>NC_085046.1:137286797-137600826 GCF_963662255.1 Cinclus cinclus
TTCTTTGTTAGGGAAGATGAATCAGGAAAACCTTATAAATATGATTGCTTGGCAAAAGATTTTAAAAATATGGAAACTATAAACGAAATTAAAATGAAAGCCATCTTTAAGATACCAAACCTTAGTTACTAAACAACTAAAAAACAACAGTATAGCCAGTTAAAAGTAATCCCTTCTTAATTAAACAATTTCCTCTGCTTGCAAACAAGTCCTAAGGGTCAGAAAAGACCCTACCAACTTAACAAAAGGGGTCCAAAGAGTAGTTTTAAAGTTTAAAGTGCTAACACAGTATAGTAATATAATAATTCTTATAAGCTGTATGCAAATGATATAGAATTTGTATAGTGTAAAAAATTAATTCATGAAAATTAAAATATTCAACACAGAAGAAATTTGTTTATGGTATGGTAATGAAAACCTCTCTCTCTTACACTTCCTTTTACTATTGCTCTTACTTTCTTAGCTGCTTACTCTTACTCTCTCAGTCTTCTTCTTACTCCTGCTCCCTTGCTCTTACAGGCCTGCTCTGAGCTGCGGCTGGCAGCTCCAAGCAGGGCCCTTTCACTCACGCCCTTTACAATAAACCACAAGTTCCAAGACTTAGCTTCAAAAATCTCTTATCTCTGCCCGTCCCAAACATCCTACCCCACCAATGCTCCTACAATCTTCCCCTTCCTTCCTCACTGACCTTGGTGTCTGCAGGGCTGTTGTGCTCATATTCTTACTCCTGTGTCTTCAGCTTTCATTGCCATGTTTTTTCCCCTTCATAAATATGTTGATACCACAGTCACCAATGTGCTTGACCTTGGCCAGCAGTAGATCTATCTGGTAACTAGCTGGATTTGATCCTGTTGGACATGGGGCAAGCCTCTAGAAGCTTCTCACAGTGGCCACTGCTGTAGTTCTCCCATTACCAAAACCTTGCCACACACATTGCTTACACATCTTGTCTTAGGTTGGAAGCTTATAGGATTGGTGTGGTTACTCTAAGTCTGGGATATACTGGGATGTACAATCAGGACACTGAACAGATAGTACAGACCCTTGAGTATGTTAAAGCAACGGTCTAGCTGACTATTAACTCATAGTTCACATTTCCCTTCCTACACAGTCTACCACAGCATATTGCAGGTGGCTGCTTCTTTGGTATTTCAAACCAATAAACTGTAATATTCAATACAATGATTTGCAATGAGAAACTCTTTTTTTTTATTTTGTCTTTTTGTGACACTAGGATTTTTCCAAAATCACTTCCTTTCTCTCATTTCCATCCCCTTGAGGTATAACTGCAAGAGATGCATTTTTCCATGAGTTCCTAAATGAGAAACAAGAAAAATGATCTAGAAAGGTTTCACTTAACATAGTGAGGTTTTTTTTTAATTTATATTTATTCTGTGTGTGAGTACAGTAGGATGAAATGCTCTTTAGACCTTTAAGTGTGTTTGAATTTTACTCAATCAATTGCCATTCCTTGTTCACAAAGGCTATTGAGGTATAAACTGCTCCCATATCCACTAGGTTGAAAGGAATCATTCAAACATAGATTTTCTCTAATTGAATTGTATGTACATGAAAAATTGTTTTCCTGTAATAAGTTTTTCATAAAATAAACAGCAGAATCTGCATGAAGTACACATCTGACTCATGGCTATCCATTCAGAGGTCATGTTCTATGCACTTAGTTCCTCTTTTTTCTTTATCATGTGCTTCGACATAGGAAGACAACAGAAAGAGATAAAACAGATCCTGACAACATAGTATCTGCCCAGAAGGATTATATGAAAAGTATAGGATGAAAAGCCTTTGACATATTCTATAAACATATATCCAAATATCTCCCAGCAACAAAAACAAATTAGAAGAATCAGCAAACAAACATTCTAATAATAACAATAATAATAATAATAGTAATAATAACAAAATATCAAGTATTTTAATAGAATTCCTATCTGTGTACAAGTTGCATTAATCATGACTTTAGAGCTCATCAAGAGAAGACAGGTTTGAAATTTATTTCATGAAAAATAGAGGTACATTTTTGATCTAAATACAAAGTCTAAATTCAAAAAGTCTTATTGGCTCCAGTCAGCAGAGGAAAGTAGCAGTTCTAGGCACAGCTGTTCTGCCTATTTTGAGTACTAATTTCATGTGAGTTATGCTGAACTCCCATGTCCAGTTCTTGCCATTTAATATATAGGGAATCTAGAAAGCCAGCTCAAAAACTCTAGACTCCATGCATTAAAGAACAGTATGATGAAGCCTGTCATGGAGGTCAGTGAGGACTCCCAAGAACACAGGATTGATACTTATTCTCAGCAATTATTCTCTTTGTAGAAGCTTGAGGAACACTCAGACACATTTGCAATTTATTTTACCTGTAAAATGTAGAGAGGACTGTATTATGAATATAGATAATTACTATTATGAAGATAATACGGAGAATGACTATTAGAATTTTTGTGATCATTTATGGAACACAAAAATAGAAAAGTAGAAAAATGTAGACATTTCAGCCAAACATTTGGCCACATATTCTTAAAAAAAAAAAAACAGAATCACCTTACTATATAAGTAACTATCTGGTTTCATTCAAGAGAGGCAAGGTATAATTTACCTCACAGAACCATTACCATAAAAGTATGTAATTCAGACTATATCCTGTTCCATTTTTCACTAAGATGAAAATGAACAAAAAGTCAGTATTTCCTACATTATGCTTAACAGCTCTCAACAGCACATAGGAAGCAGTTTGGAGAAAATTCTCTGCATTGAGGAGTAAAAGGGTGTAGCTAACCAACACCCACAACTATGGAAACTACATTAATTCAAAAACATCCTACCAATTTTATCAACACTTTTAGTCATTGTATGAAAGCATCAAAATGGTAGGCAACATCCAAGGAAACAAAATTATCTTTATTTTTTTGATTTCTTCATCAGAAAATCTCACAGCTCAGCTCTGCCGAGAACCTAAAAAAACCTAATAAGTATTCTCACAAAAATTTCAGATACCAGCATAAACTTTGTGGAGATTTTCTGCAAAACCTGCAGCATTTTAGCATGCAATCAGTGCAAATAAATATTAATGAGTCAGATCTCTACATTATTTGCCAACACCTCATCAAAACACAAATGGTAACAAGGAAAAAGACAGTAAAATGCGTGCAGAATGTGGAGCTATTGATCCTTTCTCATCTGTAGTATTTTACAATAAATGTATTCAATCTTTAGGGCTTATTAATCACTAATACTACTAGAAGTTGATTGTCAAGTACTTTGCTCATTACATTAGTTTATCAAATATATGTAGGTTGTATTCCCAGCTCGAGAATTCAGCAATGTCTTGAATGAATCCTCTACACTCTTTGACTTTACTCAATAACACTCAAAACAATTTTGGTTAGATGCTAAAGAACTATTTTATCACATTCATATATATTTGAAAATAATTTCTCCTAGATTACGATTAGCATTGAAATCCATTAAGATGGTGTGTTTTTCTATTCAAAATTCAGCAATGCTTTGTTAAAAATTTCTTTTCTTACAAGCTGAGTAAATTTATTTCTGAACCAGAAACTCCTGCATATGTAGTTTAGGATCTCATTCCCTTTTTGCAGATTAATGTTTTTCCTTTACTTGTTATCCATACCATGAAAACTTATAGAAAACTAAATTACATTTTGAATTGCCTTTTGCTTCTCTCATTGCTGCTTTTTATACATCCCATTTGTTCTCAGTTTTTTCTGTCATGGGTGGAATATACTCTGCATAAGAAAAGTATTCTTGCTTAAGTGTAGTAACTCTTGGTCTGTGCTTTACAGTTTGGCACTCTTTTACTTTAGTACAGAAGATAGCCAAAATATTTTATCACTGTCTTTATTAAAAAGCTGTGGCATTGTGAAGTTTTTTTTTGTTTCTTTTATCCAAGCCATCAAGTTATATTTTATATTAATCCTATTGCAACTTTGAGCACTCCATTATTCTCAAGACCCTTAGAAAACTATAAAACATATAGCTTCAGCTATTGCTTTAGATATAGCTGTATTACTTTATCTTTCTTACAAATAATCCATAATGTATATAATTTTAAATATACATTAATTAAGTCCATTTTTTGTCAATAAGTTTCATAGGGATGAAAAAAAAATTATGTTCAAATATTGAAGATCAGAAGGATATTTCAGTCACCAGGTTTCCTGTTCCATCCCTAAATTTTACCTGTATCAACAGATCTGTGAGACAAGATTTATAGGTACCAAAAATACATCTTTCAACAAACCATCAAGTTGATTTGTGGAGCATGAGCAGGCCAAATTGAAAAGTCTATAAAAAGTAGTGCTGAGTCTCCGTTTTGTCCTTGTTTACAACAAAGATATCTTGCGTGATTATAGTTTTGGTATTAAAAAATAACTCAGAGGCCAATTTTTTGCCAGGTGGCCTGGAATCCTGGTGGGGCTACACTTCCCAAAAGAACTCAAGAGCTAAGGTTCCACTTAATCTCATTTTGGAGTAATCTTAGACCTGGGTACTTGCTACGAATTTTTCACTTCACCAAACATGAGTTTAGCAATGTCTTCAACTTATAAATAGGGACATATTAAAAGCCCAGATCTGTCAATGAGGACACAGCTATAAAGTACGGAGATGTAACAGCTCTTCGGGGCCTTTTCACAGCTCCACCTTCACATACCCAGGCACTCAGACAACTTCTTGAGCAGTGAACACGGACAGATTATTCTTGTCCTAATGCATCAGAAGAAGGACTATGTGACCTGGTCACATGAAACACAATAACCTAGAGATGAATGCCACACTTGGACTAGCACAACGGCACAGGTACAGTTTTTCAGTCCAGTCATATGTATGCCATGACTTGAAAACTCATCACCTGAGTAGATGCAGTGACAAAAATCTGCCCCAAGATGTTCAGTAGCCTGAAGTTTGTGCAGACCACAGAGTGGCCTAATTTTTCAGTCACACCGAGACTTATATACCCCAAAAGCTTGAGACAGAAGGCTTTTTCATTAGAAATAAGATATCTGTAGCTGCCTCTCAGCTGCACATAATTTCTAAGTGTGCTGTATTTTGAACTATGACAGAATTCAGGTGATCACAGGGAAAGCCTTCCCAGTAAAAGATATTACTATGTATAGATAGTCTGGCAGCAGAGTAGAAGAAATAGAACAGCAGTACTGCAGAGACACTTTACATGGTCTCATATACTGTGTATCTGGTGTATAGGGTGTAATATTACTTTAGAAGTGTACTGGAACCACCAGAGGTGATATGTGCATTTTCCCATTTATCTGAAAAGTGCTTCTTGATGTCTGAATCCATTGATCTTTCTGAGATTTCATTAATGTGATCATTAAAGAAGTGTGTCTTTTCCACAACTTAGTTATGGCAGATTACAGTACCTGGTAATTTGTACAATTTACAGACATTTATACAGCTGCACAACTTCAATTCATAATGACCCTGGGAGGTAACGTATAGAAGACAAAGTAGAAAGTACAGGTGAATTGGTGTTGCCTTTTCTAATGATTGTAAAACACATTATGATAAAGAATATAATGATTATAATCTGCCAGTGCTCACCAGTCCACCTTCAAGCCCTTTTTCAAATGAGATAACAATATGACCATAGGAATAAAGCCACCTAACAGCACAGCTGGAAGCTGCAAATCTCAAACTGCAAACCTCACCCTAAGTGCTTAAAGCACTCAGTCACTACAGGAGACAGCTGAAAAGATCATTTATTAAATCTCTGTCCTAGGAAACCCACACAGAAAACAAATCTAGATCTCATAAAGAAATATTTTTTTGCTAGAAAGACACATCTGACACCTGGTGTACACCTGTGAGGTGAAGATAAAATAGGAGATAGAAATTTTTTACTATGTTGTATAAGTACCAAAACAAAGCCTGTTGGTCTCATTCCAGATCTTTCAGTCTTTATTAGTTACAAGATCAGCCAGGGGAACAGCTATTCCACAATGAAAATAGTAATAAATGTTGAGTTTGGAAATGCCTATGAATAAAGAGACTTTCCCAGATACTTTTGACGAAGTAAATAAATTTCTTTCAGTAAGAAAAGTGCACTTGTCATTTCTAAGAGTTGGTGTCCTGTAATCTAAAATACATAAAGGGTAGATAGAACTCAAAAATCCTATGTAGTATGATCTTTTTCAGTTGTTTCAACTTATATCATCTCTCCATAGCAGCTATAATCTCCATTAAGTTCCTGTTACTGACAGGAGAAACAGGCCACAATCCAGCAAAGCACTTAAACACAGCTTAGCTTAAATATGTGAGGTTGTATTGAAACCAATGAGAATACTCTCATGCTAAAAGTAAGCACATGCTTAAGTCGTCCACTGGATCAGGGCCATAAAATAATGCAGTTTTGCCAATAAATAACTTGTCCATCAGGATAATTTCCTTTGAGACTCATGGTATTTTTTTTTAAAGTTACTTACTGTCAAAAGATAAGGAATTTCTGATTTCTTCTTCTTCTTTCTGATCTCTTGGTTGGGTTGGTGTAACAGGGGTATGAGATCAGAATCAGGAGTGAGGAGTCCTTCTAAGAGGACTATGTTTGGTGTACAGGACTAATTTTATGAACCAAGAGGCATTACTTATATGTACATTCACACAAGCAGACACTGGAACATTTTCTTAGCTGACATAAGAAAGTTTCCAGAAAGCAGACTTACAAATTAAAGCTTCTGAAAGGATAGACCTAATTTGCCTCACACACTAGCCTGGGATTTTAAATAGATTTTTTTCCATGTACGTATTGTAAACCTTATGTTTTCTATATGAGGACGAAAGAATGTCTTGTCATCTGGATATATCTTTTCTGTCAAGAGCCAGATGAAAGGGCTAAAATTGATAGCTTGCTTCTAGTTGTCTTAATTCATTGCCAAATAATCGTACTCTTCTTTATTGCTTTCAAAAAAAAAAAAAGTCTATTTGGTAAAACTTATGTAACACACTTTTACTTCTTACAAACACAAAAATGGAGATTTTTTTTTTTCCAGTGGCATGAAAAGCCAATTAGGACTGCCAGGAAAGTGTGTAGGGAAAGCAGGAGTATGCCATTTGGCAGAGTGGTACAGAAATTGGTACCTCACCATCTAGAGACAAAACTGGTATGTGATGGAGCTGATCTCTCTGCTAATGTATTACATTTTTGAGTGATGCCCGGAAAATTGTAGCATGAGCTGTAAACTGCCAGAGAGTGACACTGGAATTATAAACCCTTTAAAGAAACATCTAGACAAAATAAACAGAGACCAGACTGTAAGAGGGATAATGGGCTGTTCTCCCTTTAGTCAATGCTGTAAAATGTTGGAGAGAGTTAACACTGAAGGGGAAACTTCAGGTAAGTCATATTTTGAGTGACAAACACAGACTGGTGAAAAGAGAGGTCTTTGGGAAGCAGGTCTGTTCCAACAGAACTCCGTGCTTAAAACATAGCATGGAAAACATTTCAATGGAGCAATTTTTTCTTAAAATAAACCTTTAAACCTTTTGCTTTCTGCTTTTCAAGTACTTTATTGTTACATATGTTTTATACTTAAAAAAAACAATTATTTCTAATGATGTTAAAGAACCAAATAGTTCATAATTACTGCAGCTACCATCCAAGTGACTGAGGGTACTGTGAGATGTAATAGCTGATGGGCAGCGCTCTCACCTGAAGAGACATTTTTAGGAATATATATTGGAAAGGGGAAGGAAAAGAGTTTTATTAGAATGAAGAGTGTATCAGGTTTGTGCGGCAAGGCTGTGGTCATGGGGGCACTAGAGGGTTGGCTTCTCTGAGAAGCTGCTGGAAGCTTTCCCCATGTCTGTCAGGGCCAATGCCAGCTGGCTCCAGGATGGAACTGCTGGCCAAGGCTGAGCCTGCCAGCAACAGTGGTCATGCCTCTGGGATAATGTTTTAGGGGGAAAAACCAGGGTAAATTCAGCTGAAGAGATGGGAGTGAGAACATGAGAGGAACACCCAGGTGAGTGAGGAAGGAGGGGCAGGAGGTGCCAGAGCAGAGTTTCCTCTGCAGCTCCTGGTGCAGCCCATGGCGAGGCAGCTGCGCCCCTGAGCCCGTGGAGGTCCATGGTGAGAAGAGATCCACCTGCAGTTCCTGGAGAACTCCACACCAGAGAATGAGGGAATGACTTGGTAGGCAACTGGTGTCCAGCTAAGGTCAACCAACCACAAAGAGAAATACTGTTTGGAGTTACAGAGGCCAAAGGAAATAATGGGCATAGGCTCATCTCTGAAGAAGAATGAATCAGGCTCTATTTCCTTTCATAATTTAAGTTTTCATTAGGAAACATTAAAGTACAGTCTTGTCTCTGCTATTTGACATCTAGATGGCCAGTGATCATAATATTCTCAGAAAATATTAAGCAACTTTCCTTTAACAAAGTTGATACTGAAATTTTTCAAGTCCAGCAGTGTCAGCAAAGCAGATGCTCAAATGACATGGGGGAGCAGAAAATGGGTTGTGGAGTGACCGTTAAGAGAAGGATTTCTCTGCATAATGAGAAGGGGACTCCAGAGAGTCTGTGTCGAAGTGTGTGCATGTTGCAGGTGAGTTTTACCCATTAGGGGCATTTGCAAATATAGTGACAAAACAGCAAATTTGAAATTTAGGTACCTAATAGGTACCTAATTTAGGTACTCAGATACTGAATTTGCAGCAGTTTCTGTTATGCTGTGAATACATGACCAAAATCTGTGAAACAGGATCTTGCTGGTCTTATAGGTACCATGCCATGTCCTGTGCATCATTAATCAATTAGGCCAAAGTGAAAGGCCTAAAGTAAGAGCTGAGCACAGGCTGGTGGAGAAATGGTTCCAGTACTTGAGAGGTAACACCTCCTACTAAGTTTTGGCACACAGCAAACATCGGAGTTTAGCTGGAGTACAGCTGCTGGGAAAAACAACTACGGCAGCCCAGTCAGCAAGTCAGAACATTCTCTTCAGAACTGATGAATTTTTAAATGCTTTTGCTTTGTCTAACACGTGAAACTGGCAGACACCTATGTTAAAAATACTGGCAGAAAACCCACTCACCTGACATGGGTAAAAATGCTGTGAATGGCTTTTGTTCACAATTTCTTTTATGTAGTGACTTCAGCACAGAGAATACTTGAATTTGCCTCTTCCAGGCCTTGCCAGTGTCCTGACTAATACTGAGTGAATTTAATAACATTTTGAACAGAATTCTCTGAAGACATGTCTCTTCCTGTTAAGTTCTTGATAAAATGTATGTATTTCTAATGAAGAAATACTTTTCAGTCACGAAAAGTTTTCAGAAATTTCCTTGAAAAAAATCCCTAGAATTGCTTCTCCCTCAGGAGTGCCCCACATCTGTATAGAAAAGTTTACAGGATGCCTATAAGGACAGGACTGCCGTCTGGATGCCTCTGTCATGAAAGTCTTGATGAATATTTTAAAGGAAATGTGTGTTGTACTGCACACAGGTAGACATATTATTAGAATATAGAATAATTAATAATATTAGAATATATAATATTAAAATTATAATATTAGAACTATATAAACATAATATTAAAATTATAATATTAGAATAACAAAAATTCTCCATGGAACTTGCAAATTTGGTATTCTCTGCAAAGTTATTCCCTCACAGCTGACTGGATGTTGTCAGGAGTTCTGCTGAAAATGTACAGGATGGAACAGAATTCAGTTTATCCCTCTAACACCAGTTTTGCAAAGCTATAACAAGAAAGAAAAATTAAAAACTAGTTGGACAAAAAAAATGTTATTATTCAATAGATTTTTAAATGAGAAGCCCCATTTTAAGAAATTTCCTTTTTAGAATAACTCTGCAATTTCAAAGTCTTATATAAAAGCCAACACTGTTGATCCACCCTATAGAATAGTCAGACTTCACTAAAAAGAGCCTCTTGCAGAGAGTTGGTGAGAAAGTAAGAGGACCTAAAACCTAGAAGATTTTATAGCCAATATAGGATGTATTATACATGCTCATATAAAACCTGGGATTTACTGGATCTCAGGAACACTCCGAAATGTGGGCAGTGTGTCCCAACTATCCCCCTTTTCAAGAAACTGGCTTCTTTTTCTGCTGCATTAGGCAGGAGCTGTTTATCCTGGGATTCATGTAGCCTTTTATAACCCATTGCTCCTCACGATTATTAGTCTCCCCTTATGAACAACTGCTGTGCATACTTTGTACCTTTATCCCTACCATCAGGACAGGAAGGAGTCTGCCCTGATCTTGCCTTAAACATTGTTGAAACATCAATTAAATAAAATAAGTCTAAAAAAATGTGGGTGCATTCCTTAATTTAAGCTGAAAAGTTTTCAGAAACAAAATAATATTAAGTATGGTTAATTCTTTCTTTTTATTCTGGGCTCTAACTTTGCAGCTGCTCCGTACATTGTGTTCCCATTGTGAACTATGTATGCAAAAAACTGGACAGAAGAGGGAAAAGCTACATGGAAGAAGTGAGGAGGATTGCAATAATGAATATAACAAGAACACTTCTTTCAAGTACCTCATCAAAATTTAACAAATCTGCACAGGCATTTTCAAAGTCCTGAGCCTGTCACTTTTAAAAAATGGATCAGGTTTTTTTACCATCCTTAACTCCCAAATCACTTTCAGGACCACAGCCATTCCCAAATGTGTCTTCCCAAAATATATTTTCTGTTTCTCAAGCTACTTGTTTCCAAAAGAAAAGGAAGAGAAGCTCATTAAACTTTTTGTACAAGGAAGGTGGTTCTCATGGCTCGTGAGTGTGCACTCCACTGCCAGGGACTGCCTGGTGAGCACGCCCTGCTTGGCCTGCCCAGGAGAACTGGACTGTCACTGCTATTGTGAACAGCTCCACTGTGTCTCAAGAGCAGAGCTGTCTGTCTCAGAGTGTATTTGCTGTACAGCAGCATCTAATTTGTGAAAGGATGGACAATGGAATTATGAACTACCCATTTTATTTCTTCTCAGGACACCTTCTACACTGTATTTTTTTTTATGACGTTTATAATTTATTTTCCTTATAATTGCTAGACTACATACACCAGTTCTGGGCTTTAGAAATAACTCCTGATTCCTTCTTTCTTACATCATCATCACTAATAAAAATGAAATTTTCATTACTTCTAGCTTGAAAAACTAAAGACCTATAGAAGGGATGTTGTACTAAAATATACTAATTTTAAAATACCCATATATTGCTGTGAATGCACTGTTTTGCTTAAAAAACTTTAAGTTCAAAATAACATTTTCCCTTCTATGTCTTTTGTGAAACAACTTTTTTTTAATAGGAAATACTGCATTAACAAGTAATTTTGAAATTGTTTGTTCAAAAAAATATAATGGTGTGTGTTTCTTGCTGCATTTAGGACAATAGAGAAGTGCCTGTGTGATGTGGTTCAAAGGCCATGTTGATACTTATTCAGTATGACCAGTGTAGCTTACTCAATTGCTTTGCCACCCAAAGAATACAGCCATCCCAAACTCATCTGGCTAACATGTTTTTGCCAAAGTAGTCACACATGCTTTCTTTACCACACCTCATTCTTAATGAGAAAGGAATTTGGGAAGACGATCTCTTGCTCAGTCACATGCTTTGCATACAGGGCACTCAGTCAAATGACTTTGCTGAGACCCCTGTATTATTTAAACACATCCTGGTTTAAATTGCCATTCTGTAATCTGCCTGTGCTATACTTTCTGTAAAATGACATTAGAAATGTTGTGGTGAACATACCCAGAACACACATGAACACATCCAGAGAGAGGCTCCATAAACCCTTCCATTTTGCACACCTGCTTTAGAACCGATATTCAGAAAATGAAATAATGACATTAGTATCTCCATTGTATAGAGATACATTTTAACAAATAGTACAGCAGTAGTCTATATATTGCTGTGGGAAGACAGTTGCAGATGCAGGATTGAATAAATGTCTGTTGTAGGTTTGATAAAAGTAAGTTGTTGCATATAATTATTTAGAAACTTTGTGGGCAGGTAGATGTTTGAATGCAAAAAATAAAAACATTTCAATAGCAAGCTTTGATTTGCAGAAGATGAAGATGGATCTGGGCTTCTAAATCAAAGGAATAGTGTGTAACATGTATGTTCAGTGGTCAGTGTCTGCTAGTATCACAACATCCACCTGTGGCTCAGCTAACACACCTCAGCATGCTGTGAATCTGCAAATTTTATAATTTCAGATTGCTATTTTCATCCTCCTTTAATAGGCCTATGCCTATCAACATCTGTGATTTCCAATCCTTTTCTTAATTTCCACTTGCTTTGATGTGATAAAAGTATACACGCAAATTTGATCAGACCATCAGGGATTGTTGCACACTATTTTTCAAGGCTATGAGATAAAGAAAAAATATTTCATTTCTAATAAATATCCATATACAAATAATTACTTTTTTACAGGAAAGAGAAAATATGAGAATAGTAATAAATGGGACACATACCAAATTTATATGAATGAACAGCAGAAAATAGTCATCTTATTTTCCAAACTTTCAGCACAGTTTAATAGAAGATTTTTATTATAAAGTGTCACACTGGTGGTTCCTGCCACTTCAGTGGCATACACTGACAGGAAGGGAACATAGAGAAAGATATTTTTGACTAAGTTTTCACTGTTGGATGTTACCATTTAGTAGGAGGGATGGTTTTATTTTGTCATTGTCTTTCTTCTTTTGTTTAGTGGGAAAGAATAGAACATATTGCTTGTATGACTCATTCTTCTCATAAAAATCTCTGGCTTTGATACTTTTATAGTCATGCTCCCCAGCTTGTGGCATAGTGGGTAATGCATTTGTAATCCTGGCATGGCACTTCTGTGTGGATAATTCAGTCCCTCAGCCCAAGAATAGTTCAATAGTTGGAGGCACAGATTTGTAAGAAGTCAGGTCTAGTTCAGGTGGAAGTTCAAGGCAGGGATTGTACACTTTGGATGTAAAAGAATTATTACAATTATGTCTTTAAGCCAGTAGCTAGCACTGCCTCCCATGCAATAAGGAGTAAGTTACTCTAATGACCAGACTATCATGGTAAAACCTGAAAAACCTTGTTCTGTCAATGATGTTTTTACCTTGGTGCTTGGTTTGCTGTGGAGGTTCTGCTGTGACTTCTTATGGAGTTTTCAGTTGCGTTATTGAATTCTCTCTAAATTTAAAAGACTCGTGAAGCACACAGAATACAACTATTTAGATGCAACTAAAAGCTCCCACCTGGCAGCAGCTGCAGCAAGGTTATGCTGCCCTAATCCATTTCTCAGATGAACAATTTTTAACTCTATTTGTGGCAAGGACGTGGTTTTGGGGGGGGGGGGGGGGGAGGGGCAGAAAGTGTCTCTGCACATTGAGTTTATGAAAACAGTGACCTTACAATGCTAATCAAATTCCATTTATTTATTAGATGCATCTATTGTTCATTTTACACCACCAAAATGAAGAATCATCTAGTACCAACCTTACAAGCTCCTGTAGTCAGCAGGAGGACAGCAGAGCTGGGTTGAGTGGGAGTGACTGACATTTCTTGCAGATATACATACAAACTCCCTCTTGCACATGTGTCTGTGCTCTCAATTTATTGAGAACATTTTCCTGTGGCCTAGGTTACCATCAGAAAGCAGTCATTTCTTGGGTTTAAAAGTTAGTGAGACACAGTAGCTTCATGAAATCCAACAGTGAGTAGGATCTTGCTATGGTCTGGTACAGACTTTGAGCAACCAGTTTCTTGGCCTGGTCATCTGGTTATCTGCCTGATTTCTTCCTTGAATTATCCAATTTTTAATTCCCTTCAATTTTCTAAAGCAGTAGTCTCTTTTACAGAAATTCCTGTATGTGAAAAGTGTCAATGTAATTTCACATTTGTGTTGGTACAGAAAGAAAGCAGGTGTTGATGTGAGACATGAACAGAGACATTCTCTTTCCAGCTAACTTGAAAAAAATTAGTGTATTAAAAAAAAGACCACAAACAGAAACCAAAAACCCCAAACAAAATGAGAAGGACCACTTGTGATAGAGAATGTATGCATGTAGGAGGAGGAGGAGGAGGAGGATGAAGTTACTAGAAGATGCTTTTGGAAGTTACTGGAAAATGCTTTTGGAAGTCACTAGAAGATGCTTTGGTATAAGATCAATTTCCCACATCCTCAGTAGGAAGCCATGACTATTTCTTTTTGCCTATCCCAACCAGGTAAGTCATACATCCCCTCCCAGTCTCTGTCATGGCCTTTCACATTATCCCAAGTCCCTGTGGGCTTCAAGTACATGTCTCATCCTCTGCTTTGCATCTTCTCTCCTCCCAGCCTCTGACATGGCCATACACTGGGATTCAAAGGATTGTCTTTAAGAACCTGTCCTATCCTGTACCTCTCTTTTTTCTTAGTTCCTTTCTGGGGATATAGAGCCCCTGTCTATCACCTGGCATGCTGTATTGACTCTTTTATCAACCACAAAAGATGGAATTCATGTTCCATTCTTAATTTCACCATTGTATTTTTCAAGCATTTAGATTGCACAGTTTTAGGAATGGCACATTGATTTGTATCAAGCAAGATGAAGTTTCCTGCTGCACCTCTCTGATGGGTATTGTTGCCTGTAGGGTCAGACTGTTTAATTTCCTCATAAACCAGCTCTTGAAACACAACTGTTTCTACCTTGGATTATAATGGAAAACTAAAATCAGTGTCTAGCTGTGACCTCAGATGTAGACTTGTGGAAATGACAGATATTATTGCTTTACTTTGCAAAGGCACTGAGTTTTGACTTTTAACATAGGCAATAGGAATGTCTTCAGAAGATCTGTAACAAATTGGTTGATGTAATGGAGGTGAATATACTGTGTTTAGACTGAAGTCAGAACACAAGTAAGTCTCATTTCTATTTAATTACATTTTTTCAGAATTAGAGAAAAGTGAGTTTGACAAATGGCCATAACCTCAGAAAAATATTTTTACTGCAATTTTTACAGGGCAGTAGGAGGCAGAAATGGAGAACTAAGTGATTCTGATTGAATATGTGTGAAAATGAGGACATAGTGAGGCATAGTGGTACTTTCCCTCTCTGTGCTTCAGTACAAGCATCTAACCGAAATGTTACTCAGCTGATGGAGAAATGAGTTGCTATAATAGTTAAACTTGCTATTAACAATGGATGATGGCCATATATGATTTCAGAGCCATCTGAAAAACTCCATCAAAAAATGAGTCTGAACACGTTCTCATCTTCTCAAAGCTCCACCTCACACTTCTTGTTAGGTGAAACATAAAGCAAAACAGCTTCTTCAGATTAGTAAGCAGGGAAACAAGACTGCATCTATCTTAATTGTGCAATAGCTTCTCATCATTACAGCTGAACAATGCTATGAAAATACAGCATCAATTGAAGGAACGTTGACTCATGGCTGTGAAGACACTTTGAACATAGGACTTCTTTGAAACCCTGTAATTCTGCTCTGCTCAGTTTAAGCCCAACCCTCCAGAGCAAGGAAGCATGATGTCATTGAATCCTCATGAGATAAACAATCAATATACAAGACCCAGTGAGTTAGAGGGGATGGAACAGCACAGAAATCTTCAAAACATTTGATAATAGGGCAAAAAATTGTAGCTTCATCCTGATGACTCACTTAGCAATTACCCACAGTGTAGACAGGAGTAGGAGAGAACTTTATGAACATATGAAGACCTGTGCGAGGTCTTTCTCAAAGCTTTGCCAGTAATTATTTTCTTGATATAATTTTCCCACCCAGATTCAGTTCTACAAAGTAAACTCAAGAGTGAAGGTTTTAAAAGTAGGAATATGAGCAGACATTTTATAGTGCTGAGCTCCCTGTGATTTCTTTGAAGATCCCAATCTAATTCTAGGCTGGATAAGATGTAATTCGTCTCCATATTACTTCACAGGATAGAATTTAGGTAGCAGACCCTAGTAAGTCTCTTCACTGAATGAAGTCCATGTAATGCATAATTCAAAAGGTTAAAATAGACCTTGCTGTGGCTTTTGGCCACAAACATTCATGGATCCATAAAAAATTACATGCAAACCATCCAAGACTTCCTTTTGGTTCTGATAGATGAGTAAAACAAACCAATGGGAACAATGTTTAAAAAATCAATAGCCAGCCCCAAAGGAGCCTCCGTACGTTAGAATAACTTGACCCAAGTCCCAAATAAATGACACAAACACCATAACTGTGAGTGACTTTGAACACATATAGGAATACCATGTGTTCAGCAGTCATCAAGTAAAACACTGTAACAGGAAGATCCTGCATCAAGTTATGCATCAACTGTGTGAGTTAATAACATGGATCTATCATTTTATTAATGAATCAAAGCTTCAATCAGCGTCTCCCACTATAAAATTCAAGGACATCCCTAGTTAGAAAAGAAGTTAATTTGCTTGGAAGTTAGTTTGCCAAAAGCATACATACTAGCCAATGGGTTGGAGCATGCTTTGATGTATTTTAGCTATCATTAGCCAGGTTTGCTATTAATTATATGTCGCTTTACTTTTCAACGCATAATTGCCTTATATTAAACATAAAAATATACTTTACATTGTGATTATACCAGAGACAGACTGTTTTATAGTAATTGTTCAGACCTGAAAGATGATAAAGGTATCTCAGCTGAGTTAGGAACTGAAGGTAATCAAAGCAAATTTAACAGGCTATAATAAAATCTTTATAAATATGAAAGCCATACATGTTTGGAAAAAAGAGATTTGGCATTATATCTTCCAGTTTATACAGTTTGTAATACATTTATTTTGATGTCAACACAGCAAAACCAGAAATTTTTATAAGATTTGGAGGAGATTTTGGTGATATATCATTGGGCATGCAGACATAAATCAAAATTACATTATTTTAACTTGAGATAACACAGAGATTATCCCCAGTCTACAGGTCTGCAGGAACATTTACAGGAATGCAAACAAATGCAAAGTTTCAGGTACTAGTTTTTTATTGATGTCATGGTTTATACAAAAGAAATCTATGAATAACCAAAATGGTGTGAAGATTTTCAATGTTTCAGAGCCAAAGTCTAACCTGAACCACAGTGTTTTAGGAGTGCGTAGGCTAGAAAATGAGGAAGGTGTGCAGTGGGACACCAGTGCTGTCCATACATTTTGCTAGGGGACACTGGGAGGCCTGGCCATGTCCTACCACTCTTATTGGACAAGGGAATGAAAACCTCACCACTCTTTTGATCTGAAACCACCTTCTAATTTTCTTTCTTAGTTTATTCATGACTGATTTATTCCCAGTTTTTCTGTACTTGTTCCTTGGTCTAAACAGTTATTTACTAGGTCTGCTCTTATACTTTTGATTTATTTATAGGTCTTTCTTCAATGCTTGCTTTAGTAGGTAAACCATAACAAAATCTTCTTGGTGCCATCATTGTAACAGAGAGGACCAGAGGACTGAAAACACTCCTCCTGCACCATGGTCAGTTTTTATTTATCTTATAAATAGAGATATTCAAAACTGTGAAAGCATTTCAGATGAGGTCATATCAGGACTTTCAGCATTACCATTGAATAATTTGTACAAAGAGCACCCTGCTCATTAATGAAAGCCATTTCCAAAATGCATATAGCGATTTAATCTATAAAACACATACCTAAAACCCATTAAACTCTGCATCCTTTTACCTTTCAAAAAAAACCAAAAAAACCCCAAAAAATAAAAGAAACCAACCAACCAACCAACCAAACAAACAAACAAATCCATTATATTTATTCACTTTTCTCTTGTCAATTTCCACATATTTTATTTTGACAGAAGTACTTTGGACATCAGTGGGAATGTCATTTGTACATGGCTTTTAATCCCTAAGTGAAAAACTGAAAACATCTGTGGGCTGATGAGGTATACTGGATAATGAAGTTAACTAAGTAAGCAAACAACTGTACTAGCTCACAGTGTTAAACTTAGCAATAGGGCTTAGAAAAATGACTATTTCTACATTTCATTAGCTGCTCTACATAAGCACCTATTCATGTCTGTTAAGCTTTTCTTTCTGTTTTATATAAAAATGTAATAATGTCACCAGGAGATCTGATTATGAATGTTCAGTTGTCATCTGGTGAAATCCCTACACAAACCAGCATACACAGGCAGCGTCAAATCAGAAAATTCAACAATATATGACCTCTAATAACTTTTCACTTATTCTCAGAGTGTAATGAGATAATTCTCCTTATTCTGTCTGAGATCTAGTTTAAAAGTCTCAGCTACATCTGTGTCCTATGATCTCCCATTCACTTTGAACAGGAGAATGACAACCAGCTGGGTTGTCATTGGCTCCTACAAATCCTGCAATGATGAGAGTTGAGGAATATTGAACATATTCAAATTAATTGCTACTTAATAAAATAGATAGAGTTACATATCCTGGGAACAACCCATTGTGTTATCATGCAGTCAAATGTATTTGTTGTTTTGCACTTTGACATCAGCTAGAAGAGACTGTAGAAGAGTGGACAGTCATTATGAGTCAGATGGCAGGAAGACACCAGAAATAGAATAGAAAATGTAAAAAGTGAAAGCTTTTGCTCTTTACATAAACCATATTACTTATCAGTTAAAAAGCTACATAATCTCTGCAGAAGAGAGACAAGGAAAAAGCACATGGCTAGTGACAAGGTCAATACATGCATTATCCCTGTGCAATGTTGTAGTGGCGGAGTCCTGCTCCAAATCTTGTAGCTGGTGAGGGAGGAAGAACTTCTAAATGGATCAACCCATTCCAGAACTAACACACACACACACACACACACACACACACAAATATATAAGTACACACATTTGCATATATATTTTGGTAGCTTGAATTTTTTGCTTGATTGTTTTGATGCAATTGTTGTTGGCTGCTGCTGCTCCTGGCAGCTGCCTTTGTGTCCTGAGTCCTGTCTCTCTGGTTGGTGTGCTCTGGCTCATTCACTATTAAGTGATGAGCTATAAGATACACTTTAATCCTCCACTGGTCTTGAAATACAATTGTCAATGTTATGGGGTTTTTTTTATCCCTGAGTGCCTATAATAATGGCAAGGCTCTGCTGCAGCCATTTACAAGGCAGTTTTGATGCCAAGGACTGATGTTTCAGGACACAAGTAGAGAAAGACTTTTGAGTGTTACACTGTTGGAGTCAGGGGACCCAAACTAAGTATTGCTTGAATACTCCACCTGGAGGAGACCATGGGGTGAACTGTCTCCTTCTCTGCAAAGGAGACATTTGGCTGCTCCAGTACAGACTCAGAGTGAGTCAGCACACACACGTGGACCTTCTGGGTGCAAAATGGGAAGTGAACCAAGCTAAGAGAGCATCCTGCACTAAAGCTGGCTATACAGTCTCACCTTTTGTCTCATCAAAAGAAGGGAAGATGGTTAATTTCTTTAGATCAAAGGCTGTGCATTAGATCAAAGCAATTTTATAGATAAGCGATGTATGGCACAGATACTGAAGATGCTTATCATCATATGGCCTACTGTCAACAGTACTTGGATTCCTTCCTTTCCTTGTTTTATGTGATAAAATTTGTAATGATGGTCCCATTCTTTTTGCTTTGCTAGAAGGAAGTGCTATCCAACATAGCCTTAAAGAATGATAATAGCAGGAAAAGGAATATGTGATCTTATCTAGTACTTTTCTCACTTTGCCTTGTAACACTTACAAACAGTAAAAGAGCAATAAAAAGTGTCTGAGAAAGTGTTTATACCCAATTTAAATGTCTGTATTCTGTTTTGGTTGCAATGGCTTGGAACTTGTGGAATTAAACAATTCAGGACTTGTGGAATGTCTTGTTAATTAGCCAACATTAATATATTTACTCTGATTTTACTGGGAAAAGGCACAGCTAAGTAAAAAATGAAAAACAAAACACAAAAAACCCTAGAGGTAGAAAACCCGTCAGTGCTAACACTACATGTTTTCACTAAGATGCTATCTTAAAACTCTGAAAAATTAATCAAAACAACAATAGCACCTTGGAGATAAAACACATTTTAGATCAATCAGTTTGAATTAAAACCACAAAGCAAGATAAGGTATTTTTTCTTTAAGTATTTTCTAGAAAATGAAATTTATGAATTATGAGTTTTGACTGCCACAAGGCAAAGTGGAGTTGCCCCCATGTGCAAAATGCCAATGCCTTTTGTGCTTAGGGCACACATCCAGTGCAGGACTTGAGTAACCTTAATGTTCTATAGGAACACACAATTTGTAAGATACACTCTAAATGTAGCAAATTTACTGTGCATCAGCAGACTGACTCTACAACACTGATGCAGAGGCTGGATACATCTGGTAAATATCACACTTCCAGTGCCTGAGCTGTTAAATTCAAAATACACGGGATAAAAACATCTTATTGCACATCCATGTTTGAGTCAACCTGCACATGTGCAGTATCTAGTTGTATAATCTGCAAAATCTCAAGAAATTCTCATCTGACAAAAGGCCTATATATTCTGTTTAAACTCAGAGTTTCCAGGGAAACCAGACACAAAGTAATCTCATGATGAAGCCACTACTCAGTACCACTGCTGTATGAAAAACTGTAGGTGCAGATTCTGAACAGGACCTCCCCACACCACTGTGGGGACAGATGGCTCCAGTTCTGTCCACTTTTCTTATGGATAAGACCATATGGACAATCTTCAAGACAATTAAATTGAAAAACATCACTTTAAGAAGCAACTAAATAATTCAAGGACACTTTCTTAAGTCAAAGACTTAAAGTTGCCTCAGTCTTTCATTTAAGGTGGAACTTAGAGCTGTCAAGTCATTGCTTGCTTGAACTTCCAGCTTGCTTTACTTCTGGATGAAAGGGGAAGATGTTGGTGCAAGGGACATTCTGCACAAGATTGAAGAAATCCACGTATAGTGGGTCCCAAGTGATAAACACTTGATCTGAAATACTCTGAAATAGCTTCAAAAGTTTTGTCTCTTACAGTTACTTTTGTATGTGCCAATAACTGATTATTGAGCCCCTATATCCCAAATAAAGAATCTTAAACCACTAGAAGTAGTTGCTCTGGGAACAAGGATTGGAGACCTTTAGGTTATTTTATGACTTTTTCCCCCTTAAAGTCTTTTTTTTTTTTTTTTCAATATTTTTGAAGCTTGGTTTTGTTCCAAAAGCCAACAGTGTTTCTGGTTTGTCCCCCCAGCTCCCAAAAACCCTTGTGTGTGCAGGAATGCCATCTATAAAGCCAGACCCTTCTCTTATGTCATTTGTATAAATTAAAGAAAGATGTGGACTAACTGGAAGGAATCCAGGTGAGAGTCAGTGAGAGTAATCACAAATCTAGAAAACGTGGCCTTGTTCAGTCAAGAAAAGAGACATCAAACACATAAAAGACTGTTGAAAAGAGCCTATTTTTCATGGCCAGGATAGATAAAATAATCACAGGAAGAGGGATTGACTTTTGCTTTGAGGGAAAGCTTCCTTCATGTACAGTAGTAGATTGCCTGGGGAAGTCTTGGAGTCTCCATTTGGAAATCCTGAAGATCTTCATCTGACAGATTAGGCTAATTTGCTTGTGGATTATGGTCTTTTCCAGTGTGAATTTCTAGGGGTTTTAAGCAATAAATATAACTGCATTGTGCATCTGCAATGTCCCTGGGGAATCTATAAATAAAAAACCCTCTATAGTAACCATATAGTATTGCAGCAGTGATATATGTGACTGGAGTGTCACTATACATAAATTAGTTCAGAACCATCAAAAATCCGGTAACAAAAATATTTTAAAATAAAAGTCTAATTATGAACCAATTTGCAGTCTTCCATTAATATACATGTTCTGTGTAGGGGATGTGAAAGTCATACAGTTTATTTTCCTCATCAATAAAAGTACAGGTAGATTACTCAAACAGGAGGATTATCGTGTTGATTGTAAGGCTGATGGTTATTTTGGCAGAGTTGCAGAACAGTTGAAGTGGGAAGGCAGCCTAGTGATGGCTTCGTCCAACCCCACGGTGTAGAGCAGGGTCAGCGGGGGCAGGGAGCTCAGGGACACATCCCATCGGGTTTTGAACATCTCCAAGGTTCTTAAAAATATCCCTGACACTCCATGTACTTTTATTTCTGTCCTATTGACCACTCACAGCAAAAAAGTGTTATGTTTAAATGGAATTTCTTTTATTTCCATTTCTGCCCCCTAACTTTGTCTGGTCTGTGGGCACAACTGACAACAAACTACTACCATCTTCTTTAACATCCTTGTCAGGTATTTACATACACTGGCAAGATTCATACCATACATATGAGAAGCGCAATCATCTCCTCAACTTGAACACACACAGGATGAACACTGCAAGGTGACAGTCATCGTTTATGTAAAGCACGGGGTCTGTGAGGTAGAATCAGACCATAAATACAACTTCTGTGATATCATTTCACCAATAGCATTGGTATCAGATTCTCCAGTGTAGGAGGAACGGGAAATAAGTTTTTTCAATAAGCTGTGCAGACAGGAGGGGTCTTCTCTCTGACTTTCTTGATGGCTGGCTGCAGGAGCTCTGTGCCATAGAGATATGAAAATGCTGCCCAGGTTTGTGAGGTGCCCTGTGATGACTGCAAGGGCTATTGGCAGCGAGCTACCTTCATTTAGACCACAAACCAGTCTTTATTTCTCATTTCTCCAGATATATGTCTAAAGGTTTTAACAGTATCTGCTTCTGGAACAAACATCTGCATGGGAAATTATGTATATACATATTTTTTGCTTATGATTAGAGGCATCTCAGCCTCTGTAAAATAAACGAATTCTTTGTTTCATTTATTCCTGTGACAGGAAGTTTGACAAGCTCATTTCTCCATATGTCACAAGTATTTTGAATGCTAATGTGCAGAAATATCAGCTCTTGGGTTTGGAATTTTTCTCCCTTTTTTCTGCTCTTTAGGGAAGAGAGCTACTTTGTTTTTGCTAATATGAAATTTTCTATGCATCAAAAAATGACTTGGTTTTGAAACTATATGAGTCTATCTGCCATAGAAATGAGCCTCAGATATTTGGAATCCATGATGCAGAAACAATACACCCATACTTCTCACTGTGTCAGGTCCCAGCATTTTATGCTGGGATGGATGTTCCCTCCCAGTGCTTACTAACACTCCAATTACTTACTGATAAATGTGCTGTTCTGGTGGTAAAAGCACAGCACCTCTCTCCTTCCCTTTCTTTCCTAGTCCATGAATAAAGTATGGCTGTTTTAACTTACTATCAAAGGGTTTTTTTCCACCTTTTTCATGAAACTTTATGGCTTTTTTATTGAATCTATTCTTGCAATTCCTACTCACAGCATAGCTTGAAATGTGGAACAGCTGCTATTTTTATTTACTATAGATTAAATTTTCTATCCTATTATACTGAAGAGCTGTATGTAAATTGTTACTTGCACTCAGAAACCCCTCTGTGAAGTTTACTAAATAATATCCTCATTTCATAGCTTGGAAAATATAACCTTATGAGGTCAAAGCAGCTTTTCTGGGGCAGTGGCCTCAGAGCCCTGTGAGAGCTCCCTGTCCTGTGCTCCATGCTGGGGAGCTGAGCCTGTCCTGTGGGACCCAGTGTGCACAACATGCTGCTCTGTGCAATTATGTCAGTAAATTTTCCAGACTTTCAGGTTACTTTGTTTTACTGGTCTCATTCACATTTGTCTCATAATCACAATAACAGGACAGGTGTGCTGCTTTTCTCGGCAGCGATCCTGGTCCCCGACGGAGCCAACTCCCTGTCCTTTGACCTCCAAGTTTATCCGCTCAGGAAACTGGTTTACTGCCTTGCAAAACAGCATACCCCTACGATTAGCACTTAATTACAGTGAAGCCAGTAGCAGCTCTGCTATAGTTAAGTTGACTTTTGTATATGGACTATATTTTTGCATGAGTTAAAGTTTCTGGCAATCAGGTTGCCTCATGTTGAGAGCCACTGCCTGTTATATGCATCTGTGCATGTAGCTGTACAAGAATCAAGGCAGCAATTCGTGCTTTTTTTTTCTTCCAACATTTCAAAAAATATACGAGGCACCTCAATTCATAATCCTATGTAGGCACCACTCAGTGATGACTGTGTGTGCTTTAATCTGAGAGTCAGTTACCATGGCTTTAAAAACCTAATGTACACTCACAGGAAAGCTACCAATATGGAACCTTAAAATAAATTAAATCTGTGTCAGTCTGGATTTTGAAGTAGGTACCCTCTGCTCAGTCCAGGATCTTGGTCAAGATGTTAGCATCCCCAAGTTAAAAAAAGAAACAAAAGCCTCCTATATATTCTGAAAGTAGGACTCCTAGCAATCTTTTGAAGTGTTTTTAGAAATGTCTAACACAACTCCTATAGAAAAGTTAAAAAGTTAGTAATGGGCATTTTGAACCCATTCTCCCAAAGTATCAACTCTAGTTTCTGTTATTTTGAAAGAACTTTGCTACATTATGAATTAACATCTGACAAAAATATCTCAGGGGTAGCAATAAAATAATGATACTTTAGCCTCCGGTTTATATTATATTAACAAAAATAATGAAAAAATTGTTGCCCCAGAGAGACTTGGAAGATATTCAGATGCAGTAGAGCTGGGTGTGACATGAGAAGATAGATAGATTACACAGATAGGACTGAACCAGTTAAGAAACTTTTGGGTATTCAGCTATCCAGTGTAATATCCACTCTGCTGAGTGAAGGCTCTACAACTCATTATGAGTTCATATCATAAGACTCATTCCACAGCATGATAACTTCTTAAAAGTTATTCCATTCTGTGGTAATTTTTAAGGAGAGATGCTCAGTTGTTTAAGTGTTTCTAAAGTGAACAGATAACATATCTGCATGATTAGCAGATGCATATCTTTCCCCAGAATGAAAGAATCTTGAATGCAGAGTTACATCCCTTATAATCACTGTTCTTCTGTTGAAGAGCAACAGTATTTTTTAATCGTTGTTCCAGATTTCAGATACAGCCCATTCTGCCATCACTACAAGGTGAGTCAAGCTGTCTAATGGTTCTGTTATTTTCATACTACCCAGGCATGTACTGAGAGTCTGGTAGTGCAGTATCAATTCATCTCTTGGCTGAGACATCAAACTAAGATTCTGACCACTTATTGTAATTAAAAATCCCCATAAGCTTTTCACAAAGCATAGGTGCTCACCACAGTGTCCTGACAAAATTCCAGCTTTGCATAATTATATTCTGTTCGTATATAATATAATTATATGAAATAATTATATTCTCCCTGAAATCCCCATGAAGTTCATCTGGATGTAGGAGCCTTCTCGTTTCCAATCTCAAGTTGTTGTGCAATGCTGCTGTCTGCTCAGAAATGTGAATCACAGACAGTTGATAGTGTTTCCTGTTTATTTATATTTTATTTCAATACACCAATTTTTGAAATTTTTAAAACATTGCAAAAGGGCTTAGTCGGACTTCTTCAAAGTTCATATGTTGTTTGCTAAAGACCAAGAAAACCAGCCATGTTTTGAGAAAACTGCAAAATGGTTTTGAAATCTTTGCATGCAGACTTTTTATGCCTTTCACCAACTATATTGTGTTTGCACAGTAAGGGATACAGGGGTTGCTTCTGTAAGACACTGCCAGAAGCTTCCTCCACATTCAACAGTCAGCTGGCTCCAAGACAGACCTGACACTGACCTTGGTCAGACCAAAACCATTCAGTGGCAGTGCTAGTGCCTCTGGAATAACGTATTTAAAAGAAGGAAAAGCATTGTGCAATAACAGCCAAAAAGAGAAGAGTGAGAACATCTGAGAGAAACAGCCCTTCACACACCAAGGTCACTGAGGAAGGAGGGGAAGGAGGAACTTCAGGCGCCACAGAAGAGATTGCCCTGCAGCCAATAGGGAAGACCATGGTGTGGCAGCTGTGTCCCCGGAGGACCCACACTGGAGGAAGTGGATGCCCAAAGGAGGCTGTGATCCTGTGGGAAGCCTGCACTGGAGTAGGCTCTGGCAGGGCTTATGGCCCCATGGAGAGAAGAGCCCACACTGGAGGAAGTTTGCTGGCAGGACCTGTGACCCTGTCGGGGACCACGCTGGACCCACCTGCTGCGCTCTGTGGAAGGGGCCCAGTGCTGGAGCACTTTGTGAGAAACTGCAGCTCATGGGCAGGACTCACACTGGAGAAATTAATGGAGGGCTGAGTCCCATGGGAACCATACCATGCTGGAGCAGGGGAGGAGTGTGAGTAGTCCTTCCCCTGAGGAGGAAGGAGAAGTGGAAATGTGATGAACTGACCACAGCCTAGCTTTCCTGATGCCCTGTGTTGCTGGGGGGAAGGATGTAGAGAAAATTGGGGGTGAAGTCAAGCCCAGGAAGAAGGGAAGCAAGGGAAGCGGGGAAGTATTTTCAAGATTTGGGTTTTATTTCTCATTACCCTATTCTGGTTTGGTTTACAATTAATTAAACTGATTTCCCCAAGTCAAATCTCTTTTGCCTGTGTTGTTAGCTGGTGAATTATCTCTCCCTGCCCTTCTCTTGACCTGTGAGCCTCTTGTTGTATTTTATCTCCCCTGCTCAGTTGAGGTGAGGAGTGATAGAGCAACTTTGGATCTGGTGTCCAGACAGGGCCTATCCACCACACCAACTTTATCTTTTCCTCAGAGACCAGCAGAGTAACTTTATATCTGTTGTTTGTTTATCATCATGCACAGATTTTGATTATAGTTTTAGGACTGATTCCTCAGGATTTTTTATAAATGCTATAGCAATCCACAATTTTATTTTCTCTGCCAATTCAGTGCAGAGCAGACAATAAGCTACACTAATTTAATTCTACTTTTCTCCACACTGTAGTTCCATTAGGCCTGGTTTCATATCATTAATGCAAATACATGAAGGTCCACTTAAAATGGCAAGTGACTCAAGTGAAATATTGCCATGTCATTTCTGGAAATGGCAATACAATTTCAGGAAGAAACAAAGCAATACATGAGAGTCGAATTGAAGCAAGATCTCTGTGGGGTTTTACTGTGCTGCCACTGTGGTGTCAAAAGAGAAATAAAAGCAAAGCAAGTTAAGAATAGAGAGAGGAAAGAATTTAAAGCTAAAAGCAAAACAAAATGGGGCAATGCAAAACCAAATAGATGAATTCACAAGACAAAAGTCAAAAAACCTATTACTTGAATTACTATTACTATTAAATTACTATTACTATTCTTGAAGTTATGTTAACCTTCAAACTAAAACGTGGGCAAAATATGAACAAAGCCTGCTTGGGAGATTAACATTTTTGTTGCACATGGTTCAATACAGTGCTTATCAGCATCCTCGTTTCTCTCGTTGTTCTCTCATTCATATCAATCATTACTGAAATGTAAGTAATTTGTCCCTGATGTTAAGTTCTCTGCAAAATCCATGAAAAGGCGCAATTTAAATGAGGACAAGGGAGCTCATGGCAATGGAAAACTTAACTGGTGCAGGCTAGACCAGGAGGCACCAATGCAGGTGTTGTCATGTCCATGTCTATCAGCAGGAGAGGTCTCTGGAGCGAACTGCTCCTTCATTCCAACAGAAAGCACAAGTGAGGACACACCTTTCTGCAGCACAGATAACCCAAATGCAAGATTCAAGAATACAAATGTAAGATAAATGATTTAACATCATTTTTGTCCCATGTTTCTTGTACAACTTCTTGTCAGGAAAGTAGAAATGTATACGAAATACCAGCTAGATAACTTTTACTTTGTTTTATGCTTAGTTCTAATCAAAGTCAGACATTGGGTCTGTTTTTGTATCCCCTAGCCCTTTAAATGTTTGCTTCTTTCTACTTATTTGGTCAAACTCTACAATAAGGGCCGGGACAACTGTGTCTTTCACAAAATCTATGTCTTCTAGTAATTAGGGCATACAATTTCCACTTACCTTTTGTGAAGCCCTGGGAGAAGGAAAAGGGTTGGTATATTATTTTTAAGTGGTGTTACATACACACTTAATAAAAACTAACAACACTAAAGGATTCTAATTTCTTATGTAGGATTCTGCACTTTCCATGGAAATTTCTAGGCGTCTGAAGTACAAGACAAATTGAAATCTAGTGAGAGATTGAGAAGCCCTTACACATGAGTGATCTGAAATCTTGTATCTCAAATCCCAATCAAATGCTCAAACCTACAGAAGCATGTGAAATAGGCTGCTATATTCCTATATATATAGGAGCATATATATATATATATATATATATATATATATTTGTTTGCTGGATTTGTTTTTTGGGTTTTTTTCCCATTTTATTTATTACTCTAGGCCTGATACACTGCCTCATAGACTTGTTTTTTGTCTTGCTGCTGATGTATTTTCTCTCCTTTATTTAATTCACGTAACTCCACTTGTGACTTTCAGCCAGTGATGCTAGATTTCTCCTAAAATCTCACCAACGTTCTCCCTCATGTACTGATATATTTTGCATTCTGTGTCATCTTTAATAGCCCAGCATAACGCTTAGACATCATTGTCAGTTACTTGTTGAATTTGCAGCAGCCTAACTAAAACACAGCATTTTTGTACTACATTAATGACATTTCCAAAGGAATATAAAGGGATGTGAATATATCCTGCTTAGTGCATTTTCGTCAATCTTATGCCACAATGAACAAAAATTCAAAATAAGTTATTGCTTACCCTGATTTAAACAACATTAAAAATCAGAAAATAACTATACTTTTTCTGCTTATTTTTTTGTATTGAATGTCTCAGAATGATTTATCTAATTACAGATAAAGCCTCTGTAACTTTTGCTAAAAGAAAGGGAAATTAGCTTAATCATCTTCAAAATACAGATAAACAATCCTATCATTGAAATATGCTATTTGTTTTATCAGACTCTGAATTCTGAAGATTCTTATGAACATACATTTTTAATATTTGTTGCCTATTTATTATACTGTAATTCATAAATTAAAAAAATATTATGTATTTCATATAAAAGTGTTCCAATTTTCCAATAAAAAACAGCATTCAAGATGTTTTGTTGTCAAATATTTAACTTTTCACAGACACAAGATTAAGGATATTTTGAAATAAAAAGCTGGCAATGATGATAGAAGAAAGAATTTTTTAAAAAAATTGTCAGAACAGTAGCTTATTTTCTAACAGCAGTAGTACTCTTGTTTGTTTTTTATTCCAGCTATGGAGTTAAAGGGCAGACATCCAGCAAATTCAGGCTGGCTACCTAAATATACCCCTTTATCTAGACCCACTTGAGCAGAAATTAAATTGCATTTGGAAGGAAATATTCTATTTGCAAGTATTGGAAGTATCAAATTAAATATTTACTTCAGGAATGTACACAGTTGCAGAAATACTGTGCTGTCTACTACTTGTTATGAAAAGCGAATTTTGAACTTTTGCATATAAGTATTTGCATACAACAGCTTCAGTTTATTCACACAGTCAAAAAGTAGAAAAATGTTATATTGCCTTGGTATCTAAAAAACCTGAGCAACAGCACCAAGCTCTTAGTACCCATGTTGAACTGCTCACACTGTCTACAAGCAAACCCTTTCTCATTAAGTTATTCATAGAAGTTATCAAGCAAATGCTTTTGAATAATGAATAAATTCAAGAATATCAAAACCAACCCCTGGACAACTAACAAACAAAGGAAAGTCCAAATGTGCTCAAATAAATTATTCACTGTGAATTATCTGATCAGGTCTACTGCTAAAATATAAGCAGTATTTCTCAGAGCATATGTGACTGATAATAGAACCCCCTAAAGCAGATGGAAATGTGTTTGTACCTACACAGAATTGACAAAACAGAGTTGATGAGCATAACAAGGAAGGTCCTCCATTTCCTTAGTACCAACATCCACATCTAATATTAGAAGGGATAGGTACTCTGGAGGCAGAGTAAGTCATGGTATCATAGAATGCAAGGGTCATTTAGGTTTGAAAAGTTTCTTAAGATCATCAAGTCCAACCGTTATCCCAACACTGTGAAATTCACGACTAAACAGCGTCCTCCAGTCCCACACCTATTCATCTGTTAAATACCTCCAGGGATGGTGAATCAACTACTTCTGTGGGCGGCCTGTTCCAAAGCTTGACCACCCTTTCTGTGAAGAAGTTTTTCCTAATATCCATATCAATAAGCTTCAGATAAAGTGATTTGGGTTGTTGTCATTCAAAGACATGTTCCTGTTCTCAAAAGGCCAGTATTTAGAGGCAAGTTTAAGTAAGCAAATTTTATTTGATGAGACAAAGATAATTTTGGGTTAAACCAGTTTGATCTAGTTCAGTATGACACATCCCAAAAGTCATTATAAATACTCCTTTGAATGTGTAACTATCAAGTGATAAATGGTTTAAGAAGGATCATCAGTGGCATAAATTTTGCAAGTTAGCCTCCATTTTTAATCCCATATGTGTATTACCTTTCACTTAATATGGATCCATACTGGTAGAAGAGAGAGTAAAGAACATGAACTGTAGCAGTGATGAATAGAACTTAAAGAAAACTAAGCACTTAGACCTAAAATAATGTCTCTGAAAACTCCTGTTACATATCCCAGGAAGCATCTTAGATCCCTAACTGGTTTACTTTTTGTATTTCTTCAGCAGTGACACACCAAGGGCACTCCAAAGTCCTCGCCTTGAGAGATCAGAGCATCTGATACTTAATACTTAATTCAGTACTTAATTGCTGTAAAAATCAAACCAAAATAAAAAATCAGGCATTTCTCAATTCCCCCATCTTGCCACAGTTTTCTAGGACTTAGATCTGAGGATGTTATCGAAGACATACCAGTTGTAGCAGGCTCTTCATAAAAAACAGTTGCTGCTGCTATTTTTTATATAGGATTCTTTGCTTAGGAAGTGTGAGACCTGAGGGAGAAATATTCTTGCTCTCTACTGATACTTTTAATTAGGTGGCCTGTATTCAGCTAAAGAAGGGTTCAACATCCATTTCTTCCTTCTTCCTGAAGGTGAGAAGAATTTATTCAGAATAATGGGAAGTAAGACACTTTTTCTTGAAGTAGCTGCATGCGTGTACAAAAATTTAGCAGTCATTAGATGGAAAGAGAGAGATGTCAGTTATGCCACATAGTACAGCCTAGTGATTGAAGTTCTTCCTGCATGAAAGAAAGCCTGTTTTTCTTGTGAGTGCCCAGGGTCCTCCCTGGATTTTATTGTGTGACTCTTTCTTCAATGTCTTTTTTAAATTTAAAAAAATATGCTCACTTTTCTTCATACCCTCCAAACATATGATGAGTCTGAATTTTTTATTAATTTACCTTTTAAGATTACAACACAATCCAGAAATATTTAGGGTGAATTATTTTTGAATAAAATCTGCCTGACTCCTTTGTAGGAATGGATGGAGGCCTCCTGCACAGGATAAAAATCCCATTCTGCCTTACAGATCCACACTGAGCAGAGTAGAGCTCAATGGATCATCTGGTTGGATTATTCAGGGCATGAAATGTTTTCTGCGCTCCTCAGTTGTCCTTTTCTTCTCCCAAACACTGTATAGGCTGGATATGTAAGTACTTTCTGTGGAGGTGGGGGATTTGAGCTTTCATGACTTCAAGATGAGGAAGAACTAACCTAAGTTGTCTCCCAGTATCTGAGCACTTTTACTAATAACCCTGGCATCAGTGAGAATAGAACCAGGAGGATTTCACAGGGGAAGCAAAGGACCACAGCTTATAGACTCCTGGTGAGCAGCAGTTTGTGGGAGGGGCTGATTCCTCATCTTTACTGTTCCCTAAGTAGCTATCACCAAACACCTCAGCCTGCTGACTTGAAGTGTTTCCCTACGGATTGCTGTAGATATCACCCTGGAAGCCTTAATTCTAACCTAAACATCAGCATTCAGAACAAGGAAGATGATTCTTTTTGCCTAAGATAAAGAGCCAGCTTATAAAAATGCAAAATCAAATATGTGAAAAGTCTGTTTTTTCCCTCTACAAAATCACAATCTTTTTGACTTGAAGAACAATGGTAAACATTATGTCTCTAGGCAAGCCTCACTTCAGAGATGCTCTTGGCTGAAAGTCAGGTTCAGAATTTACCTTTGAGGGCATATCTACGTTTTCTCGGGTCTACCCAATAATATGCCAGCCAATTTAACCTTTTGTGTGTTGAAAAATAGTATATTGTGCAGCACAAAGAATTCAAATATAAAACTGTGCATGGCATCATCTTGACTGAATGTGTTGCATGCGAGACATGCCTGCTTACAGCATTGACAATTTGGGTAGATAATACTGGATTCTTGACAAAATGTGGACCTTAGGATATTAGGGCCATTTTTCCTCTACAATCTTTATGTTTAAAGAAGAATCAGGTTGTTTTTCTTGAAAAGATTTTTATTAATAAGTCCAGATGCAAACCGTGGATATGTCACTACACATCTATGGACTTGAGAAAGTATATCTAATCAGATCCCCCCATTTTCTTTTCCCTTTTTTAATTCTTTTTTTTCCTTATGCTTGCTGAAGTTTACAGATTTTTTAACTTTATTTCACCTCAAATTATCGTTTTAACTTGCAGTGACCAGGCAGGGCAGCTGTGCCAAAAGCCCTTTACAAAAAACCTGTTCTCCTAATTCCTCTTTTCCTTCTTTCCTTCATTTTGGGAAAACAATAATAGTAATGGGCTGGTCAGTTCTGAGCCTCTCACATGAGAGGTGAGGCAGCAGCACCAGCAGATCCTCTTCCCAGGTATTGCTGGGACAAGCTCTTTGTCTTTTCAAACAATGGTGGTCTTCTGGTGGGAGGAGTTGATTTTTCATAGAGCGGCTCTCCACCTCCTTCAGGGGTTTATCTTGTAGGCAACATCTGGGAACACAACATTTAGGTTTCTTCTAATCATGTGCAGCCCAGCCAGTCTCTGTTGCAGGGATAGTATCTTGCTTTGTTTCCTTTTCAACAAAAACTAGACCTACTCCTGAAAGAAACAAGCTGTACTGTAGGAAGTTTTCCTAGCTACTTATGTATATCCCTTCTTCTGTTTTTTCTGGCACAATCAATCTCTTGCAAATTTCTACACTGAGGAACAGGTTAAATGGAAGGTATAGAGATTGTTCCTCCCAAGACCAGAGCACTCAATACTCTCTCAAAGAACTGAAGTTTTCAATCTGAACTTTCCCCAGGCAGAAGTAAGCACTGTATCGACCCTTCCCTTGGAAGTCTTGGGGGAGTGATCTAACCACCAGACCCCAAGACATGAAAAAGAGACATTTATCTTCTTTAATTTAACGTGGTGGGAAGAAGTGGAAGGCTGTACTATATGAACTTCTTTCTTGATTTATTGCAGAAACAGAACATTCAGCTCCAGTATCATTAGTTAGTCTCCACTAGACTATGAAATTGTAGCAATTATATTAATTAATGTGGGATAAAAGGCAATCAGACAAAAGAACAGAACTGAGAAGGCACTTGGAAATGCTTTCATTCTACTGCCAGTGTGAAAAAAAGCAAACAAATACAGAAAGTCCCCACTCACAGCCCCACCAGTTTGCTGGTTCTGCTCCTCAGCTGAGCACAAACACAGGCCTAAGGAAGACTAAGTTTAGCAGCTTGTTAATGTGAGGAATTCCACTGAAGCTATGACTGCAGTAAAACAGGAATAAGTGTTTCTAAACTTAGCAGCTCACAATGATTATGCCCTGGTGAAACAAAGAGAAGATTCAACACTATGTCCTGATGATCCTGTGGCTCTTTTCCAACTTGAGACATTCTATTCTGCTTTGTGAGAATCTGTAGGATACAGCTACTCATAGGAAGACTTACAGGTCAGGCTTGGATTAGAATTGAGTTTTCTGCATATCTCCTCACACTGCTGTAGTCTTTACTAATACTTCTCTCCATAGCATATGCTGCACCTTTGTGGTGTTGGTGACCAGTTGATGACTGCAGATAATTAGTGTTTAACTGTTGCCAGTTATACTTTTACCTGTTCTACTTAGAAATCCTTCCATTGTGGCAAATCTGATTACTTTGTTTGGATCCTTTTCTAAAATGGAATAGATTGGTAAAAAACTCCTTTATCAGGAGAAAATTACCTCTTTGTACAGCAGCTTTCTAGGAACATTTCAACTTGTCTTAAGCAACTACTGAACTGACACATATGTATATAAATTAACTGAAATCAACATGAAGAAAAATCACATATTGGTTTAATAAGCTGTGCATGATAACCAAAGCCTTGATCACTTGCCTTTAAATGCAAATGATGACATTTTCCACCCCTCTTGTACAATTCTGAGAACATGTATTAAAGGGGCCATTTATTTTATTTTCTTATAGGATTTGCCAGCTAAGAATCCAACACTGCAATGAGCTCACAGTGGTTAGGAACACTATTAAGATTCAGTGACTAGGAATACTGTGATGTCTTTCCAGGTAAGTCTATCACTGAGAAATGGTTATGGCCTGTCTGCTGATCTAAATGGATCATGCAATATGTATCCAATGATGCAATTATTCCTCAATTATACAGCTAATAAGAATCACATCAATAATGTTAGCCATCTGAAAAGATCACAGAAAATTTGCATACTCCAAGTTATGAAAGGACAAACATTGTGCAATGGAGCAGTGAAAGGGCTAAAATATAGTTATGGACAAAGTGAGGTTTTAGAAGAAAATTCTGTAATGCATTCATAGCCCTGAATACTATGAATAGTGACTATGGAAATTGGTTCATGTCCTAATTTTGAACAATAGAAGAAATATGAGTTTTCTAATATTTGAACATAGGATTGGTAATTGAAGCAAAATTTGAGTAAATAGTAATAAAAGTCAAGTTTTCATTGATTCTGATAAGCTGAGCAATTCTTAACAGCATCTTCTAAGGTTTGTTAGGATGCTGGAATTACATCTTTTTTTTTCTAACATTTTTCCCATTGTTCTTGAATTTTTTAATTGCAGGAGGACAGTATTCAGGACTCACCATAAGCCAAAGCCACAAAAATCAGAGCTGACCTGGGAAGACTTAATATGTGTTTTTATTTTCCTAGAGGGAGAAAATATAAGCTTCCTCAGTAATGAAAACAAGCCCTTAGACAGGGAGAATGCGGATGCTCAAGAAAGGGGAAAAAATGAGATTTTCAGTTCTTATTTTTGTCAACAGAGACCTGCAGTGTCAGACTCTGTAGAAACCCATAAGCTATAATAATAATTAGAGATTAATAAGTGAACCAAAATTTTGAGAGCTAATCACTGTAGGTAATTATTTCTCATTTCTGTGAAGGCTTTGAGCTCTGGAAGGAAGTCTCTCAGAGGTGTTTTAATTCATCTTATACTTTTAAGAACACTTTTTCTCAATTCCAATGAATATACAGTGAATGCATTAGTTACTCAGTACTGTTCAAGAACCAGAACACCCAAAGCTAAATCACATTTAATTTTGTCCACTCATAACACTAAGTGATTTTTCAGTAAATATGAACCTTACTGGGAATAGAAGCATCAAAGCTCATAAAACGTAGGGTGCATCTTCACTGGGCTTCAACAAAAGGCCTGCAATATAATTTTTTTACTGCTCAAGCAAAAGGACACATCTGGTTTGTGCTGCTGGGATACATGTCTGGAATGCTGCAGAGAATCCAGGAGAAGCAAAGAGGCCATTGGGAAGTTATTGCTGATTGCCTCAGTGACTGAGAGGCAGCAGTAGCTCTCTGGGGTTTTTATGCCGACTTCTTTTGTTGTCACATTAGTTCAGGCTTCTGTTGAGTCTCAGCTCTCCCATGTGTTGTTTTGCAACTTGGTCAAATCTGACTGAATCCAAATAGCTTCGTGTAAGGATATGGGATTAGCTCAAGTATGTGTCCCATACATATCCCTGGAATGAACTCTTCAGCACATGTTTTAAAACAGATGTCTCCTATTCCTCTAAAGGGTAGGGAGCTGTCCTCACACCTTGATTACCCTCAATGTTTACCACAAAATGTGGCTGCTGGAAAGCAGCTCTCTTGTTTTGTCTTTTTGCCTTGTTTGCTGATGTCCATAATATGCAAAGGTAAAGTCCTGCACACAGAGACACAACATTTCAGTCTGTGGAGGTCTGTCCAGCTGCAGAGTACCCTGACAGGAAGGGACCTGAAAAGCAAGGAGTTGAATGTGAGCCAAAAATTGTGGCCTTTATCTACAGATAAAATCCAACAGCTCACTGGGCTGTATCACAGCACTGTAGCCAACAGGTCGGAGTAAGAGATTATTCCTTTATTTTATGCACTTGTGAGGCCACATTTCAAATCTTATTTGCACTTCTGGGCTCCCAGTACAAGACTGACAAACAAATTGTATGAAATCTGGAGGACGGTCAGAAAGATATTTGAGGGGACTGAGAATAGAGTATATGAGGAACCAGAGACATGAAAGGACATGGTAGATGGAAAGCTGTGTGAGCTTAGCCTAGAAATTAGAACATTCAGGGGACACCTTACAGTTGTTTTTTAACTTTCTAATGTATAGTTGCAGACTGAGAATCCTTTGACAGTGCACAGCAAAGGCTGAAAAGCACAAGTTCCAACAAACAAATTAAAAATGCTTTTCACTGACAGTGGTAAAACACTGAAACAGAGACCCAGAAAGGTGGGGAAATCTCCATTTTAGGAGGGACTACTAAGTCAACTGGATATAAAAAAGAGCAAGCTTCAGCAAGTCTGATGTTTTATCTACTTTTGAAAAGTGTGGTAACAGTGAATCTCCAGAGACCTCCATTATGTATTGAACCTCTTCTGCCTCACAGTCAAAGAAAAGCCACCAGGGCTCTTCAGGGTACCAGACAGTCCAACTGCATCTGGTGTTTATCATCTGCATCTGGAGTATATGAGATACAAGTTTCTGAAGTCAGCACCCATGAGTAACCTAGAATAGCCTTCCTGCTTTTGGTTATGGACCTCTATGAGAGATAATCAAGGAAGGAGAGAGTCAAACCATTCCTTGGCTCACTCTGTGCTTACATTACATCTACATAGTGACCTTGGCTCAAAATGTAGTAGAGTTGTGGCAAGTGAGGGAGTCAGTGCCATTACACTGCTGGAGAGCTTTGGGACATCTTACGACACAGAAGGGTGGGTTGAGGTGTGTGCTCTAGAGAGGCATGTCAAAACTGGATGTGGGGATGTCACGTAGGAGAACTGATCAGCTTGGGTTCAGTCTTGCCAAAGCACAGGGCAAACGCAATTCTCATGAATCAGAAACAATCTAAGGCCTGTCACAGGAAAGCAGCTGGATTATTTCACTGTGCTCAGAAAACACAAACTTCAACTAAGCTGCTGCCACAAAAAAACAAGGCAAAAACCAGCCAGAGAGTCTGTGCTGGGCACAGCACCGTTGTTTATTAGCTAATGTATAGAAGTACATCCTTGCAGAGCATGTGCTTCTATACATTAGCTAATAAACAATGGTGTACCTTTAGTTCTGCAAGTCATAATCTGCCAACAGCTAAAATATGGAGAGATGTTTGCAAACTTTTATTGATAGAGATAACAATCTTTGAACAGTAGGCACTGCTGGTGTAGCACTGGATTTTGGTACCTATGCATTGCAGGAGCAGCAGGTTTGTAGCACTGCCTAATCTTGGATAAAACATAATCTCAGCTAAACCTGGATGTTTCTAGGTTCTTTTTTCTTGGGGGCTTCACTGACAACAGTCTCCAGAAACAAAGAACTACTGCACACAGAGGATTTGTTATTCCTTGGGATTTCCAGTGGTGTCTTGGCATACTCTTCAGTCAGGCAGGAGGCCTGAGAGACATGTTATGCAAAACTGCTGGGATAAAATGTGTAATTTAGGGGCAAGACTTGTATTGGAGGAACAGGGAAATATAGTTGGAAGGATAATATCAAGAGTATGGTTTGGAAGGCTGATTTGGAAGCAAATGAGGAAAGTAATGGAGTGGGACAATGCACTAAAATATGAGAATATGAGAATATGAGCAGAAAAAGGGAAAGTGAGGAAATATGGTGTGCATGAGGGTGTGGTCTGAAAAAAGTTATTGGTATGTTTGGATTTTGCAGCTCTACCTAAGGACTAGAGAAAGATGCTAGCAAAAAAGGAAGAATGGTTGCACTGGTGGCTGAATGGACATCTCCAAACTGTAAAGATGCACTACTGGCCTCTGTGCGCCCAAGAAAGCTTTAAAATGAGAACACAGGAAAAATATAGTGGCTACTCTGGCTAGCAAGCAAGTTGTTTGCACAGGAAAAATCACAAAAATCTGCAGGTGATAGGATAGCTTTGTAGATCAGCACTGGACATAAAAGATTTGGTTGGAAAAATTTTTCAGCTTTTTGCAACTTAGTTTTCTATCCCCCAAATAGTATAAATAATATATTATAAAAGAAAATTATGTTGGATTTTTTCTTTTTTTTTTTCCTTCATCTTTGGAGCACAACTTTCTGCACAAAATCAGTACAACTGTGAGTGCATGATTCAAGTTTTTGATTAAAAATGCTTCAAAGTACAATCTGTTCAGCAGCAAGCAAAATGAGGATTTGATTTTACTTGGGGCCTCCAGACATTATCACAATAGCATTGTAAGCACTTGTCCTGACTTGCTGGGGGAACCACAGTGATACTTGTGACTCCATGAAGCAGTGGCACAGACTGTCGTCTCCCTTCTGAACTGTAGAGAGAAAAACGACTTGTACTTTCTATTTTCAGCTCTTCACTGTTTTGCTATATGTCTGTAATTGCAACTGAACACCCTACCACAGAGAGCATGAGCGAACTCAAAAAGATTACTTAAGGGTAGCTTAGAAAAATATCCCAATAAAATTAAAACCCTTCCAATAAAATCTTGTGTAAAGCCCCACAGGAAAAAATATAGAAAGAGAAAACTACATTGGAGTGGATATCCTGTCTCCTTACTTTACAAAAAGCAAATTCTTGAGAATTAATATTTTATTGTGAATGGAGGAGTCCCTGGACTTGCTGCTTCAGCAGTGGTTGCAGAGAGTTGCAGTCCTAGATCACTAATCCTAGCCTAGGAACAGGTTCCAAAGGAAAGCAATTAATAGCCTCAAACAGCACCATATAAGCACCAGCACTCATACCACATTTGCACCCTGTCAGGCTGAGCAGACACACAAATTAATTCTCAGTTCATCAGCTCTGGATCCTAAAGCTGTGTGCTGCAGTCAATAACTACAGTGCTGTGCTGTGGGGCTCACAGCTGGGCACACCTTAGCTCTTTGCACTGTATTATGCCTTGAAGATGTTTTAATAACTACCTCCCATGGAATTATAATTGTGGTGCTCTTCCTGGTGGTGCCTAGGAGAACCTTGAGAGGGGTTGTAAAGACAAAGGGAATTAAAGTGCATTCTATACTAACAAGGCAGTGGAAGGTTAATTTGATTCTTATAAGGGCTATTTTTAGGCCCAGATTTTCAGAAGATTTGGGTACATCAGTATTTTGGTTATGCAGCTTGAGGCTTCTTTAGAGTTTTTTTCCTGAAGAGCAACGAGTTTGAGAATTCAAACTGGGCATATTCAGTTGGGACACTTGCAACTGCTGATCAGCTCAGAAGTCTTGGTCCAGCTGAGCTTTTATAGAGTTAGTTTGGGGTTCTTTTAAAGCTGTGAATAATAATTCATGTATTTTAATAAAGCATTCCTCAATCATCCTTTCAATGACTTGAGTTTGTAACCCACAAACCCTGGATTGCAGAAAAAATATTTCAAGATTTTGGAGCTCACTTATCTTTTTGTTCCTCAGCCTTCTCAGACATAAAACAGAGTAGGTAATCTCACCTCATAATATGTGCCATAATCTTCTACCTCTGTACATGGCCACACTTGGAGTTTTTCTGGTGTCTAGTGATAAAGATCAATAATTCGTGTTGCCAAAAATATTACATAAAATGATGAAGATAAAACACATAGTATAAAACAGCACTTCTCTATGGGCCTTGGAGCAGTTTCTCTTTCATAATATTCAGTTCAAAATTCAGATGGGCAGATATGCTCTTTCTCAACAGAATCACTGACTATTAAAAGGGTGTTTCCTTGAAATTGTTTTTGGGTCATGTAGTGGTCAGCTTTTACTGTACAGGTTAGATTCTTCTTTACTCTTATAATGCTCTTCACACCTATTTCTGAGTGAGTCACAAACCTTCAATTCTCCCCAGTGCTGAGTTAACATGAAAACCATGTTGTGTCTTCATAATTGGTTTGATGGTTTCCTGAAATATGCACTTTTGTGTTTGTGGAGAAAAAGGCTTATTAAGTAATTGCACATAGTTAAAATCAGATCCCTCCAAAGACAGATGGGAATCCCTATATTGTATTCTTGTTTCTGAAGACTGATGTGTTAGATCTTGAGTGAGGGGCTAAAGGCAGGTGTATGCATGACAAGATGAGGTATTTTGGCAGGGGAAGGGTAAAAACTAAGAAACCACTGGTCAGTCTGTACTCTGGATTCTCCTTTGAATTCCTCTGAGAACACAACCCCATACTGCTGAGGCCATGAGATAAGCTAAACCCAAGCACAGTTTCTGACCCGGGTACAGAATTTCAGGACCCATGGCCCTCCAAGTTAGCACATGCCTTTAGGGATGCATGTGCAGCACAGCTACCTGCAGCCAGTGTGCAGCACCTGGGTTGTCTGTAGAGTCTCTGGCTGACTCTGCTCTCCATCAATCGTGGGACATTGCCACCAAGGCAGAGAGGCTGCAATGGTGCATGGGCATGAGTGAAGCTTGTCTCAAACTTGCATCTGAGTGGAGGTGAGTTCTAACTTGGTGAAGGCCCACAAGTGCAGTAAAGGCAGAGAGACCTGTTTGTGAGGTCAGGTTAGAGGATCTCTTGTCTCCAGCTGTAATTATGACCACATTGTTCTAGTCCAATACCACTGACAGGTACAGTGGCTATTCCAGAAATACAGATGTATTTAGCAGCATACTAGCTGGGATGGCACTTTATAAAAGGGAAGAAGAAATTTAAAGGATCCAGGGGCAATTCTGTCAAAAATTCACAAGGGCTGCAGCCTTCAGCTCTGCTCATTGCTTGTGAAAAGAAAAGTCTCATGTGGTTAAAAATAAGAACCACATGAAGTTTCACTTAACGTAGGTGACTTCCAATGCCACTCTACTCATACACTGGCCCAGCCTCCCATGTACTCCAAGCTAAACAGATCTTGCCCAACTCAATCTTCTAAAGGAGGAAAATAAGTCAAGTGGGAAAATGTAGTTTATATTTGCCAAAAATATTTTAGTACAAAAATATTTTAGTACATCTTTAGATTCTATTTTTTCCCTAAAAATGAAAGGGTTAAGGATGCCATCTCATCTAGGAGGGCAAGACAGCAACCACTGATATTTCAGTATTAGCTAGGAATGAAAGGCAAATGTTTGGTGGGAATGGTGACAGTGGTGACATTGAAAAGAGAAGGACTCCTTCAGACTTAATTGAAAGTAAACTCAGGCAGGGACATGTCTGTGAAGGAGAGTTGGAAAAGGCATGAGCAAGTCATCTGGATAATGGTCGTGGGCTGGAAATGATACCTGAGGAGTAACTCCTCTCCATGAAACAGATCCACGTTTGAAGCATGTTAAGCTAAATGATAAGGGCCTGCCAACCTTGAAATAAAAATTACCTGACCCTGGAAAAGCTGATTTCACTATTTATTTTATTTTATTGCTGATGACATATTTACAGGGGCAGAGCAGACATAATGCACAGGCTTGAAAGGTCCTTCAGTGAAGCCTCAGAGGATGGTTGGGGCACTGCAGTCTGCAAACCTAGAAAAGCCTTAGGCTTGTTCTGCTCTAGGATCAGGTCAGTGACTGGTGAGTTGGAGGTGACTACAGGAGTCTTAGCCAACAGCTGAATTACAGGCAGCAAGTTCCTCAGGGTCTCCCCCATACCTCACCCAATACCTTATATTTATTAGGTCTAAGGTTGAACTTTTAAAGTTTGTATTTGTGCTGGCACAAACACTGCTTCATAGTCACTGATTTATCCTTTGTTGTCTATTACTTCCATTAGGTAATGTTTATAAATAGCTCTTGCTTTATATTCTTCTTTTCCTACATCATCCTTGTCCATCAAAGCACCCAACACACCCATATTATTTTTATGTAATTAAGTTTTCCACTTTAATTTCAGTGACCTCCTTCAGATTGGCCCTCTCCCACAGGCAAAGTGATTATAAGGCAGACAGTGCTACCACAGCACAATATTATTTATATGTGGTCACTAACCAACCCCCAGATACCCACCTCATCTCAACTCAGCATCCAAATTCTGAGCAATCATGAAATGGTCTGAAAGTAGCCATCCAAACCTATTAGTATACAAAACTGAGGTGAATTTACTAAAAATCTCAGCCTGAATTCATGGAATAAATACTTTATTTTTAATTTTTAAACTAGCTCAGAGACTATTATGAAACGCTCCTGACTCTCTCACCTGTGTGATTTCCCAGGGTTTTTGCCACCCATGTCAGGTGATCCATGAATTGCAGCTCTTCTCTTGGTGGACAATTGGTGGATGCTGCTGGAGCACTGGCACTGTCATGTGGACAGCTGGTTTTAAAGATGTTTGAGATCATGGCAGCCCTTTTCCTTCAATTCTCTTTCACCATTCCCATTGTTCCTGTGGAGGGGAATACCTAGTCTTGGATCTCATATCAGATTCCTTCACAGCAGTGCATACCCCAAAAGTAAATGCACTCTTCTTAAGGCTTGTTGGCTGCTGTCAAACATAACCTTTCTTACAGACCCTGATACCATAACCATCTAGAATCAGTAGCACTCCTTGAGCGTTACATTCTGTCTCTTGTTAACAGAGATAAGCACCCTTTTTTATTCTTCCCCCACATGCTCCAAAAGGGTGGCTGCCCTGGCATGAAACTTGTCAACATCTTTTTCCATAAAAAATCTTTCCAGATAAATCTTTCCCCCAGCCTACATGCTGATTCCCAATGGTTCCTTTTTAGCACATTTTCCCCAGAGGAGCACAGCAAACTTTATTAATGTTTTAAAACGCAGTTACTTTGTATTCATATAGTATTTCCATGCACTCAGTATTGCAAAAGATTATTCATTTAGTGTGGAGTGGCAGTGCAGAGGCAGAAGGATGTTGTTCACAGCCTGCATCCCTATAACTGTAGTCAGACAGACTTATGTTTCTAGGGCTTTCAGCAGCAAACTAGGTCAGTGAGGCCCTCTACATCAAAGCTTCTCCTTAGACACTGAAAATCGCATGTTTTTATACTATTCCTACTGTACACTGTGTTCTTCTGTAATTACAAATGTATGTTTCCCATCACCACAAAGACTTCACATGGCTCAAAGGAAATCTCTCTTCAAAGGCTTTAAACTGTTGAAGGACAGGCCCCCTTCTGAGAGCTACCATTGCTTCGGGTGATTCCTTCTTTAACTCATCCACAGTAGAACCACCAGTCAATTCAACTGGCCTGCATCACACCGTGTCTGAACTGGCCTCGGGGTTGCATTGCAGCTTTGGAAAACAGCATTTTAGAATTTAAAAATGCAGACTTAAAAGAAGAAAGAAAAAAAAAAAAAAGGGAAAAAAGGAAGAAAAAGCAATGAACTGCTTTATTCATACTCGTCTGGTCCTAAAACCATGAGACTTGAGTTACTTAATGCTCTTCACCAGCTCAAACTTATGATAAGAGAACACACAGCTTTTTCATTTGGTAGTTGTACCTTGAAGAAAGTCATAATTAGGATGTATTAGCAGAAAAAGAACCCACACAAATTAAAAAATACATCAAGGAATACATAGAAAGAAAATTGTTTGCAACATTAATTTTATGAAAATATGTCTATATGTATATACGTATAGAAATACATGTATAATGATCTATATAGGTATGAGCTGAAATAAAAGCTCTGAAAACATTCCCTTCTATGATAGCACTCAACACCACAAGTAATTCCATTGAAGCTAATGTTTTCTTTTGAGCAATAACTTACTCATGACAGCAAGTGCTAATAAATATTTGCAGGATTGGGTCTTAAAATTAAGGGGTATTTAATGCTAAGACTTGAAACTCATACTTGAGAAGCATTCATGAATTAAGATAATTAATCATATGGTAGTAGCTACACACTATAGGAGTTTTATAACTAATTATATATGAAAACAAGGAGTTATCTGCCTCACATTCTTCAGAAAATATGGCCTGTGGATTGCTAAGGTCACACAGGAATGTTATGATACATCAATAAGCCAGTTTTTCATGTTCTTTGTAAGCATCTTAACCCTGAGTACCCTGCTTCTCAGTTACCTTCCCTTTGGCCTACGACTTGGCTCCCCTAAGCTAAAGTCTTTCTACTCTACACTCTCTCATTTTCCTCATTTTAAACACAAGATGTGTTTTTGTATACCTTACCCTATTCCAATTGTTTCTTAGATTTCACTACTGCTGCTGCTGGCATCTAGAAAATCCCTAACATCCCTAACAACTGATGTCAAAAGATGTTCTCCAAATATAGAGGGGTTTTCTATATTAAAATATTTGACAAATATGATTAGATGTGGATAAACATGCTATCATTATTATTACAGGGCCATTCCTGGGGATAAAGTCTGCATTAGAAAAAAAAAAAATACACATGGAAGAAAAATCACCCTTGTTCTGGATAAAGAGTGTCTTCACCAGGAGTTATACAACATGACAATAGTGTTTAAATTAATTTAAAAATTCAAGGTAAGCAAATCTTCCTAATTTTTACGGCAGATTTTGGATTTAAGTGAGCTGTAGGGGCAGAAAGATAACTTGTGAATTCTGCCTGCAAAAGCTGAAAGGATCAACCTAATGGAAAATTGCTGTGTGTCACATCTTATCAAGGTGGTATTCTTTTCTTTGTAATCTCACTTAAAAACCCATTGAAATGCAAGCTACCATTAACTACTGCTTACAGTAAGAGAAGTAACTGGTTGTGTATTGCCAATTGTTTTTCTTTACAGGAAAATTATTTTTGTTTACAGGAAAACATCACTGAGGTTGTTCAGTTAGCCAAAAATGAAGGCAAAAATACCGGCTTAAATTTTTCTGTTCCTCATTTCAGACATCTTAATAATTCCGCATTCTCTCCCTTATCCTAACTTGTTTTGTTCTGATTGTGCAAGTGCCAAGCTTTTAGCAAGAATTACCTCTTCCATGGCATCTGCATGTGACTAAGTTTCCCAGTCTCAGTGGGAAATCATCTTTATTATTTGTATTGCAGGAGCAGCCTGGAGATTATGTCAGAAACCAAGAGTCATAGTGCAAAGTGTTTAACCACTGCAGTCAGAATGTCCATTCTCTGAAGACCTGGCCTAAACCCAAAGAGTCTGACTGTACTTCACACATATATGCAATAACAACAAAACATTTTCTGCTGATACTAAATTTCATTGAAAAGGTCTAGGTACACATTTCTATACTTTCTGTATGATACTTTCTCTACAGAAATATTTTGAGAATGGGACTTTTCCCTGTTCCCTTGGTTAAACTGCAATGAAACAGGGAAATAGAGGGATATAGTTTCGGTTTTCGGCACCTTTTTAAAATCATCACAGGTATTCTAAGCCACTATGTCATATAAGGTATTTTAAATCCATATTCATATGCTACAATACAAATGAAATGTTTCTGTACACCTTCAGTACACCTCTGAATATGGCTTACACAATTTCAGACACAGTTCATGTGGAAGGCTGCTGTGAATGTACTCCTGTTAACTCAGAACAGAGTTTAATAAGTGGAAACAGCATGGGAAACATGAATGGAAACCTCCTTTCTCTTTTCTGCTTCAATTTTACTTTTTGATTCAATAAGAGCTGAATAAGCCCCTAGTACAGAAACTCAGGACAATTCTTTCAGCCTTGAGACATTAGTTTTATATCTTTCTGTTTCTCTGCTTTGTACCTTGCTCTATTTCCAGATGGTATTACAAAAAATTCAGGGGAATGGTCCTGATGTTTTTGAGAATGTTTGCTTTATTTCAAAAATGTCCATAACTGAACATATCTAGGACCTAAAACATCGTGGTTTTGTGGGAAGAAAGATGTTTCATAGCCTATGATGTTAGGATTAAAAAGTACAAGACTCAATTTTATGGAGTCTCCAATTATACTTCTGCTAAGCAGAATCCTTGCAAGAAGATATATGCAAACTAGAAGAGGAATTTCATCTTTAACTCATTAGTTTTCAATAGAGAAACCACATGGCTGGACATTAAAGCACAACTCTATCATTCAGTACAGGCTGTGCTTTCATATATTTCTGAGCTAGAGCAGACAGCAAACTTTTCTATGTGTGTTCTGATTTTAATAACACAAGAAAAAGAAGTTAAAAATAATTGAAGTCAATAGGAAAAAAAAAATCAGAGGCCCCAATCAAGTTCCAAATATTGTATTTTGGGTTTTCTGACTTTTCTCAGAGGCAGTTTTTCTCTACAGTGCCATGAATACAGTCACTATACTTTCTTCACCTGAATAAAGACTAGAAAAGATAAAACCTTATAAGGGCAGGAATGGTGACAAATGATAAAATTTCTATTTACAAATTCTTTGGACATTTACTATTCTTTGTTATATAAAAACATTGCCACAAAATCTCTTTCCTGTAAAGCCCAAACTTTTATGACTCGTTGAGCATCTAGACAGCAAATGAATAGTAAATGTGTGAATATAGGGAAGAGTTTCAAGTTTGATTATCTGACCTTTATTGAGGTGATCAGTGGACTTGATGACATAAAAGACTGTTACTTCAAAAAATCATGGCCAACATACTGTGAGTGTTTTTCTCTCACCTAACGTATATTCTGACACTTGAACATGACCTATTGTCCTTTTGTGCAGCAGAACTTGTTTACTGGGGTTTTCTTTAACATAAAAAAAAAAATTGCTCTCCTCAAGGTGCTCTTACTCAAGATCTCATCTATGGTTGCACTTGAGTTATTCATTACTGGGTTGCAATACAGCAGTACCCTAGAGCATCTTCCATGTGCTTAATAGTACCTGTCTGACATGTAATTTCATGAAATTCTGTGTTAGCTGCATTAGTCATTTCAGCATGCTATCATTCTGATGATAAAATATGGGACCCAAGCACTGCTAAATGCACATCATCGAGGCAAACACCTCAAAAAGCATGTCAAAGTTTTCCCACGTAGGAAAATTCACTAGTAGATAAGAAACTTATGGCTTTTGAAGTGGGTTGTTGCTGGCTTTTAAGCACATCTATAATTTTGTACTTCTTATATATTCCATGATTCTTTAAAATAAAAGCACATAAGAAAATTAAGTTAGTGGAGAAACTAGAGAAAATACATTTTCCTAGGACTTTGGAAAAATCTTTTTTACTAATGGCTTTTTCTGGGCTGTTTAAGTCTTTGAGCATACTGGAGGAAGTGCACAAGAAACATCTTCCAGATCCACATCAGGCAGAAGCCCTCTGGACAGAAAGCATCTGCCATCTAAGCATTGAAATGTTGCTCATTTGAAACTCCATATTCACTCCCTGATGGGATGAGTAAACCTGGGAGACAGAGGGCAGGACAACTAACCCTGTGTTTGTAAACTGTGAGCCATACACAGCTTCTGCTATGGGTAGACTCTCCTGGTACATTTGTTTATTTGTTTGTTTGTTTGCTTTATTTTATTTGTTGTTCTGTTTGTATTTTAAATCAGATTTACTTCCTAAAATGCCAACAAACTCAGCCTAATGCTCATGCCAACAAAATGCATCTGTGCCAAGAACATATGAAAGAGCACTAGAACATGTACTTGTACCTCGTCAACAGATGTACAGAGACTGAGCTGAGAATTTAACTTGCTGAACAGTACATTCATGTACCAAAGTGCTGATTCATTACCCTGCCAGTGAGGCAAGGGTGAGAGAAGCCAGCAGCACTCACACAGGTCCCACTGTTATCACCACCGCTCGCCCACAGACCAAACCAAAGGCGCTGACCTTGGCAGGTTTGTTGGAGTTACTGTTTCAATAAATGCCTTGTGTGCTGTACCAAAATACAATCCAGGATTGACAAAAATATATTTAAATCTTCCTCTATATTGAACTCCTGATAAATATGTAGAGATAGAACATTGCAGTAGCAGTGCCCTCAGTGGTTTTGCTGGGCCTCGTTAGCTTGGACCAGAGATTCAAGTCCACTGGCCAGCTAGGGAAAACAGGAGAAAGCTGCATCTGTCTGCATCTCCCACCAGGATAGAGCCAGCCAGACATAATGGGCCCCCTGCGTGTGCACCAGTGAATAGGAAACAACTGAGACATGGAGGTTAAGGGAACTGTTAACTTTCAGCACCTTGTGGTATTCACAAATCCTTTGGGGATATTGTTGACCCATGAGCAATATATCAGTAACCTCCTCAAACACAAGAGTTATTGGGATGTGGTGGAAGAAAAAATAACAAAGTGCCAAAGAAATGGCTTATGCTTTTCAAATTCCAGAGAAGGAGTTAAAATAAAATGAAAAAAAAATAAAATAGGGAAGGGTTTGGATGAACAGGTCTTGAAAACAGCTCTCTTTCTGACCAAACTATTACTAGAGCTTCCTGCCTAGATATTTTCCATTCTTGTATTCCCAGGGTATTTTGCAAGTCTTCTCCTTTGAGTCAGTGAGCTTGCCCTGGCATGCCTCCCCTGGCTGGCCATGCATCTCTGGGCACTTGGAGTCAAAAAAACATATCAGGGTGAGGTTTTCTTAACAACTGCATGAAGAGCTGTACCCTGTTAAAGGGAAACTGATGCATCTAATATCTCCTAATTACATTTTGGAGCCTTCTTTAGCCTTCTGAACCAGTCAAAGCCTCAGAAATGTCCATCTCATTAGGTAAAGCCAAGGTATCAGCTGTTGATTTGGAGGATTATTCTTTTCTGTGGGAACTAACTCAAATCTCTATCTTGTCTGCTGAATACAGTTGCAATCCATATATCAGCCTCAAAAAATGTGCTTTATTGATTTGTTTTTGTGTGAAACATGAATTATTGACAAACACAGACCTACATCATGTTCTCAAATGCCATTTTTTGCCATTTAAAGCATATTTATAAATCATGTTTTGTTGACTATTAAATGAATGAGACTGAATATGTATACACATCTATATACACTTTTGTGACTCTGTTAGGGGTGTTTGTTCTATTACCTGTCAGATAAAATAGCTTTTAATTCTCCACCTATTTACTTTCTGTTTACTGCCAAAATGGAAGTATGCCATCCCAATCCTCCCACCCATGCCAGTTCACTGACAATATTAAGGATACAAGGTCAAGTATTAAAAAAGTTAGGAAATTCCAGCTATATTAACTCAGCCCCATCTATATCCTGTGTATTTTTTGGCACATATGAATAACAAAGAGTAATACAGTGGGGCCATTAAACTGGACATTCCCCACCTGTAGTAGTAAAATTTACCATACTATTTGAGGTATTTCCCATTCTAAGTAAAAGGTACACTACCAACAGAGTCATATTGGTAATTACACTGGAGCAGAGTGTCAACAGCTTAATGATGCCAGCTGCAAGATTTACTTTTAATGAGGAAAAAAATTTGAAATTATGACTATGTGTGGTGTAGTAGATTGTGCTTCATTCTTTTTACTCTAAAATGTAACAAAAGCAATTTGAAAAGAAAACATGAAAATTGTGGTTCTGAGACTGTATGTTTTGAAAGTTCTTCATTGTTTATTGTAGTTCAACCTCCACAGTCGAAACAGATAGTTTTTATTGATACACACAGATAAAGCACTCTGTTCAACCATGCCTGGGCACAATGAAACCTAAGGGGATACTTAATAGACTGGTCCTGCATGCATTCTTCACCTATATGTTCCTTAATTTTGTTTTCCAGGCCAAAGAGCTACTATCATTTTGGATGCCTTCCAGCATCTGGTCATGACTATAATATTGTTTTTATTCTAGCTTCATCCAGAAGGCAAAAATATTTCCTTGCAGTAGTCAAAAGCAGTAGACCACAATTTTGCTGCGTGCAGACAGTGAGTTTGGGAAGGTCGTAGCTTTAAGAAGACATTTGTGTGTGTATTATGAAAGGAGATAGTGGTAAATCTGCAGCAAACTGTCAAATACTCTCCAGAGCTGTAGGTATATTTTATTTAACTACAGCTACTTTGCCTTCTTAAACTCATGTTTTGAAATTCAGATTTAAAAACCCTCTATTTCTGAAACCAATACTAAGATGTGGTTGTCCAGTTTCACCTAGAACCTTGAAAATATCAGGACAATGATATCAGTAATTAAATAAGTTGCTGAAATTATTAATTTCATGGTACCAGTGAAACTCATTAGGAAATTTTTTGACACACTGTTTAAAACAGAATGCAACCCTGTAATAGAAGGAATAAGATTAGGACAAGGGAACATGGAGAATGGAAAGCAACAAAAAAGGAAACTCGTGAAAATAGCAGGGGAAAAAAGCAGTAGTAGAATAACAATGATCACAACAAGATAGCAAGATGATTTTTAGTCTTCTTGTTCTATGGAGGAAAACCAGCTAAAGGAGCATCCTCTCTGCTGGGTGGTGTAAATGTCCTATTGATGTTGAGTCCATTTAAACAACCTAGGAGTTGAGTATGTCTATGGATGGCTGAGCATTTAGAATCTGAGTATCACAGCCATCAGGCTTTAAGGTCTAGCCTCTGGGCGTAGTCAGTTGCAGGAACACTAAAAATATTAACAGCATTTGAAAGTATAGATGAGGAAACAGCTGTATTTTGTTGATGTGGTCATTCAGCTGCTGTATTCCACTCCAGCCAATAGGCCCATCCTTAACCTGGTTCTCATTTTAGTTTGGGTTTGTTTTTAGCTTCAGTCTTTTCCTTGATTCTTCTTTCTTGTTAGTTACAACTATAGAAGAGAAACCATAATATGCTAATTTCCTGAAGAAATACATAGTTCAAGTAAATTCAAATATATTGGAACAGAGGGATAATTTTGATGAAGAAAACAGGATAACTGGAGAATAAATTAGATATTTCTGAAAATTTTTTACCTAAAGCATTTCTATCTGTCAGAGCTATTTTCCCCAGAATATGAATGTAGAAAATATAAAAGTACTTTGCTGTGGTTGGGTATTAAAATACAGTTTACTGCTAAGTGTAGTAAGGAACAAGAATGGCGAAGATGCCCGGAGCATGGGAGCCATCTGGGGTCACACTAACCAATGTTGCCACTACAGACACCAAGTGAAAACTGTGATTCAGCATCTCTTGTGAAAGCAGTTCTTAAGCCTTGCATCATCAGAGTTTTCTGCCATTCAGTATGGCTCTGGGGCTGGGGAAGGCTGTGTTCAGACTCTGTCCAGCAAGGCTGTATCTGCAGGTCCCCACAACGAGAGCAGAGTCACTGCAGATCCCAATCCATGTTGTCACCAGGGTCCCCTGAGCAATCCCCACCACTACATCACTGAAGCAGCTCTGTCTCTTCAAAGAGCACTTGAGGTCTCTCAACCCCTCCCCGTCAGCTGGCATTCAAAGCCTGACCTCTGTGCACTGTAATCATCTCATGACTCCACCTTGGTGACCTACCTTTCACTGCCCTTCAGCATCCACACTGGTCCTACGGCATCAGCTTAATTAGACAAGTTTGTAGTCATGAAACTGGCTGAGAGAGTTGCAGGAAACTCAGCAGAGGTCACACAAAGTGTGTGACAAGCTGAGGTGACAGCCATGACCTAGAGTCATGTTAGTCTGCACCTCAACAGACTCAAGTTCACCTCGTCTCTAAATCTCAGGGAGTCTCAGAATCCCATGCTAGTTATCAATACCTGGTACAGCTCAGGCATTTTCCTGTATGTGGGGAACATGGCCAAGCTGCTAATGGCTGCCACCGTCAACCTCAGGTCCCGTTTCCCCTCTTTCTGTCACTTGTTTTCCATCACTCTCATGCAATCACAAAACCTTTTTTTCTCCGAACAAGGGATGACCAACAGCAGGCTGTGGGTTTCAGGTTATGCATAACCACCTTCATGTTCTGTGTGACAAACCAGCACTAGCTAGAAAAGAAGCATTCTTGTTTCTGTATTCTCCCACCTTACTCTCTGTGCCATGCTTCAAACAATGGTCAACGTCTCATAAAAGTTTATTCCACATTCATGGTACAGAGGTTTTTGAGTGTGGAGCCATGTGTGGCCATACCCTTATTTTGAAGCCGAGCTCCATGCTAATTGCCACTGTTGTTATGATAATTACCCTGCCAAAGTAGAGCCAACAGGTAAACTGAGGCTATGCCTGGCCCAGAGCTCATGCAAGGCCCTCTGCTGACTGACTGTCTGATGTGTTTGCTGCCAGTGGTGCCTTGGACATGCTGACACCAGACAGAAACAATGGTTTGCCCAGCTGGGCCAAGCCCACTGGTGAAATACAAATTTAATTCACTGATGTTTTGGTCCAGATCCATATAGCACCTCACTGATGTGTCATTTGGGAAATTTGTCTTGTAAAAAGAGGAATATCCCAAGATCAGTAGATGGTTTCCTGTACCAGGGATAGAACAGAGGAGGGGAAATTTGCAGTCTGCTGAGAAATTAGTATGGCCTTTTTCATATAACAGTGAGTAGGTGGACCATACCCTCAGTGTTGAAACAGAAATTAATTTGCTCTTAGCTGAAGCAAATAATTACTGAGACAAACAGTACACACAAAATTTATTTTCCTCAAAGAAGAGGGACAGTTGGCATAAAGTAAAACTGGAAAGCCACTTCACATCTAATAGAACTCAAGGGACTGTGTGCCACATTCCAAGATTAAAAGAACAAGAAGAAATAATCCAAATGAAAATTTACATGCAAACTGTACCTCCCTCAGGGACAAATTGTGCTAGTCAGATCCCAAAGGTAGAAGCTATTTCCATAAAGGTCACTCTTGACTCTCTGAACAGCTTTTTAACACCACATATGAAAATCGTATGAACTGTAAAAAGTTTATTAAGACATTAACTTTTTACACACATCTCCAAGTTTAGCAAACCAGCATTTTGTTGTTGTTGTTTTATTTGTTTTACATCTCTCTTTTCTGTTTTCTTCTGAATTTCTCAATTATGTGTCTACTGTCCATTGCACTTAGTTCCTGGATCAGTAAAAACTTGCTGTTGGGAATTGTCTTGACTAAGAAAAAAAATTTAGACTAAGTAGATTGTATCCTTTCTTTTGTGCAAAATATGAATTTATTGGTTCTGTGGACCTGTTACTGGGAGTTGAGGGCTCCACCAGAGGCAGTAGTTTAAGACGCTTCTGTGGAACACATCCTTTGGAGCAGCTGAGCCTGCAGGACTAAAGACAAGGGTAGAAATGTTGCAGTGGGTTTCAAACCTTAGAAAATAATTAAAATTTTACTGCATTTTTCTTTTAGTTTCATTTTACATTTCCAAAACAGAAAAACACACAAAATTGTCAGTAGAGATAATATTTCATAGTCACGTTTGACAACCCCTTTCAGGGAGATTGGCCATTTTAAAGTACTGTAGGTACAGATCGTTCTCTAGACATTATATAGTTCTGGTTTTTCTTTATAACAAACTCAAAATCCTTAATTTTATTTTACTTTGTCAGCTGTCAAAGTTTTCATTTGCTTTGTCCTTTACATTTCTTTTCTGCCACAGATGTCTCAAGGGGAGGTGTTTGCCATTTGCTGTACTATTCAGTGAAAGTCTCCCAAATAAGGGGATTTTTTCTTCTTTCTTCTAAACATCAGTTCCAGCAAATATAAGCCTTCCCCAGACCTGTACTGTATGACACCTTACTCACTGATTCACCCTCTTCCACCCCCTTCTACAAAAACAGTTGAGCAAAGAGTATCTCTATGTTCAGTGTCACCAAAAATATTAACAACACAGCACAGTTTGTTTGGGTTTTTTTCAAATATTTCTCATGTTCTAGCATTGGATAAGTGGCTACGTGACAACACTTATCTCTGTTCTGCCACAGATAATGGCATGCCCTATTTCCTTCAGGGCTTTCCACAAACCTTCCCCCTTCCAGCTTCCACTGGACATTTGTTCCTCTAAAACCCACTCCTTCTCCATGTGAAAAGGATTATTTCCAACAGCAATTCAGCATACTCTTCTATTTCTCTCTCTTTTTATCTCTGTCTCTCTTCAGAGAACTGATGACTGAATCATCCTTTACGCTGGGGATAAAAATAATTATGGAAGAGCTAGGAAGCTCCATGAGTTTCAACTTGCAGAGTTTCTGTTGGGTTTACCCATAAAGGGGTGGGCGAGGGAGGACAGGGTGTGGTTTTATCCCTAAGCTAAAAATACAAAAGGCAAACAGTCGTTCCAATAAGTGTAAACTACACATTGTACCCAGTGTTATTATTCTGTATTGGTTTACAACCTACCTTTCATGAGGATATGATAGTGATGACTTCACTTCTCCCATCACTAATACCGTGGGAATTGCTAACCATTATACTGATGGCAAAGATAATTTGGGTCCAAGCAGAAAAGAGAAATTACTGATCCAGCCAAAAAGAATGGGGTTCCTACTACTTCAGGACAAGATTAAAGTCTAGAATTAGAATCAAATCTTTGTGGTCAGGAAGAATCTGGACACAGCCATGACCGAAAGGCAAAGAAGCAGACAGCGTGGCCCAGCAGGTGCCAAACAGCCTGCTGGCTTAGGCTGGGCTGCAGACTTGGCAAGAACTTCAAGGGCTCAGGAGCAGAAGGAAGACAAAAGTCCAGACCTGGGGTGGGGGCTGTCAAAAGGAGCCTGAGAATCTCTCTGAGTGGGAGAGGAAGCTAAGGTGGAGAGATTGTATTGGGGTGGAGGCTGCAGCTGTGAGAGATGTGGCCATCCAAGGAACGTAGTATTCTGTAGTTTCTGGGAATTATGAAGGATATTTTGAACTAGGACAATTAGTCCTTGGGAATGCATGTTTCCATTACTCGTTGTTTTTTTTTTTTTTTCAGATAGGGAAGCTAAATACTTACCTCAATTCATTTTTAACATTGTCATGACTTTTATGACTAGAACAACTTGATAACATAGGAAACAGAAAATATCATATTGGGTTGATCAAAAATTTTAAAAAAAACAAGCTCGCAAGTATATTTTTAGAACTCTGCTATATTGCATAATTTGTTAGAGATCACCAATATTAAGTTTCACTCCTGTGCTTCCTCCTGTGCATGGTTTTCCTGAAATATGATATTATATGGATTTTAAAAAGTAACAGGGAAGATAAAGAAAGTATCATGTTATTTTATATATTTCTTTTAGGTCCTTCTGTAACAAATTTTATATTTAAATTGAACAAAAACTCTTATTGTGAGAGACCTAACCAATTTTTAAAAGTATTAATTTATGCTTCTTCAATTATTTCAGACTGCTGTCATCAAGATGATCTTTCCTATCTAGTCCTCTGACTATGTCATCTCCCTTTTTATAGTCTCTGAGTCACTTAACTCAATCTCATATTAATTTCATCTCACATTCATTTTTTCTTGTGGTTGTTTTTAGGGTTATAAGCCACACAGTCTCTGCTTATGCTCTGTACTAATTCCTTTTCACACTTGCTCATTACAAGCTTGCCTGCTTTGCTGATGGCTCCAGCTTTTATCTCCAAATTCTCTTCCATTCTCATAAGTACTTCCATCATTTCTTCCACTCAACACCTAGGCTGAGAGAGCTCTCACAACATAACTTTGCCAGCCTTCTCCCTTTTTCTTGTTTAAATTGCTGCAGAATTCCTACTTCTACATAATCACATAGAAATAGTAATATTTTCACAATTAAAAAACTCTAAGTATTTTATCACCAGGGCATATAAAACAAAGACCACCTAATTAAGTGCAGCACGAATCTGTGAGGTGTCCTACCTCTCCATGTCTTACAGTGCAACCATATTCAAGTCCTGTGCACCAATTGCAACATCTTTAGTGCAAATACAAATGACTGGTTTTTTTCCAGGATGATTTTAGATTAATGCAGGACAAGCAACAGCAGTAGTGCATTATATGCCGATATATTTGATGCAAACTGATAATTTTAAACTTAACAATAATTTGTTGTCAATGAGGCTGCAGGCAAAATCAGTACAAAAATCAGAACCCTCTCCTACAATGTCCTTTATTTTTTTAGTCTGTTCTTTTGAGTCTTTTTAAATAACAAATGCAAGTTAAAAATTAAAACATGAATTTATTTGAAATAATTCTGTTTATCAGCATCTGCCCATTCAGAACAACTAAGTAGGTCAAGTGTGTCCTTTTTACATAGATTTTGAAAGCCACATGCTGTTAGAGGACAAAACAAATGAGTAAAATGCAACTCTCAAGTCCTTTATAGCACTATGTGAAAATGTAAGCCACCTGCAAAAGAAGATGAAAAAGATCATAAAGCAAATAAGAAATTAATTCAACAAAAAGTTTTGAAAAGGAACTTTAGAGAGACTTAGCAGACTGATATACTAACAAAAGAAAAAGAAAAGAAAAAAAAGAAAAAAAGAAAGAAAACATGATAAAATGGTTGGCTCTGAAGGCTCCTGGAGGTAGAATGACAAATTGTACAATATTTCCAATACCCCAAATCTGACACGTTGTCTGCACAGCCAAATAGCTGAGATACTCATATGAAGAAGACTGTGAAAATTTAATGGTTGTTCTTCATGTATTTTTTATGTACATACTGTAAGCAGGATTTTTAAAGCTCTAAAAAATATATTTTACTAAAAATATGAGCAAATTCCAGGCTCCATGGAAGTTAGCATTTTTAAGTTCAGACAATAGCTCCAATTTTTATCAAATTGGACAGCAGTCTATTAATGTTGGGAATTGGACTGCATTTCTGTTTCCTGAATGTTGTGCACAGAGGGCTTTTGAAAAGGAAGATGTAACTTGAGTGCTAATTCAAGCATATGTGCTACCTTTATATTCAGAACCATAGAAAAGATTCTTGCACATATTGTGCCAGTATTTTAGCAAATTGTTGAAAGACAGAATGTATGTAGGGTATGTTGGCTGATTGTTGCAGTTTGGGGAAAGTGCTTTAAAAAAGTGTGTTTTTTTCCAAATAAAATATGTTTCAGGCTTTAGTTACAGAAAAAATAATAGATACGATAAATAGCACCTGTTTTTAGCTTGATCTTCCATTTGTTCCAGAACTGTTTGCATAACAAGATATATAGCTTTAATTCCTTTTTTTCTTCTCTGCTGTTGCAAAGGGATAGAATAAGAATTTAATTTCATTTTATGCATTACTTGTGAAGCAGTTTTTCTTGATAAGCTTCTTAAGCTGCTCTTCAAAAAAGAATTAATGGAAAAAATAACTTCATCTTTGGAAAAATAGGGAAATTGTCTGTATCACCACAGTCATAACCATAAAAAGGGTCAGAATACCAGTCATGTGACTGAGCCTTTCCAAAATAAATAGAATAGAATAAAATAAATAAAATAAAATAAAATAGCATTAAATTTGAAGAAAACTTAAATACTGGAGGAGGAAAAATGTAGCAATAATCTAATATCATTAAAAATAATTATGCACTCTTTGTTTCTTTTTTATTAGGTTTTTGCCTACATATACAGCAAGAAACTTTATTATTTTCACTGAACACCATTAAGCAAAAAGGATTAATCTAAAATCTTGGACTGAGGTCTGAACTGACCAGTCTAGGCTAAAGTTTTCATCAGAAATGCAAGGCTCTGCTGCAGATCTCGCCAAAGAAAGGATTTCCCATAAAAGAGCCAGACATAATGAAAGAAAATTGCTTCAAATTACCCTGATCTTCACTCTGACTCATTCTGGGATGCTTTCTAACAAGCTAGGACAAATCTGAAAGAAAACCTAAATAAATATTTGTTGTCAGATTTAATATCTAGTAGATATTATTTCTAAAGAAACCAAGTTATTTAAACCTGAAGAAGACCAGTTTAAGACAAGAGGATGCAAAGGTAGTGATGCAAAATATAATTGAGAACAAATTAATAAAGAGAAGTACAGAGTTACATTTAGAACTGGACCATCCAAATACCTTGGTGATTGCTAAGAATGGTAACCAGATTTGCTAAGAAAGAATTTATCTTCTCAAATTAAATAATGTCTCTTAAAAAGTAGTGTTTTCCTGTCTGATGAACACTAAAGCTTTTGAGCTAAAAGTTGCCCTTGCAGTCTTGCAAGTTGCATTTGCAGACAAGTGTTTTTAAATAAGTTATTAATAGCAGTATGTACTACTAAAATATCTCACTGAATTTGTGTCAACATTACCCAGACAATCAAAATTAAACTTTTTAAAAGCCTAAGTTAGACATGGAGGCCATCAAATATGAAGATCTAACCCTGTGGACACAAGCTAGCGCTTCTTTGATGTAAATATTCTGCTTTTGTACTGAATTAATTTATGATACTAAAAGAAAATACCAAGTTCTTTGTTTTGTTTAGCTCTTTTGATATATTTTACAAAGAGACTTTCAGGCAATCCCTTTTGTTTTATTGCTGAGATAAAACACAAAAACTAGACAATCAAGTTAAACAACTTATTTTTTGACACAAGCATGAAAAATTTGGTGAAACATCCCAAAACACTTGGCTTTTTCCCTTAAATATTTCAACAGCAAATATCACTGAATGTTAGCTCTAATGAAATCAGCTAAGCAGCTGAGACTAGCATAGTACCAGTCATTAGGTTCTGTTTCTACCTGAGACAGCGAGAGAGACATGGCATCACATCTTGGGGGAAAAAAATTGATTTGGGAATGAGACACAGAAGGCAGCCTAAAGATGCTGTTAATATCTCCACTTATAATTCTCAACCTTTCACAGATCCCTCAAGTGAAACCTATTATACGCACAGTTTAATTGTCTAAGGAAAGAGTTGGGCTACTGGGCCAGTATGGACTTACTAAAATAAACAGTGTTTAAAGAGGTCAGCTTGCCCAGTGATGTCTTGAGAGGAAATACTGACTCTGCATTTTTAAGAAACCATTCATTTGTAGGGAAGCTGATTAAACCAGCCAGGCATTGTATGTCCTCTGCCTCTGGGAAGAATGGCAATAGATTTTTAATAAATGTATAATATTTACTAAGCTGTATGAATATTCAGAAGCTAAGGTGTTTAAATTCTGATTATCTTTTGTAACTGCCTGCTAGCCCTGGAGTTTTAGGGTTTGTCATCATTCCTCATGCACTGGGTTGGTAAAGAGTGCACTACACTTAATCTAAAGAAAATATTTCAACTGTTATTAGTTTAAAATGATTTTTTAAAAATATCAAGTATTGGTGGAAGAGTAGCTGCACACAGAATTAGTTTCTATACTGTTTGATACGTTTATTAATGATTAGTGTACAACCCAGTACAAAATTCCTTTGCAATACACCAGTTTGCCCTGAAATATGAAGAGCAGGCTGAAATCTGCACTGAGATGGCAGCAGCAGTGATGTAGGAAGAGACCCTACTTCTTGTAGTGTGGTTCTCTCAAGGGCAATTAAATGCAATTGTATCTTTCTCCTATGTTTGTGATGAAGCTAATTTTTACCTTGGCATTGTGGTCCCTCAAAGCCTCTTTTTTGTCTCTATTCTTAAAATTATTCTTTTGGCCCTAAGACTGCAGGTTGAAATACATTTCCAATGGTGTCCAGGAGTCTCAGCATGTCCAGAGAAAGCAAGCAAACTGGGTCGTGAGCTGGACTCCTGAGAACAGTCAGGTTGGATGAAACCTGTGAGGATGGAAAGTGTGCAGCATCCAGAGTAGCCATGGACCACAGAGCAGGGCTCTGACCCTCTGCAGTGCCAGCTGCTCATGCTTCAGGTGTGGGGTGACTCACGAGTGCTGCCTGCCTGGTGCTTGGCCTTGGATGGCCAGGCACTTCTAGACATGGCACAGCACCAGTCATAAAAGCACTAGGGGAGTGTAACTGATGAAAACGTGGCAGTTAGACTGTTTAGGCACTTGTAGGATTAGGGAACAAGTGGAAAAGAAATTAGAGGTTCTGCCTTTTGGAGGTAGGCATGACAGCAAGGGGTCGAAATGATTTGGTGGTTCTAGCCCTAGGAGCCTGTCTGAAGTTGCTGTTCTATTAATTATGCAGTTTTTTACAGGTATACAGAAGATGAGAGAGTTTGGCATTTTCTTGCCTGCCCTGCCAGCATTTATTCTTTGACAAGACCAGCCTTGTGTAAACAGTCTGAACCCAATGGTATTTGCTTAACATTTTAATTGGGAAATATTTTAAAGGGAGGGAGCTTGAGGTGTCCTTTGTTTTCTGCTTGGTGGTTTCCCATGCTTCTCATGAAATGGAACAGACTCAGCTCTTTTGTCTATTCTCTGTTTTCTTCTTGTGCTAGCATATTAATAAAACATCATAAGGCACTTGGCTATTTGCAACAGTCCAACTTATAGCCATCTTTGTGGTAAGGGCAGGCCTGCTGCCTCTTGCTCTAATCATGCTGTAACTGTGAAAGGCATTGCTAAAGCAGACAGCTGTATTACTTACAAATCTTCTTCTTAACAGGAAGGAGTAATTGTGTACGCTTATCTTCCATTTTTGGGAAAATGCTGAGAAACTTGCCCTGTTGCAACAAAACTGAGCACAATTCCAATTTGGTTTCTGTTTTTTGTTTGGTTTGGTTTTTTTGTTTGTTTTTTATTTTTACATAATTTTCATCTTATATTTGGTGTTTGAACACTTGCAAGGGGCATCTTCAGGTGGAATTGTTATTTTTGTGGATTGCTGTTGTTGCTAAGGAATGCTGCTTGTTGACAGCACTGTTTCGGCAGGGCGCTTGGCCTCTGCCTGTCCAGGAGGTGCTTGACAACTTCAGAGCAGGGAACCCAACTTCCCAACAAGACACGAGCATCTCCACTTCTGCTGGCTGGGCCGCGGGAGAAGCTCCTTCCAGCAGACCTTGTCCGAGCTGTTGGATAGAGCCAGCAGAGGCTGGGGCTGGAACCTGAGCCCCGGAGTGCGGTGTCCCCGGCACCGCTGAGGAAACGGGTCCAGGGCCGTGTGTGGCTGCCAGCTGGCAGGCACAGCACCTCCCTGCTGCAGGGGCAGTTCCCCAGTGCCGAGCAAGTGTTTGGTAGAGGCTCTGTTGGGATTTCCTAAGAGCTCAGGCGATGCATGCTTGGAGTGAGATCCATCAGGATTGTTGCTAGGGTCTGCAGAAGGGGAGTTGTTTTCACTTTCTCACGCTCAGCCTCCTTTGAAGGGGCTGCAAAATCTGCAGTCAAATTCTGCGTCATCCCTGGACAATTCAACCTGGTGTGTGAGACTAGCAAAGACACTGCTAATCATACAATTACAAATTATTCTTTGTTTTATCTTAAGCAGAACAATTATAGTCTATGGATATCTCTATTGCCTCCGATAAGAAAGATTATGTTTTCATGTAGAGTGTGTTGCAAAAGTTTTATGATATGTAGGGTTTTACAAAGCACTCAGAAATAAAACCTGAGGGGAATAAAAGTCCTCAGCAGATGTAAATCAATGTAGTTGCACAAAAACTAGCTGTGAATCTATCCTTCTATACCTTTATAGCTCAATCTCTCAGAATTTTTATAGGTCACTGGACCTGCACAAGGGGCAAGCAGTGAAATAAATATGTATCTTTGACTTCCAAAAGAAAACTAGTAATTGTCAGAAAAAATTCTATACAAGCTAAGAATTGAAATGAAGCTAGACAAGCATTTTAAAGCAAAAACTGACATTTATTTCTTGTTACTGAAAAATTGTTCTGCTTTTACTTTACTGCAGGAACTTTTGTTTAACAGCTTGTATAGGAACTGCCTGGAACATTTTTGAAGTTCAGAAAGAGCTTTTCTAAACTCCTTGCGTTTTGATTTTTATTTTTTTGGGGGGCGGGGGGAATGTAGAACTAGTTCATTAACGGTCCTGTTGCTCTTTGAAGAGTATTGGAAGTGTATTTTATTCATTAGCAAGTATGTTAAGGAGTTGAGGTCTTGCTACAAAACTATGATGCACCTTATATGAGAGCTTTTTATGGAATAATCTTGCTAATTTGCATCCAAAGCTCTATGTCCCAGTAAACTTTAGAATTATAAATCCTGATCCTGCAGTGTCTAGCATTTTGAATACTATGTTTAAATTTTAGCTCAGTATATGTAAAAATGGTGTACAAGTTACTCATGCTAGTGTAAACGAAGGACTGTACTTTACTTCATCATGTATTTGACTTCTACAAATGCTAATGAATTGTTGTGAAGAAGATGTGAAGCAACAATCAGAACTCTTACTTTGGATAGTCAGCTTTCTCCAGCATGATGCAACACTAATTTTTGAAATTATTCATGTAGGCAAAGGAAAACCACCTTCATAACTCAGCAACAGAAGCTACATGAGGGACCTTTCAAAAGTCAAGGTCTTTACCTCAGCATGTACTTAAATGTTCTGTTTAAAGCTAAATACATTCTTGAAGGCATCATATTCAGAAAATAATGAGACACAATTATTAAAAAAGAAACCTCTCTTTTTATTTAAATAATTTTGTCTCCTCATTTCAATGATGCATTTGAAATGCAGTGAACTTTTGAGAGCTGTCTACTGGAAAGGTAAATGGAAATTCCCCATTTTTTTTCTCACATGTTTAAATAGTAATTGGCTTTCCATTTAGTATCCAGATGTTTCATTCTGCTACAGACTACATACACAAAATATATGCATGTTCTTCTTGGATGGTCTTCTTCTCTATTTTATCGTATGAGTTTGGTATTCCATAGACATACTTTTTAAACTAAACTCAGTGTTGAGCTCCTTCAGTTCTTCCCTTATTTGCTGATTAAAAAGCAAAGGTCATATTAAACTGCTTCTCACATATCACTTTCTGGGAAAGGTAGTTGGAGCAGAGGATGAGTTTATCTTCAGAGTAGAAAGATCCTCCCCACAGAGCGCTCAATTGTGGTATCCCATGTGCTTTGACATGTAAATGGAACACCACAGGCATTAAATAATTGGGTCAAATATCTACAAGATCTTTATTCTACTGTCAAACACTATTTAGATCAGATAATTTCCAAAGTTAAAAGAACTTTTTCCGGCTACCATTAAAGTCAAGAAAAAAATTCCCCATTAATAGCAGCCTGGGCAGACTGAAACCTGAAGACATTATTTCATATTCCATTATTTGGTCTGCTCTCACACTTTTTTTACTGAATAAAATTTTGTTTTCATAATATTTTTAGATTCCCTGATCAATTTTTGAATTTACTACTATCTGAGTTCTTTAATCTCCTGCTTTTCTTTGGTGGCACATTTTGTTGCAGATCCTACACACTTCCAACACAAGCAATTGATCCTTTTAGTCTTATGGTGTATTGTTGGAAATTAGCAATGCCTTTGGAGAAATCAAAGGCAAGATCACAGTGTCCTACATGCTCATAAAGATCGCTGCCCTGCAAACACATGATAATGACTTTGTGCATAGAACAATTTCATTGAGTTCAGAGCTTTGATGCTACAATTTACTTCATGTACTTGGAGCCACTTTGAATATATTGGATTTCCTCACAAGTCCATGAATAATAAGGATTGGGGCATAAGATGACTTCTTAAGGAGTAATAAATCAGTGGCATTAAGCATGAGAAGTTTGCTCTTTGTAAAGCTTCTTTGAAGTGTAAATGTTAGGGCATCATTTTGTTGCTAGCCTGTTTTGTTCTCTCAGGCTCAGCTGGTGAGATAACATTGAGTTTTAGCAGAAAGACTAAAAGTGGAGAAAAACAGCAGATATTTCAACAAGCTGAAAGTGATTTTCATGTCATTATGAATACTGACAACCATATTGTTGGTATTTTTCCATTTCTTTTTAAACAAACATGTCAAAACTAGAAAATTCAAAGAACTTCTGAAATATATTAACCTAAGCAATCAGAAGGTATATTCTAACAGTGGGGCAGGAACATTGCTTTACAAGATGTCTGAGGAAAGATTCTCAGATATATCTTAGAATCATTGGAAGACAATTTTTATTTACTTAATATTTCTATTTATTATATATTAGGGATTCACAGAAAGATCTCTTTTGGAAAAAAAAATTCAGATTTGGAAGAAAGCCCTTGCATGGGTAAAATGTAATACCATATATAGCCAGGGTTATGCCATTTTCTCACTACTATTTTATTAATATTCTTTGCTATAACTTTGATTAGTAGAATAACTTTAATGGGCTGAATTAAATAGATGATAATATGATGTGATTTTATATAATTTCAGAAGTCAATTAGAAAAACTATACAAATAATTTCTTATGCAAAATATTATGATAGGCTTCTTTTATTTTAAAATTCTTATTTTAATAATTTTATTACTTTCATCAATAATTTGATTTCTTCAAAAGAATTACTTGGATAGAAAAATAGCAAGGTGAAAATTGTGCCAAAATTATATCAGAAGAAGCTCTCCTTGTGATTAACTAAGTTGAAGAATCAGCACTGAATTTTGCACTGATATATGTCCATTAAATATGTCCCAACATTATTTCCCTTTAAAATTCAACTAAATTTAAGCTTCTAACTTTTACAGCATTCACAGCACTGCTGAATACTTGTGCAGATTTTATATTCTGTTGAGGAAAAGTGTCAATTTTGTGTAAACTAAATTATGCATGTTAAGTTTTGGAACCATTTATTTTGTCTTTGAATGATACAATGCTCACATTAAATATAGATTGACCCTGGGAGGAAGTAGTATGAGCCAGTGATTTTTCTGTGTTGTGGGAACTGGAAGACCTGGGTCTGTTTCCAATTCTGCCACTTAATCGTTATATCACCTTGAGCAAAATCCTTCTAACAAGTCAAATTTAAGTGCTTCAAGTTATACATCCAGCTTCATATTCAAGAACATAAGTATGCAGATATTTATGAATGAGGGAGCTAAATCATGCAGAGACAGGCTATTTATTTCTTAATAGGAATTTTGGTAGACAATGTCAGGGTTATCAAATTTTAAAAGCTGTAACTGAAATTTTTTATGCCATCTGCAAATGGAATAACTTAAGTTCTTACAAATGGGGAGGCGTTGTGCTAAAACAGGGGGTGATGAAAGGTGTTCATTTTATGTTTTCAAATCTTCAGAGAACAGTTATGACATATAGGAAAAATTCACTTTTAAGATTACTACATATTAACAGTGCAATGGTGTGCTCTTTCTGAAGCATTTCTTACCATAGAAGGGTGAAGCAGTTCCCAGTAAATTAGAAGCATGAAGTTATCAGGAGAGAAGATCCTGCATAAGACTTTGCTTTGGAAGATGGCTCAGAAACAAGAGAGTATATGGCTGGAGCCATTGTGGGTAGGGGCTGGAGGAAAACAAATATCAGGAGTAGTATTGGGACAGAAGAAAAGCTCAGTAAAAGGTCTACGTACATTTAACGCCTATTAAAGCATTTATCCCTAAGTTAAAAACCCTCACGAGCACAACAAGTTCTCTTTTTGTCTCTTCTGTTACAACAAAGTAATGGGCACAACCACTTTATTAAACCAGACCTTTCAAGAGAGACATTTCTGGACTAAATGGAAAAATCCAAATCCCTTGTGACGGAAGAAAACGGAATTTGTGGAAGTACCTCTCAACAACCAGGGCAACCTGGTGTTCTCCTGCTTCTTACCCAAAACTGTGTTATATATCACAGAGAGGATACAGCCCTGAAGCATCTATGTACAGAGGAACATGGAGTTACAGATTACAGGCAACTGTTGGAGTATGGTTCTAATTTGAAAAATCCCTTTCATTTGACTAGACTGCACCAGGATAACAAAGCCATGTGGTTATGCTACTATATCAGGATGAGAACAGATTGAACCTGTTAAACATATGATTGGTCCTTCTGTGAACAGAAAGTGTTGTTCTCCCAACCCCCGGTTTGATTTCTACACTCGCTATGTCCTGTTCTGCCTTAAACACATGTTAGTCCATGCTTGAGTGCTCATTTCAACACTGGTATTGTGTGAGCAGCTGTGCTCACATCTGTTGACAATGAAGGGATTTGAGTTGTCGAGGTACCATACTCCTTTGCTTTCAGTCTGCCTGTAATGAGGACCACAGCCAAGATGAATTCTCTTCTAGATTACTTTGTTTGGGAACTAAACACTAAAGCACTTATGTTACTGCTGTGCAATGCCATTTGTCTGCGCCTCTATGATTACTTCTTCCACTCCCATGAGGACATAGCCCTGAATTTAAAATCCTATACTGAATGCACTGCACTCTTCTAACATAAATCTTGCAAGTCCTAGTACCAACAAGAGTAGAACTCTACTTTCCATAATACCTGGTTAGCTGGTGTGTACCCAGCTTTCCTCTCCCTTTCTGTTCACTTTAAGTTGCCTATTCCCTGTGCATTTGTTTCCTTCTTCTGCTGTCAGTGCACTGAAGGCCAGACAAGTAGTCCAGGTCTGGATACAAATTCAGAAGGGCTTCTGTTTGTAATCAGCAGAAGAGAAATCCATTGTTTCAGGGCCAGTAGTATTTAAATCATCGAAGTTATGTATTTCATACTTTATATAGTATCTGTTCAGCTCCTGTCGTATTCTTCTGCAGCCAAGGGGTCTTAATCCTACCTGTGGGAAGCTGTTCCTCCGTCTGAATCAAACTCTACATTCATGAGTCCTATCAAATGCAGGCAAAACAGTAAAGTAATTTGAAACTTAGCCATCTTGAAACAAAAATATTTTTTCATTGTATCCAAATTTATATATCTTCCAAAAAGTAAGATAAAGATTGGTCTACACACCATCTTCTTCATTTGAACTTCCAATCTGTTGAATTTCCAATCTGTTAAACTACATTCATCTTCAGAATGAATATCAAGGAGATGATGCAAGGACAAAATGTGTTGACAGTTCAAAATTTCATTTTCTTGCATGACAATATATGACACATTTAATCCAACTCTATAAAACTTTAAAGTGGGCATCTGTTTGAATGCAAAGCTCAGTATCAAGTATAAAAAATTCAATTTCTTAAAAAAAAATCAAATTCCATCCAAAGCAAAATGTAAATTGTCAGAGCTACCTTTATTTTGCGGATTTAAAATGGACCTTGCATTCGTTCCCCTCTCTACCTTCTCCTTCACCATAAACACAAACACACACCTATTTCCTACCCTGGATATCATTCAAGAATATAAGAGTAGGAATAATAACTTATATTCTCCTTGTAACAGAGCTAAACTGAATAATTTATAGATTGCTTATTGTGCTGCTTTATTCATAAATGGGTGTGGTGTGACTTACAAGAGGTGATGCCCAACCAATGCTAAGTCAAAGTGAATCACAGATTTGATTTCGAAAGTGATGGGACTGTGGTCATTTGTGTCTTCTGATGCAACTCATTTCCTAGTTTGGGACACACCATGCTGTAACTGTCAGGAAGCTGAGCTGGATAATATGTTTGCCAAGGAGCAAGACCTGTTTTCCTAAGAAGATTGGTCACTTGCATTTGCACCAATTTGTGGGTATTTGATAAATAATTATTTGTACACATATTTATCTATTCCTCATAAGATGCTTACCTCTTATATCTGTGCATATTGTCTGAATCAAAGCCACAATCTGATAACAGCCCTTAGTTCAGTGTACTTTAAATGTGGTTCTATATTGGGCTTGACTTCTTCCTTCCAGTAATGGGATCCTCCTGTATGACTGGGTTCTCACAGACAGTAAAAGTAATTAATGAAATATTATTATCTGGTAGGCACTTTGTTTTATCACTGTTTTATCATTGTTTTATAATTTTATCATTTCAAAGAGACATGCTACACCATTTCAAGTTGGTGGGGCCTGGGACCCTCTCCATGGTCTGTGTCAGCAGAGCACATATTGTCGTGAGGTCTGACTTTTCCCAGGTGGTATCAAAACACAAAAGAAAGAGTATCTATAAAATGGCAGCACTGAAAAATCCCAACTGCCAGAGATCAGAGCTGAAATTAACTCCAAAGCTGACTGACAAAGAAAAGCCTGGAGTTACAATGTATAAATTAATAGGAGAGAATCAAGTTCTTAATTTGGAATGCATGAACAATGAAAATTTGATTAAATGAAAGCTCTCACTACTAGGTTTCAGCTTTAAAATAATTGCTCCAGAGGGTGAGGGCACACAGGGTAGCTCATAATTAGTGTATTAGAAAAATAATGCAAATAAATAAACAACTTTTTCAAAGGCAAAAATCCCAGTGTTACATAACTGAGACTAAAGAATGACTTCTGGCTGGAAAGGTCTTTGAAAAATTCCATATTCATTATCCTTTAGGCAAAGAGAATTAAAATAAAGCAGAAAGTAGAGCCTCAAGAAGACTTCAGTGCAGACAGCACAGACTCAATTTCCATCTAAAGTAATGGTGTGAGCGATCTCACACCATTACTCCCAGCTCCAGTAAGTTCATTGTGCCCACATTACTGCCTAAAAGCTGCACACACAAAAGGAGAAAGTAAAGTTTCTCTCTGTGCTCCATCTCATTTAGATAATGGAGTTCAGTATGATGGGAATTTTTATGTCATGGATGAGCACTCTAAGTGATACTGAAATGAAAGTTGTCAGCAGCCAAAGGCATATGTTGGACTGACACAGCATTACCAGAGATATTTACAGAAAGTAACATCCCACTTCTAGGACATACAGGTCCTATAGGTATAGGCTGACAGTAAAAAAAAAGCATTATTTCATTTGTGCATTTGCTGCTCTAAGTCATCTACAGAGGCTAGAGGAACACCTATTTAAGGAAGATTTAAAGGGAAAAGAAAACCCAGACTATCAACACACTGTCTCGTGTAAGTTTTAGCTGGTTCTTCTCTGCTAAAACCAAATCAAGACCAATATAAACAGAGTAAGGTATATAAACATCCTATATGTAGTACATTCAGTTGAATAAACAGTTTGCATACTAATGTAAACAGCTTAGGTGTTTTAATGTGCTGGGGCTATAGCAGCTTCTTAGATAAAAATTTTAGAACTCAAAAGGAAACATGCATATTCAGATTTTTCGATCAAAAATGAATAAACTCGGGAATTGCAACTATTTTCTCCCTTGATCTTGCAAATTCTTTTCTCAGTGCCATCAGTCAATTTCATAAAGTTATGCTTGATTGGTAACAGCTTTTACCTTTTTTTCATCAAGAGAGGTCTGTAAATATTGGTAGTGTGGGTTTTCCCCCAAAATTTCACACACACCCCTCTCAATTAATGATCTAATGCATGAATACTTAAGGTTTATGACAGAGGCAATGTCACTGCCTGCTTTCTAGGAAAATTAAACAAAATAAAGAAAAATATCTCATGAGATATTTGCAATTTGTCTAAAAGGAGGGAAAAAATTGGTAAAGAATTGAATCTAGTAATTGATTCTCTGGTCTTGAATATCAGCTGAGGCTGTGTTGACAAAATTTTATCACTGATTGCCTTTAAACTCTGAGGTTTCAATGTTGCTCTATGGCTAGCTACATTAAATGCATTTCCTTCTTTATGCGCAATAAGAAGGGACTCCTAGAAGAGGCCTTCCCAGGTCTGTCATCAGCTAAATTAGGAAATTAAAACTGATTCCTAGGAGTCATGTTACAAAAGTTATGGGTTCTTTTAAGAAATTCAGTATTCAAAATACAGCTGAGCCCATAAGCATAGACAACAGGATATTTTAAAAAAGCCCGGAGCAGGGGTAAGCCATGATGCTGCAGCATTTATTTCTTTTAATTACAGGTGTTGATGTCTGTGCCATCTGGCCTGTCTCATGACAAAATCTCACCAGCCAAAGAGCGCAGAAATAAATAGACAATTAGTTAAAATGCATCGACTGCATACGCTGCTGAGTAAGCAATTACTGCCAACTAAAGATGAGCTTCCTCAGCACAGGTCCTGGTGTAGTTTCTCCAATTGCTCTATTAACATGAGGGACTAGAATTTCCATTCTGTTGAAGAGGAAACAAAATGGGGCATTTAAGAGGGTGTCATCAAGAAAAGTTCAAGCCCAGACTAACAGAAAGATTGTCACTTTTTCAAGTGCTCAGATAAGCTTTACGATTGATTTAGGCAGTTCATATACAGTTGCCTTTATTTTCAGCTCAGATACCCATACACTGCAGTGCATCTGCAGTTTTACCACTGCTTTGTACCTCATACTGGGGTAGAAAACTAATGTGGTAAACACTCTGTTCTAGATTCATACTGCCAGGTTTTAGGGTCCAAACTGTGATGCCTCTGGTAAAAATTTAGTTCCTTTCTCGATCATCAGAGCAGATAAAGGTGGCCAGGTGCCTTGAGAGGGGGATTCAGCTCAAATATAAGGCAAACTGCCTCTAGAAGTAACTGCCTGTGAACACTGACCACCAAATCCCAGTTGGATACCAAAAGCTTGTAGGGTGGATTCAGGCAACTTGTTTGTGCAGCTGATGCTGTCTGCGTCCACAGGTAACTCACTGAAATACAGGAAGGAAAAGAGGCTCATGAATCACAGAATCACTGAGGCTGGAAAAGAACTCTAAGATCACCCAGTCTAACCATTAACCCAGCACCATCATGTTTACCACTAAGCCATAGTCTCACAGGCCACATCCACATGCCTTTTGAGCACTTCCAGGGATGGAGATTCTACCACTTGTTCTGATGCCTGACACCCCCTACTTTCAGTAAAGATATTTTCCCTAATATCTAATCCAAACCTCCCCTGAAACACCAAAAGAGGCCATTTCTTCTGGTCCTACAGGTAGAATTGGTGGGCATCAGTTTATGAAATATATGCTGACAAAATCTCCATCTGTATCTCTATTACACCACTGAGCAAAGCTGGCTCATCTGGAAGTTAGTATAACCAGAATATTTTAGATGTGATTCTTATCCAGTCCAAGCTGTATGCTGAAACTATAGAAAAGCAGGGATTTTTCTAGAAATCTGTTCTGAGTGCTAAGTAAAAGGGCAATGCTGGCAAGGGGTGCCTGAAGTAAGACTGACAGTATTCAGGTCACTCATATGAGCTCCAGTTTCTGGTTTCATCAGGACTTTGTTGGTTCATGTTTTCCCTTGCTGTGATAAAGGACATCATCTGTTTTGAGATATATTCATGAAACTTCCATTGACATCACTGGGAGTTGTACATGAATAGCTGACACCAGGATTTGGACCTTAAAAGTTTATGGTGCCCCGAGGAGTTGTTTTTATGTATTTTGCTTGGTTTCATCTGTGAATATCCTGGGATACAGCTGCTCAACCAAACAACAAACATACTTTAGGAACTCACACTGTTCATGAAACACTATCTAGTACAAATAAAGGTGTCCTCAGGGCATGAAGTAAATATATGGAATTTATGTAATATTCATGCATTGGCTTTACATTACTAATGTTTTTCTTGTGTTTTCAGTGAATTACTTCATGATGGAATTTATTAATGAAGATATTACAGCAGAAATAAAGCATGGAATGAAGAGGGAGGAAAACATCGGGAAATAGATAAGACTATTGATAAACTGTATAATAAACATTTCTAAAAATCATCTCAGGAACTCAGAAAAACTTCTCCATATCTCCTTACATTTGACTGGAGAAAGATTGATTAAACTTACAATATTCCAGAAAATATAATGAACATGATACCATTTTCCTTTTAAGTGGAGCAATCTGTTTTATGGTAAATGATTGCAACAACAACAACAACAAAAAAAAGCATTAGATAGCTATTTAGTCATGATAATAGATTAAAAGCTGTATCATATAACCAAAGCACTATCACTCCAGAGTAGAGCTGTATTGCAGTGGCAGTCACAGATGAGAAATGTGACACTGAAAGCCCCTTTCTGGGGTCACTGCTTCCTCAGCTGCTGCAGAGCTGGGAGCCACCAAACCATTTTCTTCCTTTCTTCTCTGGGATTATTAGGAATGTTAAATCCCACTCAGTCTTGCATCTACCTAAGAAGAAAGACCCATTTCTTCTCCTCTTGTTATTCGGAACAAGGAAAAGGAAACAAACATCAAAAGTTGACATTCTTGAAAATATTCATAACTCTTATTGCCCAAGTCTATCTCCAAAAGAATTAAATACAGTTTCTTCATTAACTTCTCATCCTGGAAGTTAGAAACGAGAGTGGATCCCAAATCTTATTATTTCTTGGAGGGTTTTATAGGAGAATAAATATTTTCTATGGTCTGCTATCACAAGATGCCAAAGCAAAATGCATATTTCAACTGCTTTCTGAGCCGGCCATAAGCCACATCACGGTATACACTGTCATGATATAGAAAATATTTCAGATTAGAGACTAATATGTTTGTAGAAGTGAGAACAGGAATAAAATTATAAAGAAACTGGCTGTACTGTAAAACCAGCAGATAGAAAATACTACTACAAACAGAACACATATTTTTAATGAAAGGAGATAATGAGGGAAGTCTGAATTCTACCAGTCAGAGCCATTGATCCATGTTAGTGTCTTCTAGTTGATGCCTTTCCAGAACATATATTTTATTTAAATATAAGATACTGGCTATATGCAGGTGTGTCAGAGTGGAAATCTGACATTTTGAGAGGCATTAAAACTTTAAATTTATTAAATAGACCAAAGATTTTACGGGACTTTTGTTTTTGTGTTGTTTGTTTTGTTTTGTTGTCTGTTTGGGTTTTTTCCTAAGGAAAATAAGGTTCTTCCTTGTAAAAAATTGTTGGGTAGAGGGTTTTGAGGGGACTTCATTTCCTTTGATGTGCAAATTTGGGTTATAAAATATAGTATCCTGAAGTGTAAATAAGTTATCTCTGGGTCATCTGTAAATTCATGATTGTGACTGTATAGACAAAGTTATGAAAAACCAGCAGAAATTATAATATTAATAACTTTGCTTTTTCTGTTCATGCTGTATTGTTTGGAATAGCTATGTCTGCTGAAAAATACTTCTTACACATGAGTTTTTTCCTAGTAACACTGTCCACAACCTCCAGACAATTGTAGGGCAAAAGAATGGGCTACAAGAAAAAGGGAGACTTGTTAAACTCACCATCAGGTTCCTCCTGATGAAGGACTGATAGCTGAAGCTAAACTGACCACTGTGAACATCCATGCTGCCTTCTCAATAATACAAGCCCTCACTCTAAGAATTTTTGCACCAAATTAATTTCTCTTAGAGCTACAGTATCTTTATGAACTATGCTGGGTTTTTTTTATAGAAGGATGTGATCTGACAAAAAAATTGACCAAAATTTCAGGCAGGTTCTTGCCAAACTTAGTTACCCACACCATTAAGAACATGAATAAAGAAGACTCGTTTTTATTTTTAATTTTTCCACCTTCACATTGTGTTTCACTATGGCTTTGTCTGGGCCACAGAAGCTCCTGCTATCATTACAGGTAATGATCAAAATATTTGTTCATCATTCAGTTTAAATCCCTGGTAAAAGCTATCTCCATGTCTCCCTGTGAACTAATGTTATTGTAGGCACCAAGATGGGAGAACTGGAACTTCTCTGCAACCATGACCACAAAGATCTGCAGTGCTCAGGTGTGGCACAAGAGGAGGCAGAGGAGGGAGAAGAGCAGGATGAACTCAGAGCCACAAGTGAAACTGAAGAAGGCAGGGACATCCCACCGAAGTGAAAAAGCTGCTTGAACAGGAAATAGAAAAGTGAGAGAGGCAAGTGTTCAAATAATTGTACCAAGCATCTGGAAAAGTTACTCTGAAATGCATGATGCCAGTGTTGCAAAGAAATCAGAAATGAAACAGAACACACTGACAAGTATATAAATAAAATACTTCATACTATCAATATCTTTCCACGACTCTGTATTACTAAAAGACCTGTTGCCATTATAGCACTCAGACATATCTGCACCTCCTTTTGCACCTGCTTTTGAAAATGCTTGATTCTCAGTTCCCATATTCCTGACATGCTCACACCCTGGAGGAATCAGTAGATTGCACAGGGTGGAAAAGTCATTCCAGACTCCTGCCTTCAACCTCTTTAATATTTGGTGAAGAGTGTGGGTACACCCTGATGCTTATCACAGTATCACCCAGTGTGGTTTAAGACCTCATTGATTCTGTTATGGTAAGAGGGAAGGAATAAAAGACATTGTAACCATAAGTGTTTGAATATAATGTATATGTTCATGTTAGAAGCAGACAAAGTTATTATACAGCTTATATCTGTCAGCAAATAAGGCTATTAACATTTTTTTGTTTTTCATACACAGGTCAATTAAAGTATACTCCTCCTACAGAGAATGATATAACACAATTTCAGTGTTAATTCATTCTCATCCTCCCTCATCATAAACCTTTCTTGCACAACCAAATTCACTCCAGGCTGTTCAGCCCTGCATGCATATCTTGAATTTCATTACAATTTTCAGTACAGAGCTCATCTGAGCTGTGAAAGAAGATATTTAATAAAAAAAGTTCAGTACATTCATGGTTCCAAATGTTCCATCTTACAATTAGAGCAACAGGCCATTCTGAGAGAACATTTGTTTTATTTTCATATGAGACATTTATCAAACTCAAAGGAGGAGAAGTGCAAACTGGGTCTCAGTTGTGGCTGGATAATAAGATTTAAAAATATTTATTTTATGGAGAGTTTTGCATACATGAACAGAACTCTCCAATCTTCACAGTGCAAGGTGGGAAGCTAATCTCATGTTTCACTATTACTCTCACTTCCCTTACTTCTACACAGTACTTCCCTGTACTATGTACAGCCTGAACAGATGTAAGAAGACTTAATCAACCCAAAACAAATCAATGGTTTCAGTGAAAGTGGTGGCTGTTTAACATTTCCCCAGAGACAATCAGCAGCACTTGAAACTGACTGCTATGGTACTACACATGCCACAGTGTAGTAGAAAAAACTTGTCCTTCATGATTTAATACTTGTAAGATTCAATGCCTACTTCATACTGAGGAAAAAATTGATTTAAAATATTTAATATTTTAATGGATAGCAGCTGTTTTTATATTAAGTACGTGGTTATATATACAGCACAATACGCTTTTTATCATCTTAATGCAATGAAGATTAGAAGTAGTGATGTAACAAATATTTATAAAAAATATTTCTAGAGAGTGCTAAATTCCCAGAGCACTAGGCATGACGTGCAATGCTTGGTGCAATATAAAAGGGTAAACTAGAGGGCAGACTGCTCTGTTTTTCATCACTACATTAGTTTTCATGCCCACAGCCCATTCTGTTATACTGGCTGAAAAAAACAAGGGGAGAACGAATCAAAGAAATGTCCAGTCTCCAGAGCCACCATAACTTCAAAAAAGGCTTGTACTGAGCTAGAGGCACAACCCTCTGGAGACTGTTACTTTATCACTTCATAAATATCCACTTTGATTACAATATCTATTTACTGCTCCAATCAGTACAATGATAGATTTATTGTTCCAGGGCTAAATATATTTTTGGCTTGAGAAAATAGAAGTGATTATGTTTCATTCAAAAGACCATTTGGACCACTTGTCTAGGCCATGTTATGTTTTGGTCATAGAAAACACGGAATCAACAGAGCTAGAAATAAACACCAAAACAGTGCATTGGATTTTCAGTCGTGTCCATTCATCACATCTTTCTCTTTCTGCGCTACTACCACCACCAAAAATGCTTCTGCAATAGCCATGTCAGCAGTTTGGATTTATGCTGTCTCTAAGGTCTCATTTGGACTGTGCCTACTGTCAGCAGCCCTTGCTGTCTCTGGGATACTGCCTGCCTTTTTCCTGCAGAAGGTCTCTAGGTCAGAGGTGGTGTCTCCCTGTGGTGGGAGTCAAAGCCATGGCCCTTTGTCAGAGTAGTTCACAGCCTATCTCTCAGTAAAATTTCAGTTATCTTTAGGAGGATGTTTGTTGGGACACCATCCCAAACAGCCTTAGGCAGTTCAAGGATAGCAGTTTTAGACCTCTAAAGTTTGACAAGTATCAGAACTTCACTAACCTCTGCAGCTGATGTCCAGGGATGGAAAACAGCAGTTTCTGTGTTCATGTGCTTGTGTTATAACAGCCCGAGGAGTGTGGATTACCCAAGGTAAGTCAGTCAGTCATTCTTTGAGTCACCCCAGTGACTCAGGGCACCCAGGCCCTGCAGGTCTTGCAGGCACCTGAAACACCTGGTTTGCCTGAGTTAGCAGGTTCCTTTCTCACTCTGAGGATCCCTGGTCACCCCCCAGTTGCTGCAGAACGCAGCCGCCTGCAGCAGCCCTGCCATGCCAGTCACCTCAATTACTCACCTCAGCCTGCTGTGGTTTGCAGGAAAGTGCAGCATAAATACGTGGCACTGTTGGAACCTGTTTTGAAAAGGTTATGTACAAAAACACTCTTCAGGGCCCATATGTTTTGAATTATCTCTGTATTTTTAAAATATTGTCCATATATATATATATATATATATATATATATAACTGCAGCAGTTATCCACAATTTTTAAAACTAAACCTAAAAATTACCAAAATTACTTTCCTAGTAAAAAATTAAAAACCATAACTTCAATTGACCCTTTAATTACCAGGTCAGCAAGTACTTGGAATTGGAACACAGTTTTATCCCAAATAGCTGCGCTTATCAAAGATTTCCACTTGGATTTAATGTAGGAAACAGCCTGTGACTGATCACACTTGTAGGCAGTACTGCTATTGTTCTATGAAATGTAAATTTCTTTAAAAGAAACCAAGTCCCAGAAGTAGACAGCATGATAATTGATAAAATAGTTGGAAATACAGGTTTTGTTTACAGACAATATAGAAGAGCAGTGTAATCAACAAACAGCATTGACAATAATTTTAAGAGGAATAATGATGGCAACAAGTGGCAACTATAGCAACTAGTTCTAAAGTCAACAAGTTCAAAAAAGCAACAGCTTCTTTAGGTGTCTCAGTAAATTACTACTTTTTATTAATAATATTTCCAATGTCCAGAAGAATACTATATTGTTAATCCTTTATGCTCTTTTGGTAAACCCTGTTTGAAGGCCAGGATACAATTTGGACCTTTTCTACCTGTGATATTTTTCTGTTTCTGAACTGGTCTTTCATGCACCTTTTGTTTTTCTTACTGTCCTGTACATTTTGTCTCTAAGCTATCACAGTGAAATACAATTTATTGGATAAGATTGGGAGTATCTTTAATACTACCTTTAATACAGGAGCAATAAGTCTCTTGAAATTACAAATAACATAGAGACTGAACTAAAATACATATGACCTTTCAGTTCTCTGCATAGGCATCCAGTGGGCTACTGCAAAATACCTCATAGCTTGAAAAAAGCGTTGTTTCACAAAATTACATGCAATATTTCCAGGAAGAAAGGAGCAATTAACGGTAGACTGTGAATTCTTTGACATCTCCCACTGTTAACAATGTATGCTGCTATGGCATACTGTATCTATTGTTGAAAAGTCATTTTTCATCCAAATTATGGGAAATAAGAAAAAAAGAGTTTCAGCCAACTAAAATAATTATGACAATCATGTTCAAAATAGAAGTTCCAATCCTATGCTATTAAAGTAAATGGGATTTTTGCCATCAAATCTGAAAGAGACTATGACTGTGCCCTGTAATTTTCAGTGAGGCAAAGTACTGACATACATCCCATGTACTGTTATTGAAGATTCCTTAGACTTCCTAATGCTGTTCCTCTGTAGATTTGTTTTCTGGATTTGGTGCCTACAACTGCTTTTAAAACCATAGCAACTTTCTTGGCAGTCTTCACACCTTTTCATTATTTTCCATTTTAACTCTAATATTACTTCACAAAGAAGACAAGCGGCGGAGAGAAAGACAAAAAGAGAGCTGGATCCTCTCTTTCTGTGTGTTCAAAGGTACCTCATGTTAACTCCCTTCTGGAATACATGCTATTTCATTCTTTCAGCCTAGCAGTCAAAAGGAAAAGTGTCAAACCCACAAAAATAGCATCCCCTTCTTTCTCTAGACCTTTGTAAAAAGTTTGAGAAAATACCAAGTTATGCATCTTAGTTTATTGATTGCTTGGATCACAAGCAATCAAAATATTCTATGTTTCAAAAGTTTATTGAGCTGTGGAGAGTGTGAAACTGCTACCAGTCACATTCTGAATTTTTCTTATAAAACAAGATAATATCAATAACAACAAATGATTAAGCAAAACTGAGAATTTCACTCACGGCGAAATTTCTCCACAAGTTCCCAAAAGAACAAAGATTTTTGTCATGGGCAACAACTCAGTCATTTTAGCAGACAATGCAATTATTCTGTGGCAAAATCTGATAGGGCATTGCTCTGGAATGGAGAAAAGCCAGTTTTCTTTGGTGCTTAAAAGAAATAAATATGTAAATTAACTAACCATAGGAATTTTTTGTTCTCTATGCAGAATTATGAGGCTGTATAGTGAAAAGTGCTTTGAAATAAATCCCTTTTATCAGAAATACAGTCGTAGATGATTATTAATTCCTACCATGATAGCAAAAATGTGACCAGTTTTGGCTGGTCTCTGAATGTTAAATAAATTAAGTAATGCAAATAGTGCTATTAATGAAATAGCACTGTGGTAATGTCAGATATAAATAGATCACTTCACTGTGCTATTTAGTTTTCATTCTTTCACCAAATTTTTACAGGTTGAATTACTTAGAGGCAAAGAGGAGTTAGAAGACCCCGGAAAAATCAGGAAAAATTAAGATATTTTTCCCTCTACTGAAATAAAGTGTGCCAGAACAGGGAGGAATCTCCTCAGCATTTATTTAGTGCCCTTAAGACTAGACAATTCTAGTTTGTATAAATGTTGGCAATCATTGCTGACAATAAATAATTGACAGTTTTCCTCAAAAGCATAAGTGTGCGTTGCAGTGTGCTTTAATCCACAAATGCATAAACCCTAAGGAATGATAGGTACATAGAAGAATGATGGCTGCAACTGTTTCTAACATTTCCTGCAATAAAGAAATCCTGAAATGCCTCTGACAGTTCATGTGTTTTGTGGAGTTCTCCACATCTCAACATTGCAGCAGATGAAACTCAGAATAGAATCCACTCAGAGAGAGTCCTTAAATTTCCATCGTTATGGGACAAGTTAAAGACTTCATTACTTTTCAGAAGATAGAAGTTACCTTCTTACAAGGCACTCTATAGAAAAGAGAAAGGAATATGTGAAAGTGTGCAGTCTTACATTATATTTTCAGAGGAATCTTTCCACACAGAGATCTTAACATTATTCAGCTACTCTTTACACTAGATGAACTCCACTGAGGTCAATAGCCTAGCCCAGATACAAGACCAGTAAAATTCCTGTGTTAATAATAGAGCAATTCTCTGAACCTGATGAGGTTCCTTGGCAGAGAACTGAGGAGAGTAAAGGTGTCACTGTGTCTTATACTCCTTCCTATAGCTGGATGATATTTGGTGAAATCAGGGTTTGTGGCTTTAGGTTGAATATTGAAAGCACGAGCAAGTGGTTCCTATTTACTTGCTTATAATACAAGCAATTGTACCATATACTTATTCATGGTCTTCACAAGACATTATTTATACATACATATTCAAATAATTTTTTCATGCATAGTATAATATATGTATGCATATACGTATATCACTAACACATAGAGAACCTCAGTCTAGCTCCTATTAAGTCAATTGGAAATGGCATCAGACCTTGTGGAAAGAATAGCTGCATACATTTTATTTTCAGTGACTGCATGTACACTATGATCTTCAGCTTTCAGAGATTTTAATGATGATCAACACTTAAATTAATGTCTTTGTAAAGCCACTCTACCTGTTTGATAAAGCACACTGAACAAACAAGTCTGGTTAATTGTTGCTGTGAATTCTTCTTTATGCTTGCTCTAGTTAAAGTCTGTCTTGTTCAAGCACAACAGTTGTGGATTTAATTAAATATGTTGCTTAGTGAAGCATCTGTTTAAAACATTAATAAATGGCAGCTCCTCTGAGACCTCCATATGTAAAGGTTTTTCACTTCATAACCCAACCTTAAAATGTGCTTTAGAAGTTATAAACCATTAGTTCTTCCTTTACTTTGGGCAGATTTTTCATAATTAAAAAGTACTTCTTCTCTAAGCCTGTGCTCATTGATTTTAATTTTTTTAAAATAAAATTTTAAAAATCAGAGATTCAAGTTTTAATCTCACTAATCATAGTAATGCAGAGATATTCCAAAAAGTCAGAGGGGTGTATTCCATTTTTCTCTGCATTTGCTGGAGTGCAAATGAATATTTCTCCCTAATTGTGCTTATATAGCTCCCAAGAATATACATGGGAGGGGACAGCTCACTTCCTAGACCACATCCTAGCAGAGTTAAACTAGGAGTGCACCAACCTGAAGTTACAGTGAGGAAGAAGTGAATTGCACCCCATACCATGGTACAAATGCAGTAGAATTACAAATTAACCTCAAGAGATTCACATCAAGACATGAGGTCAGCCCAAGCCCAGAGCAGTGCCTAAATCCTGCACTGTAAATCTGGTCTTGATCAGTTAAAGGGAATTGGGGGGGGGGGGGGGGGGGGTGGACAAAAAAGTAGGAACCATTGAGTGCTGTTCCATTTTAAGAGTAACCAAACAGGGGTGCAGTCTGATGGATTTGGGAATACAGGAATTTTCTGGATTGTAGTAGCTACACACAACCACTACATGTAAGATTGTCTAAAGATGACTTGGCTGCTGACTAATCCAAAGAGAGTCTCAACTCAATTGTCACTAAACTGATTTTGTTTTGGAAGCCACTGAAAAATAAATGGACGTAAACCACATTCTGACACTACAAGGAGTGTTCCAGACCTAATTAGAGGTAAGAAACACAGGTATTCCAGGTCTTTGAAGTCCATTCAGAGAATAAGTGAAGTTGTAGTTATCCAGAGCTGTTCATGTGGCTCTGGTTATGATCCAAATGGGTCCCTGAAACATAATATTAGAAATGCCTGTGTTAAAAAAGGGAAAAATCTTGAGCCACCCAGGCTAAATTTAGTAGCATATTTTGGTAAAAACATTCATGCTTAGCTTCAGCCAACACAGTACCCTTTCTACGCTCAAGTCCTTCCAAACATCTGGATTTCCTAGAATGTCTAGCCTTCCAAGTGTTTACTTGCAAAGCTCTTCAGGAGAAAGACTGTCTTTATTTGTGCTCAGTGTAGTATTTGTGGCTGTCTTTCAAAAATAGGAAGGGGAAAAAGATATAAGAGGTGCTCAAACTCTGCTGACTCAAAAGCCAAAAGAGTCAAAGTGATAAATGAACCTGCTTTTGCTAAGCTCAGAGAAAAAAAATGGATGGGTGGCTCATACTGTAGGTGAAAAGAAACCTTCTTATTTACAGCTTAAATAGCAAGTGACCAATCTCTTTTATGAGATTTTTTTTTCTGAGTACTGAAATTTACCATGAAAACGTCATTCCACTAAATGTTGTAATCAAAGTGGGTGCCTGACCTCTCATTTCTCACAGTAAAGCTAGAAGTATATTTAGGTCTAGTGTCAGAAACATCCAGAGACACCAAATTGCCTTAATTTGAACACTAGCCAATCTAGAAGAGGCTCTGCAAAATTATTTTTCCACATTTTCTCTGCTGTGGAAATAATGATAATAATTTAATTATTCAAAACAGGTAATAAATACAGTTATTTACTCAGAAAAGTATAAAATTATGGGACTCTCTGGACATATTGTTCATTATGTATTTTTTTAATATTCATACAATGGAGCATAAAGGATGAATTTCAGATTCCTCTTGGTTACTGAATTGATAACATTCTATTTGGGGGTAACATGGGGCTTTGAAAAAAGAAAATTTTAATTGTTTGGTGCTTTGGGGTTTTTTCCCATGCATGTCTTACAGAACTAGAATAACATCAAAACAAATTCCAAAAGATACCTTGACAAATTAATGTTTTCCATTCACTTAGTAATACATATATTTTTGACTGGTAGATATGAAATGGCTTTACCAAGGAATGGAATACAACAAATATTATTTTACAAATGGGAAAACTAAAAGGATATTAAAACGGTTTACCTGCAGTCTTCAGGAAAGTGTGAAGGAGCCTTTTGAGGTCCAGCTCACTGCTGTTCATCATTAAATGTTGCTGATATTTTGTGCAAATCAGCTACTAAAACATACTCAGCCATGGGAACAACACAGATCTTTTATTTTCAGCATCATACAAAACCAAAGACATATCTATTATACGAGAATTAAATCTGAATCTTAACTCATTTTCCATTGCAAAAACAGTCTTTCAGAAGGTCACAGAATTCACCCTGATAAGATCTGATCTCTAATTAAAAGACTTTATAAAACAAAACATCCTTTCCCCTGAGAAAGCGAAACCAAAACTCCAGACAGCATGTTTAAGATGTTTTACAATTCTGACCTCAACAGACAAAGAACAGAAACTCAATTAGTGGTGGAAATCATTGATTCAATTTTTGGCATTTATGTTCTGGGAAGAAGGGAAATATATATGCTTCAACTCTTTTATACATATAATTTTCCTACTCCACTTTGTGACTAAAATATCATCTTGGATTTTGATCTCCACTGGGTATGTCTAGGCTAGTCTAGGCTTAAAATTAAATTCTCTAGAGATTTTTGGGCTGTAATGCAACTATCTAGCACCATGTCTGCATCTAGCAGGCCTTCTCTGCTACTCATAGCTACAAGCACAGGGAATGTGTGAGCATCTGCTAGTGACAGAAGAATGTGCCACGGAAGCCATCCCCTGGCACAGTGGAAGAAGGCCAGTAGGCTGCATAAGCAGTTTGCTATGCACCTCAGACCCTCTGCTGCCAGCAAGGAAAAGCTAACTGAAAATATGAGATTCTTCTGTTTTAAAACTGAGTGGGGGCAAAACCTTCATCACTTGGAAGATTTGTTAGCTCTGTGGTCAAGCAGATGGTATGGCTTCCTTATGAAGGCAAGAACATGACATGGCACAGGCAAAGGAGGTCTGAGATTGCTAAAGAGATGTAGCTTAAACCCTTGTCCTTGGACAGCAATGAAAACTGCCTGCTCAGCACTCCTGAATGCCACTATTGTGTCTGGCATTTGGATCTGCGGTCTACGAGATTTAGGTCTTAGAGGTATGAGACTTATTGAAGGGCCTTGGTACTGAGAATCAACATTTCCCATTCCTAATCTGCACAATAAATCATCTGGTCCCTACACAGACCCAAAGGGCTGAACGCTCTGCTCGGACCTGTGAAATTTTGTCTTTTTAATAGTGACAGGACAAAAGGGAGTGATTTTAAAATGAAGGAGAGGAGGTTCAGATTACATATTAAGAAAAAGATTTTTACCCTGAAGATGATGAGGAATTGTTGTCCAGAGATACTGTGGATGTCCCGTTCTTGGAAGTGTTCAAGGCCAGGTTGGATGGAGCTCTGAGCAAACTGGTCTAGTGAAAGGAGTCCAAACTCATGATTTTCCAGGTCCTTTCCAACCCAAGCCATTTTATGATTCCGTGTGAGAAACATGTCTAATTTTTTTTTTCCTGATTCAAAAGTCTCTGTAAGCAGTGGAAATGTGAGCATTCAGATCTCTAAGGTTTGCTTGTTTGCTTTTTAATGATTTTCTAGAAGACCATTAAGGATCTAAGGTATAATTATAGACTGCTTCTGTTTTTAATTGAAGAAACACAATGTTAAGTCCTTCCCAAAGTAATCTTTTTTTTTTTTTTTTATGTGAAACAAATGGAAAAGTCTGTTATTCAAGCCACAATTAAATATATACTTTTTCCTCACATATAATTACATTCACAGCATGGAATACTACTTTTACTTATCCATAAAGTCTTAGAAAAAGTGCTCAAGATCTGCTAAAAATACTCTAGAATAAATAATTTTTAAATATTCTTAAATGAACCTCAAAAGGAACACTGCAGAAACCATTTATCATTTTTGTAGGTAACTGTAAATTTGGCTGTTAAACTAAAATAAAGAAAATATTCTTTATTATTTGATGTAGAGCAAAAAAGTGCACAGAACTGATCAAAACCTGCATTTTGGTTCATGCCCATCTATTACTGAAAATTTTCTGAGTTATTTTCAGTGGAAATAAAAACAGCTACTCTGTCACAGCAATTACATTTGTATGGAAAACTGCCAGGACTGATCTAATACTGATAAAAACAAATATTGGTGTGAATTTATGGACTAAATTCACAGCACAATCTCACAGCATTTTATCTAAGACGTAGTTTTATAATTCAGAGGAGACCAAACCCAGTGACTAAATAAATATAAAATGCACTATATTTTACAGGTCACAACTAAAGTATGTTTGCAGATATGGTCAGTGATGCACCAACAAACTCTGTATAAACACTCGTACATGATTTGGGAATTAAAGAGAAAGCAGCTTACTTTTTAGTTAGAAACTTCAGGAGACCCTGTCACAGTCATTCACTCACACCTCAGTAGAAAACTGCATGTCTGGTGAATTCAGAGCTTTCCCAATTGTTGTTCTTTTACAAGTGCCAATGGACTGCTGGCTTCATTTGAAGTTCTTGTGAAACAATTAATCTTTTTGGAGATTTCAGTCCACTTTCTGATATTTTCAGAAGTACTAGCAGTAAGGCATAATTTGGAAAACAAAATGAATTCTCTACCAGACTGGCCTCATGCCCTACCTTCATGAGAGCACTGGGACCATTTTGCTTCCTAGAGTTGCACTTTGAGAACTGTGAGTATCTCATTACCCCGTTACCGTCTGGAACACCCTGTGAGCTGCAGAAGTTAGAGGCAATGAGTTATGGTTGGAGGTGGAAGACAGACCAAAGCAAGGGAGAATAAATTCAGTTTTAAGCCAGAATATCCCTTTCTCTGCTGCATAATTTGATATATTATTTCTTTAATACACATGCTGTCTCTATCATTCAGAAGGTAGAACAATGAACCATTGGTGGAAGGGATGCAGTCCTTTGGGAAACACTGCTTGAGAAAGCCAAATAATTCTCAACCAATCAGCATGAGTAGAATACTGGCTAAAAGAAGAGCAAAAACTGTAAGAAAGAAAAATTGTCTTTGGCATGGATACAAAGAAGAGGGCTTGCATCAAATTGTGTTCCTGGAGATTAGGACTGGAAGAGTTTGCTGGGCTGTAAATTTTTGCAGAAGAATGGCCATAGAAATACATTCAGTTAGGAAATTAATCTAAGTGACTGTTTTTCTTCACTGTGTGAAGTAAAATCAATGGTCTTTCATGTTTATTTGTTTTCAAGAAGGTTAACTCTATAGAAGTTAACTATGGTAAATATTGCATCCACACAGACTTGACCACTGGATTCCACATATGCTATATAGAATGGAATAAATTACTTAGGATAGTAATAACTGGCATAATTTACTCCTGCTCAGTTCCTCCCTCACACAGATTTACACAAGCACAGACTGCTTTCACTGGCATTGCGGCTTTGATAATGTGGGCAAAAGTCCCCAAACATAGTGAAAGAACAGAGGGAAAGAGGGAAAAGATGGTTTTTTTTCTGCGCTCTTTACTTCTTTAAGTGACTATCTATGTGAATTGGCAAATATTCCTTCAGCAGGACAAAACTGAGTAATCACCTTGAAACCCCTCTGCAAGAGGATGTCAACAATGTCATAACAGTTCTGGAAAACAGTGTCAAAGCCGAGGTCAGCATGGCAGGAGGTTCCACACATTTGCCCTGTGGAGTTCCTGCCATGAGAAAGAACAAAGACTTATAGGTCAGACAGGAAACATTACAGCAAAGACTTGGTAAGTCAGACAGACATATTTTTGCATTGTTTGGGACTATCAAAATATTATTTGCATTACAGCTGAAATGCAGGGGATGCGGTACTGAATATTTTTGACATTTATTTTGGATCATGGTAGTGAGCTTACTGCAGCCAAGCCTCCAGCAGCTGAGACCCCAGCCAATTGCCTTCTCCCCCAAGCAGGGTGGGGGTAGAGAGTCATAATGGCAGAAGTGAGAAAAACTTGCAGATTGAGATAAAGACACTCTACGAAGTAAAGGCAAAAAGAAAAAAAAACAACAAGTGATGCAAAGACAATCACTCTCCACCTCCCATCAACAGAAAAAGGCCCAACGAGTCTCAGAGCAACAGTTTCTTTGGAAAAAAATTCCTCAGTTTTATTGCAGAACATGACATTTTATAATGGGGAATATATATCTATATGGTCAATTTGTATCAGCAGTTGCAGCTGTGCCCCTTCCCTATCACTTGTTCACCCCAGCCTATTGGCCCATGAAAACTTTGATTCTGTGCAAGCACTGTTCAGCAGTAGCTAAAACATTTCTGTTATCATCCACACAGTTTCAGACATGAATCTAAAACACAACACTACACAGGCTGCTATGAAAAAAATTAACTCCATCCTAACCACACCCGGTGCAATCACAAAATATAAGAACTCTACCAGAGTTCCTATTTTGCCACAGAATATCAAGCATCACACTTGATTAAGTGTAGCATCACACAAAGACCTTCAGATGCTGACAAGCTTTTCCAGAATCATACTTGCCCATAACAAAATGGCTTTTTATTACTTTTTAAAACTTGATTTAATACAGAAAAAGTGGGATTCAAGTACTTGCTTCAGAGAAAGTGAGTTGAAGGTTGATAAGTTGATTCAATATATAAAGTTGTTCATGATCACCTCATCTGTGTGTTTGTTGAACAAATAAAAACTGGAAAATAAGCAAATAACTTCGCATGCAGTTATGCATGGCTAAAGCAGTTATACAAAACTTCTAATCCAATAGATTGTGTCTGATAAGCAAATAAACTTCTCATGGTTAAGAAATCCACCTCTATGATGGTCTTCCATTAAAAGCACCTGAAACAGAAATTACTTTCTTTTAGGAATGTACTTGCTCTTATTTACATCACTTGCATGACTGTCTATGTATATGACCCCTACCACCAAGCACAGAAATGTCTATTGTTACCAGATGTTGTTCTCAACACAGGTTGTGTTAGAGCACTTCTGTATTCATGACAGAAGTGAAATGAGGCAAAAGTTGAAGGAGTAGTTAAAATCACAAAAAGATCAGCTTCTTTCCTACACTAATTTCCTTTTATATTCTTACAATGACCTGAGCTTCTGCCAGCAGACAAGCCCAGCAAAGTAAGAGAATTGGCTGACAGAGCTATTTCTAAGAAACCTATAAGACATCCAGGACTGTCAAAACGTGAAAGCTCTTTTCTGTCTGGAGTTATGTCAGTGCCAAGGGCTTTTGATGGGAAAGTTCTGACATTTAGAGAGCACACCAGGCATCTAAAATTGTGGTCTGCTGAGTAAGAACAGAATGTAACTCATGGAGCATCCTTTTCAGATGTACCCAAAGTGACTAAGGATTTCATTTAGGATACCTGAGGCTAACTTTCTGCATCATCCATCCCTGCACTGGGACCACTTTTCTGAAGATTATAAGGGCTCTAAAGATGGGAACCCAGGCGTTATGGAAAGGAGAGTGTTGCCAAATATGACTCCAAAGTAAAATTTCCCAAAATCTTGTTGCTATTAGAAAAATACTGTCATGGCAGAAGGACACATCATCTGACAGGGACAGGGTGATGGAGACCATACCCTGGAGAAATTATGAAATATTTGTCATGTTCACATTAGGTTCTGACTTCTGCCACTAGCAGCAGAGCATCTTAAGAATGACCTTAATTGCCCTAAAATCTGTACCTAAATGAAATCATGACCAAGTAGAAATTATGTTCTTCCTTGTGAATGAACAGCTCTAGTATTTGTCCTATCCTAGCTGCCAAACTTGGCAGAACCTATCATCTCTGTTACTCCACCCACCTTCCCTTGAAATTGTTTCCTGAACTAGTCCAGGATCTTTCTGTGAGATCTCTTGCAAGAGCATCCAAGGAACAGGAAGAAAGTGCTGGTGAGCTTCTTTCTTAATCACTTCATCTGAGTAGATGGAGCACAGGTTTTGTGCAGGATGTTAAGACTGGTTGCAAATGGGAAAACACAGATAAAGCCCATTCCTGGGATCAAGCTCATCTTGAAGCTGCACCCTCACACCTTCATCCCTTGCTGACATAATCCTTGGATTACATAGCCCCAGACACAAATTTAGAGTGAGACAGCTTCACCTTGGCTTATATAAGCATAGCATGTGCAAAAGGAGAGTTGTGACCCAGAACATCCTCCTCACCCTTCACCCAAAAACCCCCACTGCCTCTGAAGCAACCATCCTGGTTGCTAAAGAGCACACAGACAATTTTAAGAGGTCATCTTCTGGGTGGGGAGGGCATGGCTGGACCTATGTGCCTGGAAGCTGATGTGTTCTTAGGAGATGTCAGGGACTGCTGGTGAGACAGGGGTCAAAAGAACTGTGATTATAGATCTGGAAGGCATGAACTCACTCCCTCAGTTCTCTTCTGTCTTTCCTTCTTGTGGCCAGGCAGCCCCTCTCAGCACACAGACCTTCTCCTGTTTTGATGGAGGCTGGCATCCATGGCAGTGAGATATGCAGACAGGCATCTGGAGCAGAAACTCAAGAGAAAACAAACTTAGTGGGAAACCACTTCAGGCTGAATCATGAACTTGAGTGGAACAGCTGAGGGGGGAGAAGGAATTGTTTGATAATGGCCACCCATGGGAGTGCAAGTCATGGGAAGGTAAAGGCTCTGTGAGAAAGGCAGTGGGATTTCTTTCTCATTTATTACTGCTGAATTGTTTTATTTCTGGGGCAGAATGACCTCTGCAGTTTTACAGACAGCACTCAGGCAGAAGAAGGGAACCTAGGCTCCCATGAGAATTTCCTAAATAAACACCATAATTACTCTGGAGAATAAAGATGAGGCCTGGTCATTAAAAAAAAAAAAAAAAAAAAAAGTGGGAGATTAAATTGTTAAATGGAAGATTAAATCCAGTGTAGGTAACAGAAAAATGTTACATGCAGTGAGAAACAATCCTACTTTTCCTTTCATTAAATAGTGGTCAGGGAGATTTTGAAGTTGTTACAGAGAGAGAGCTTTGAAAAATCAGCAGCTCAGTGCTCAGGATCATGGCCTGTTATCAATTTTCCTGTGATGTGTATGTTCTGTCCTGTGCCCATGAGCTCTGCATTTAATGGCTACAATCAAACAACTACAACTCTTGGTAATGGAATTAATAATGAGACATCACTAGTCCAAACCCCAAAGACCAAGATTTTTTCTGATTTAAATGAAAATTGTTGTAATGCCGCTACTAAACATTGGTATTCATCAGTCTTCAGAATCCTACATTTAAAATATAAATCTCAGGTGAAATGTTTATGCCAATGACACATTTGATAGAATCAATAAAGAGGCAGAGTGTGAGGCTGTTCAAATATTTCATTCATGCCTTTTTTGTGATTTACTGGGAAGTATCTAAAGTTTTTGATAAGCATAGTAATTCAGTTCTGTTACTCTTCAAATTACATTAAATTCCCCCTAAGCAGAAAAAGTAGTATATGAATACCCATTGTTTAAAACACTTCCATTCTTTTCTTAGTTGTGTAATATGAGACTTTATAGCTAATTTTAAAGTGTTTATGTAAGCAGGTACAAAAATAATAATGAAAATAACTTCTCAAAATTCTAAATAATTATTTGTTTTAATTTCTCTAAAGGGGCATTTTAATAATATAAATGAATGTCTTGTCTTTGCTGACTTAATCTGTTAGTGTCTGGCCAGTCTTCTTGCCTATTTTTCACCTTCTCCAATGCCCTGTTTTTTGCTAATAGCCCATATGTTTGCCTTCTGCAAAACTTTGATTGAATGCAGCCCTAACACTTTTCAGGGCAAATGTTATTACTAGTTATTGATTAATTTTCATGCCACAAACTCCTCAAAACTTCTTCCTTCAAAAGCCCAGCATTGTCAGGGAATTATGAAAAATGGAATTTTCCTTAATATTCTTTAGGTCTTGCTATGAAAACTGTGGAATGCTTACTAATGCAAATGCAAAATTCCCTTAAGAGAGTCATAAATTCAGCCATAACATCAATCCAAAGTATTTTGAATATAAAATATAAGAGAGGCAGAGTAAACCAAAGGAGTGAAAAGACAATTGACAATACTATAATATTTTTACTTTTTTTAAAATCAGGCTACATTATTCAGGTTCAACATAAGGGGAACAGTAGAGAGATCTCAGATTATATGATTATATGTGTATGTATATATATGTATATCTATATTTATTTATTTATATTGCCATGTTTAACTTTAACATGTCAGGTAATAGACAGCAAGCACTCTGGCCTAAGTATTTAAGACATGGAATATCCACATCTATCTATTGTGAGTGCACAGAGGTTTGAGGTAGAAATATCTGAGTTTAGGAACAAGAACAAAATAATAAGTAATTTTCTAATGGCCATACAAGAAGCCAGTGGCAGTGCCAGTTCTCTGGCAGCTCAGTTGCACATGCAAAATGTTGGTTTCCAACAGTATTTAATTCTCTTTTCTTAGCTTTTTTCATATATATGTAACAAAATTATTTAAATATATCCCAAAATGAAAAGAATTATTGGTTTCAAATTTTTTTCTTTTAAAGTTATCTTTGATGTCTGTGACCAGAACCCCAGTGCTGCTGCAGCCACGGCTTGAAGTACTTTCCCAAAGTATTGTGCCATTGCAAACATTCCCTTAATATTAAAATAAATGAAAATCAGGAGTATCTAATTGTCCTGGTTTTGATTTTGTTAATAAAATGTGAAAGGTTAAAATGGAGCAAATTATTCCTTATAGCCATAGAAGTACCAAAGCTTCTAAGATGACTTGGAAATGAAAGCTTAAAAAAAAAAGTTACAATGAAGCACAATATTTAAAATAATTTCAGGATGTCAGTTTCCACTGAACTTAAAGGGAGTTTGGTGATGACTTAGCTCCTCATAAAATCTGGGCCAGTTTGAATAAAAGCATATGAGGATTCTGCAGAAAGGCCAATAACAAGTATGTGTTTTGTTGCGATATGCATTTTGTAAAGGAATGATGCTTGGACAGCAGCACTTGTACCAAGTTTTAACGCAGCTACCACATCCAACATATTTAAATTCACTGAAGACAATCGGAATGTTTATTTACCTCAAGTTATGTTCCTTGCTCATCCTGTAGGGGCAAGAATCAGTTGTTTCAGTACTCTGTAACACCAGTGTCCATCCTTGCCCATTTTCACTCCCAGTCATGAACAGTCTGCAGGACTTTTTGACTGCCTCTACTACTGCTCAGGGAAGCATCTGGTTCACTGAAGCAAGACTTCTTAAAAGTGAAATCTACTGTCACACATAAAAGGAGTTTTTCATTAAAAACAAGAAAGATTAGTTTTCTCTTTACAGGAATTAAAAGGAAAACAAGAACACTGCCTACCTTTCTCTGGCCTAGTTATCAGATGGTCTCCAATATTTGATTGTATGCAACTTAATCCTGTTCACAAGAACCAAATTTAAAACTAAAAAAGAAATGAACCAAAGTATCAAGTTTTCTCTACAGATGCAGTTTGTATTTGAGATGGTTCTGATGACCTTTTTCTCTTTGAAAGAATCAGTCAGAAAACAGGCATTTAGTTCTGCAAAGTGCTGATGATAGTAGAAATGTAAGGGAGATTTCAATGGGCAAAATCAGAAGGTTTGGCTCTGCAGTGTGATAGTCTGGGCTTTTATACTTTAGCTGTGCTCTTAGGTTGGAACTCTTAGTTCAGTGAAACGGATGAAGATCATTGAGATTAGGCTAGCTGACATCTAGAGCCAGCTGTATATCTAAGGAAGTGCTTTCAGATACCCCTGTCCCCAAGATGGTGTGTTCTAAGGTACCAGATATGTTACTGTAACAATAACAATGAACAACTTTTTCCTGGGCAACTGTGGAAAATCTTACATGAACTAGCTTTTTGAGAATGAGAAAATAAATATTTACAGGAAAAAATGTTCTGCTCAGGTGCTGTAGTCACTGGCAGAGTGCTTGCCTCATCATAAACAGCAAAGCCTCCTTTAGGATATAGGCAGCCATTCATTACAAAGGGGTGATTAAGTGGCTGAGGTTGTTCTGAGACAGAGCAATGTTCAGGTATTGTGTAAGTGAAGTGGGAATTTCCTACTGGACAATCTGAGCCAACAAGTGATTTCAGCCCCTGCAAACACGGCTATTTTTATTTATTGATACTTTGATGTTCAAATTGATTTTTTTTTAAAGCACAGCATTTTATATTAATACAAAAATCTGTTGTTTCTGCAGGTATGCATCTTTAACTATTTAGATGGCTTTTGGTTGGGGGTCTGAGCATCCCTGTCTGCCTCTACAGTCAAATACTTGACATCATCTCTGAAAAGCCAGTGTGTTGGCATCACCAATCGTTTTCTACATGCAAAATTTTTCATCTTGTAATCAAGGTTGAGGTTTAAAAAGAGTAGTGACTGCAGGAGGACAACTAAGTCTTCCCAATTAAGCCAAGACACTGACTCAAAGCTTATTGGAAGAAATTTTGATGTCTGAGTCCCAACAGAGAAACATATTAGAGGAACAGCAAACAGAGGTATTATCTACTTGCCTCTTATCATGGAAGAAATGTTATAAAGTTCAGTGCAGTTCCATTTCAGGAACTCTAGAGAATGATTTTAAATACTTGCTATACCTTACAAGAATACCTAGCAAAATCTGTATGAAGAAGCCAGATCTGTACATCATGTATGATCTTTTACTGGTGTATCAATAGAAATTGATTTAGTTGTTTAAATTGCTCATTGTTGTTATAATTTTCTATTAAACTAGCCACTCTTTCTGTCGTATCATTTTGTGATCTGCACCAGCATCAATAATTGTTTCCAACTGGGATACATGCAGTTATTATGAAAAGCAAATAAATATTTCAAAGCTATTAAAATTGTTTAGTCCTTTTCTTTCCACTGTGTTAAATCACAGAGAGGAAAGGAAGTCATCTCATCTAAGCTTTTTCTTACTTGTTTGACAGTAAAAGCCCTGTTATGGTTTTTGGTTTGTTCAGAGCTCTCAGAATTCATAGAGTTCTGACAGAGGCTTTTAAGGTGGAGTCTTCTCCTATTTCTGCTTTCTCTTTTAATAAAGTAGGGCATATGACTTCATGTAAGAAGCAGTTTTATGCATGAAAGTGGTCTTCTTTGGTAAAAGAAAACACTCAAGATTCACAAGAATTGTTTTTTGGGAGATCCAGACAGACAGCACTGAAACTCAAATACAGACTATATAGGATGAAGGCAACATGAATTTCTCCATGGTGTGCTAATGTTCTGTTTCATTGGCACTTGGGGGGAGGTATCTTTTTTGGCAGAGAAAGACTCCACTTTGTAGTGGTAGATAGAAAGACAAATGCTGAAACTGTTCACAGGAGTTCCAGTTAATGCCAGTGTTGATGGGTTTCATTGCCTGTGTGATCTTCAGCTGAACAACTAAGGCCTTAAATGGAATGCAGGATTGAAAATGATTAAACATTCTGTTGCATACTGCAAATAGCTTCTTCTGTCTTCTCACCATAAATGGGAAAATGAAAAGAGATATGGCAAATTCTGCATTTCTTACTGTGGATACAGACCAAAGATCTTACAGGTGAAAGACTCCATATTCTACCATCAATCTCTGGAGTCATCTGTGAAGAAGCACACAGGTTGATCAATTTAAAACCAGAGATTTCCCTGTCAAAACATCAGATAAATATGTCATAAGCACCAAGCTGACTTTAGCATATTGGCAGCTCTTTGTAGTAAACAAGAGTGTTCGGGGTGGTCCTGAGGGACACCTGGCTTAAGTTTTGTGTTGTGTTTAAACCAACAGCATGCTTCCTTGTAAATGAGATACTTGCAGGAGAAATTTAGAATATTTGCTAAACATCACAAAGTCTGCATGGATTTCATGCACTGAAAGGCGAATCATTTGGAATTTCATAAAAATATTGGATTTCCTTGATACTGCTAACAAATTTCTAATAATTTCATGGTATTTAAGCATTTATAGGAATATCATATCTGAATCTAATTGATAAGTCTAGCTCATTCAATTAAGCAAGCTAGATGAACTCCTTTTCTAAATGCAGGTAGGTCAAGCCAAATGCTAATAAAAGTTGACTATCGTTCCTGGCTATTATTGATTGTTTCAAACAGTGCTTGAGTTAGACAATTTTTCATAGAAAGCATTGTTTTTCCTGTTCATTATTGTGACCCATGCATTTTATATCCATTTGCCTGGATAGATAGCTCTTTTCTACCTTTTACCTTTGGTACAATACCTCAGAAGACTATGAAATAACTCGTGGCAGTTGCCACTACAGAAACTGACTCTTGCTACAGAATTGAGTTCCCTACTGTAAAAGCAATTAGGTTTCATTTCCTTGCTCTACTTTTGATTTCATGAACAATGTGCTATGTTTATCTGAGGGGAGATGGAGAAGAGTGCCATCCCCACCCAACAGCTATATGTGCTCACAGCTTGCTGCTGTGTACAGAGGTGCAGTAAATTCCTCCACCCCAGGCACACATCTCTCACGCTTAATCCACTCTCTTGTCTGGGCAAAGATGTACTTCGACCTTCCTCTGTCCTTCCTTATGCAATAGGCATATATAAAAGAGAAGGTTTGTGAACAGATGGCTTGTAAATGCTGTGGTCCCTGATGCCTGACCCCATCCAGCCTTCCCTTCCCCCAGGTGAAGAGTCAAAGGAGGGGCTGAAGGAAGTTACTGGAGAAGCTCATATTGGACAGACAGACGCAACCGTATGTCCCTAGTGTTTAACCTGCAAATTATTTCAGATTCTGAGCCAGGCTGCTGTCCATTCCCATAGCATGACAAGACTGGGGTATGTACCATCGTCTTTGTCCTGCTGACATGGGAAGGAAGTTCAGGTGTAGAGTCTGAGCTGTGGTATGTGGTGAGACAAGGCTCCCGCAGGTGTACTGCTGGGAGCACCAAACCTCAGAGCAAAAAGCTTGTAGACAAGACCTTGAAATCTGCAGCATGACAAGGGCCTTTGGTGGGAAGCTGAGCTCATTGACTTATTTCAATAGATAAAACTCATTTCTCCCTTCTTTCCTCAGAAATAATTTGGCATCTTGTTTTGTTGGAGTAGGACAATGACACTTTGCTACCTCAAAGGGCGTTATGTGGCATATTTATATTTGTGATTCAGGGAGGGCAATATTTTTAATGAATACTAAATTTGCCAAAAAAAAAATTATTGGAAACCAAAACCGTGTAAAAAAAAATGACTGAAATTAAAATAAATGTGTATACCTGGAAATATTTTGAAGTGCCAAGAACTTTGCTTTGACATTTTTGATTAAAACATTTGTGTTTTGTGTCAGACAATATTTTAATTAAATACAATACAAAAAGTTTAAATCACTGAATAAGAAATACAGAATATAAATACTTTTGAAATACGTAACAAAACAAAAATTATGGTCTGAATTTCTCCTATGTTTTGAATTCCTAAAATCCTAATAGGGAAGGAGTTTCTAGTCTTCTTTCCCCAAAAAGTACTGCTTTCATCATCACTGATTTTCTTCCCTTATGTTTTGGCAGCTATGTGAGCCACCAGACTGAAATAACCCATTATTTGCTCACCTTTGTACATAAGGCACTTCGAAACAACCAGAATACAACTGCCAAATTTCATTTATATGCTCTTTATCACTTTGTTCATTCCATGTACAGGTGAAATTATCAAACATTAATTGCTATTATTCTCTATGGAAACAATTTCCTTTCCTAATAGCTTTTAGAAATATGAGGGATAAAATGTACTAAATAATACTAATCAAATGGCAAGGCATTTGGTATTGATTTCAGTGCAAGTGCAAATATTCTTTCACACTTATAAAATAGGAAAAAGTATGAGGAAAGATGTTGCAAAAAGAACAGACTTTTGAGTACAAATATTACATCATTACTATGTCAGAGGCCTATCCACACAGCTTTATGGCCCACAGTAACTCTATTGTTTACCATAAAGACTCAGCTGTGGACAGAAATGTCAAGCTGAACAGTCATAAATTATTAAAGAGAAGGTTTTCATCTGTGAGGTTTATTTTATTAATATAGTTCATCGTGTATAATCCTAACAGTGATCCATAGAAGGGAATGAATGAAAAAGTCATGTAAAATTCTTGGTGGCTCACCTTTGCAGTGGGAAAAATGCACTGAATGTAAGTTGAAGATGGAGCAGGTAGGTGACTACTGGAGCAGAAAGAGAGCAGCTGTGGTTCTGGGTGAAGGGACTGCCCATCTGGCCTGCTGTATGTCAGAGGGATGCATTTGAAAAGCCAGAGGGAGACTTGTAAGACTGCCAAGAGGCAGTGTGTATATACCTTAGATTGGGGAATTTTGTCTTCTAGTTGGATCAACCACTGGCATGTGCATATAGCTGGAAAGCTGTGATGTATTTATGTCTGTTCATATTTATTTGTATCCTTCAGATACAAAATATGTCAAAATACTTATACCGTATTACCACTTAGTTTATCTAGGCCTGTCATGAATTCTCTCTCATACTGTGGTATAATTCAGTCATAAATTTGCAGTTGACTTTGTTTTTCTTACAGAAAAAAAGCTCCCCAAGTCTCATTCCTCCAAAACTTCACATCTGCTAGAATAGGGTTATCTGCTATCTTGCTCACTCTTCTCTTGGTGGAAGCAATCACCTTCAGCTGAAGCTCCCTTCATCAATGATACTGTTTTTTGATGCTTAAGACAATGTCTTCAGGAGCAGAAAGCAAAGGATGGAAACTTGCTTCACTCTGCAGCAAAATTACCCAAGTATTCACACCTCCTGTGTGCAATAACCACCGGAGTCTTACATAAAAGACTCTTGTTTTACTGAATTGTTTTTAAAACATCTCCTAGAAACAAGTCCTAGACAGTTTTTGAATGTTTGTTGGGGATTTTGAGGTTTTTTTGTTTGTTTTCATTTTTGTTTTTCATGTTCTCCCCTTCAAACAAACAAACAAAAAAAAAACAAAAAACCCCAAACAAACTAACAAACAAACAAACAAAAAAACTTGTATGTCCTTGTGGGATCTGACTTGAATATTTAAAGATAGTATCAGACGTCTTTAAATAATGCCCTTTACTTGAAACACAATGAAAAATATTGTCTGGTGTTCTCTGGTCTGGTTTACACCCGAAGTCAAAGCAATCAGTGAAGCAACTGTTGTTCAGATGTAAGAATCGAATGATGCAGACTAGAAGCATACAATTAAAAAAAAATGCAATACTTTCCTTATATATTCCCATGAACAATAATTTTGAGAAATATAATCTAGTCTGATCCTGGCACACTTGGTCAGACCAAGATTTTGTGCTGCAAACATGTTCCCTTTTTAAAACCAAAAACTAAACCAAAAAAAAAAAAAAAAAACCAAAACAAAACAAACCACTTTATCTGAAGGATGAATGAGCTCCTTCAATACATTGTAAATGTTACCCTGGCTGTGATCCAAGGGTTGTGATGTGGAAGGAATAAGTTGCTTAATTTCTGCATTTGAAGCCTTTGTTAAAAAACGTTTTAATCTTTTCTTGACTCCACTATAGTTTAAAGTCTAGTTTAACATTCCAGCCAGGCCACAACAAAAAGCATCATTGTTTGACATGCTTTTCCTACAGAGCCTGTCAGATGTGCTGCATTATCTAAACAATGTTGGCAGCAAGTACACAAGTAGCAAGTGTGAATCAAATCAAAGATGTCCTCAAATCCAGACTCCAAGCTTGAATGTTCCCAGACTCCAAGGGTATAGCAGGAGTGTCTGATTATCAATAAGCACAACTAAAAATAATGTAATCATTTAGAACTCAAATCCAAAACTTGATGGTTTCCTACTGGTGAGGAATAACCCTCACTCTGTGTTTTCATCCCACACAAGAACCAACAAGCTGGAAACTACTCAATTTCATTCTGTACCTCAAACACAAAAAGAGAGGTTGTTCATAGGAGAATGTTGTCTGACCCTTGCTGAGACACATGAGTAATTCCCAGTGCACAGAGCAAGCAGCGGTGGTGGTGTCTGCTGATCCCCTTGCACTGCCTCCAGCCTCACCCTCCAACCTACTCTGTCCTGCCTGGCATTCTCACAGTGCCCTGATCACCTTGCTAAGATCTGCCTGCTCAGCTCTTTCAGCAAGGTTTTCCTCACCTATTTCCCTCTAAATGAATTTAGCCAGCAAAAATGTCCTGTTTAAACTTCGAAACTGGTCTGACTCACAATGAGTAATGTGTGTTTGGGACCAATCTATATGAACAGTTCAGCCTGAAGGTCTGAGGAAAGCAGTGCAGAGAAGCCAGCTACATTAGGTCTGTGATGCTATGAGCAAAGGCATCTTCTGAGTAAAGAAAAGTGCATATGAAAGAACTCAGAATGTCAGTAACTCATTTTATCGCTGCATCATTCTTCCTTACAGTGTATGATACTTTGAAAGAGATTTTTATTTTTCACAAATGATTTTGAAAGCAGACTTAGATACAAGATAAAGTACTTCTAAAGTAAGTTTTAAAGAACATTTGTTTCAGGGAAAGTTTCATTAAAAACCAAAATCAAGTGGTGAAAACAAGATTAAATATATTCATTGCAATCAACTAATACTAGTAAATGTGAACTGTGGTTCCATATGTTTGACATGCAATAACAATTAGTCTGAGGTTCTGTGAGAATATTAGAACTCTTTCTGTGGGAGGTGCCACCATATAATACAGAGATTAAGGGACCAGGATGTGGTAGATGTTAACTGAAGATTCCGGTCTGTGCAATGTGGTAAAATTAGGTTCAGCTGTGTGGCCCTACAAGGGATAGAACCTGCACTTGATTTCAGCACACCAGCACAGGCCAAGCTGTGCCTCAACAGACTGTGAAAGAAGGGGATCTTCCCTTCACCACGTCATTACTCCATGTTGTCAAATATTTTACTTTCTGCACTCACAAAAGGAAAACCTAATTAATTGTCTGCTATACAGCATTTTGCTACTGTGACTAAATTTAGGCACAAGTATAAAAAGGTCTCATTTTGTACTGCTTTTTAATATCATTCCTCAAAAGACATCTCTCACTTTTACATTTTTATTTTCTTTTAAACAAATAAATACTTTTAATATTGCAGATTTAAATGCACAACACTAAATTTATGAGGATTCTATAATTTGATAAGCATTCACCAAAAACCAGAAACATAACAAAGTCAGTTATTCTTCAATGTATTCTTCTGCAGTCTTGTAAGGAGCTAAAAAGAAATTATAGAATACTTAATTACTAAGCAATTTCATTAAAGGTTATACCTATACATCTATTTTTGTCATGTACATCTAAAACAGCACACAAAATTTATATTACTTCACTGAAGTTTTATCAAATGAGGAAAAAATGTTGTCTTGCTCTTGCATGAAATTTGATTTTGCGCATAACAAAAAAAAATAAAAGGAAATTAAAAGAATAGAGATATTAAGGACTTTTTTGTTGTTTTTGAGGAATTGAAGGATTAAACTTCCAAAATGTTGTCTATTTCTTTGGAAAAATGCTGCCTCTGGTAGCTAGGAGGAAATATTCTTATTAGCAGTAAGAATAACTTTTCTCATTTAACATGGATTTTCTAACTCTTCTTTCTCTTCTCCTTAAATTTTAATTATATTTTGTTGTAACAATTAAATATAGCAATAGAGAAATAAAAATATCATAATGAAAAATTGAGAAAGACACAAGAGAATCTCCAATAGGATATAATGAAAAAAGATGACAGTCTGCCAACAGCTGTGTATATTTCATTTCATCTACTTTATGAGCCAGACAGCAAGGTTTGTCTTTGTAAGAATTATTGGTTCTAAATTAAAACACTATGGTAAAACTAGATTCACTTATGGCTGAACCTCCTTATTTATTTTAATACTGTAATTATTAGTTTCAATGTTCTAAAATATTTTAATTCTGGTTTTCAGGGACACTGCATTTTAAATTACTTTTAAATGCCAAATTTTATAGGAATAAAATATTCCCTGTAAGAGCAAAGTCAACATGAATGAGGCAGGACAAGAGGAAACTCAAATGAAAAACAAATTACCTGAAGAATAGAAATAAGACTTGTTAATATTGTCAACCTGAATAGTTTTCTTTTGCCTGAGGAAAAATTATGGGTGACCATTGAATATAGAAGGAAAAATTTTTATTTCCAAGTTCATATGCTACCTTTGTGTCCACTCAAAAAGAGCATAAAGGCTTGCAGCTTTGCTATCCCCTAACTTTGAAAATTTAAAAAGGTTACTTTTCCAAGAATTTTCATAAAAACAGAAATGTGATTTTTCTTGTCTTCAGATGTTCTTTCCCACTCTGTTTTTTTGCTAAAACTTTCCTTAACGTGGCATCATACAAAAAATCAAAACTAACCAGAACTTTTACAGTCAATGACTAAACAAATGGGCTTCACGTGATGGATCTGGAAGAATATGTCACATAATCACAGAATAAGCTGAGTTGGAAGGAACCCATAGGGATTATCAAGTCCAACTCCTGGCCTTGCACAGCATTCCAAAATCACACCATGTCCCTGAGAGTATTGTCCAAACACTTCTTGAGCTCTGTCAGGTTGATGCTGTGACCACTACCCTGGGGAGCTCTCACAGTGCCCAAACACCCTCTGGGGAAGAATCTTTTTCTGATATCCAACCTAAACCTCCCCTGACACAGCTTCTGCCATTCCCTTGGGTCTTGCCACCAGTCACCAGAGAGAAGAGATCAGTGCCTGCGCCTCCTTTCCCCCTCACATGGAAGTTGTAACTGCAATGAGGTCTCTCCTCTGTCCTCTCCAGGCTGACAGATCCGTGTTCTCAGCTGTACCTCATACAGCTTCCCCTCAAGGCCCTTCAACCTTTCTGCCCTCCTTTGGACACTCTCATAGCTTAATGTCTTTTATATTGCCATAACCAAAATTGTACACAGATTTTTTTCAAGGTGCTTTTATCCCAGAAGCAGGGATACCCTTCTAGGTCTAGAAACAATGTTTTCCTACCATGAGCTGTATATCATCCAAGTTAGAGCACACAGAGTATGCAAGGACTGCAAATGCCAGCATTACATCTGTGGCACTTCTTTCTCAGAGTTATGAAATTTTCATTTCAGGCTTCCTTTACTCATCAGAAAAGGGCTGAATAGATGAATAGTGTAACACAATCAATACTTTCAGCATACATTGCCAATTGTGCCATCTGCAGACATTAGTCATGAACAGAAAGTTGTCAGTACTCTTCCAACCCTTCTGATTCTGGAAGAAACACAGTCAAATCTTGAACCACACAAAGTCTTCTTCCTCCACATCAGTACACCTGCACTGAGCATGCATGTACCTAACAGTCAGTTTTTCTCTCTCTCTGTCAGCCAGGGCAGAAGAGGAAAACATTCTGCAAAGTCTGCTTTCTTCCCAGGCAAAAGTCAGCAGGGAAGCAGATGACAGAGTACCTGGAGTATTCATGTCCAGCAACTATTAGAAGAATCTCCTATTAATTACTTGAGGCTGCTATGTGTGATTGCCAATCAATATTCCAGCTTAAAATGATATTAGTTAATTGTGACCAAAAGTTATTACATTTTTTACATGACTGTAAAATACAGATAATACATCTGGCCTCTTAGATGGCACCTCTAACAATTGTCATTGAGCCGTAATCCTTTATTGGAAAGTCTGTTCAGGATTTAATGAAACCTGTGTAAATTTTTAAACTGAAATTATTTTAATCTTGCTTCCATGGCAGATTGATGAGGGGAATTTAATATCTGTTCTCATTGTTCCCTTTTAATTTATTCCTACAATATTTATTCTCATTCTGTTTTAAGGCTGGCCAGAAATTATATTGGATTAACTCAGCAGATATGGAAGAAATCGAGTAACTGCCTCAATTCTTTTGATATTCGGTTAAATTGCCTAATCACTGGCAGTGACCATATGATGCTTTGTTTCTCAAGTATTGGCAAGCTGGCAACATCTACATGTCTTGCAAAAGTCAGTATTTTTTTTTTTTTGCAAAGTCACAATCCATTTACACAGCATAATCTTGCTGGCAGAAGGTGGCACAGGCCTCCACAGACTCGGAGGAATTTTCAGACTAGAGCCTCAATCTCTGTCAGGCAAAAAACTTTCTTTTTCACTCAAATAAGTTTTTTCCCTGCAGTTTGAAGGAGGCTTAAATTTCTGGAATAGATCATTAGAAGCCGTAATCAAGACTGCAATTTTAGAAGTGAAGAATGCAGCTAGAAATGTCACAAAAGAAACTCCTAGGCAGTAATGGCTTGAAAAAAAATTATCTTAGTCATAAGAGAGTTAAATAATACACTTTAAGTTAATCTTCTGTGATTTTAGTGGGAATTTACATATTTCAGGCTTTCCATGAGTACCTAGCACAGTAGAGAGGAGACATTCAGAGTCTCTCTCCATAGTCAAATGTTACAGAAAGGATGTGCAAAAGGCATACTTGTATTTTGGAGTGTATCAGGAAGGCAGCTTTTCCAGAAGTGAAGAACTCATCCACCTGTTGTGGGAGCTCATCGAAGCCCATCTGGTGTTTTGGGAATTTCTTCTTTCTGGTCTGGCCCCAAAGGGGCAGACAACCCAGATTAATCTGATTTATCTCAGATAACATCACATAATCTACATATATATGTATCTTTTAGTGCCGGTGCTTCTCAGGCTGTCTGACTGCATCCATAATTTTTGAACCTGTTGGTCAAACTCAGTCAGTGAGAAAAGGGTGTCAGAGATAAAAATGCACAAGTTTAGCAAAAAGACATTGCTGCCCAGAAGAAAAAGCACTTCTTAGCATGCTCCATTTAGGAGCAGGCTCCAGTTGAGCTCACACCGTGGGAGATGGATGGCCTAAATACCTGCAATGCAAGAAAAACTCTTAAATGGGGCTTGCACTTTACTAGACACCAGAGAATCCAACTGTGAGGCACAAATCCATAGGAAATCAGGCTTCATTTATTCTGCTTACTGCACAGGGAGCTCCTTGTTTGTACTAAAAGCAAGGATGACTTTCAGTGTAGTTTCACTTTTGGCCAATATTATTTATTTATACCACACTGCAAATGTGAGTGGCATTTTGCCTTTCCTCCAATGTTTCTGTCTTGAGGAAGTTGGCCTACAGGCCAAAATGTTGTCCTGAAGTTCACTTGCTCTAGCAATGGTTCTCTGTTAACTTGATACAGGAGACAAATCTTTCTATTGAAGTCAGTCAGAATGTGTGCCTTTCCTTGCCACGGTGTGATGAGAATTCATGATGAGGGATGCATGGGAGGAGATGTCTGATCCTTCAGTTTCTTAGTTTTGCACAGGGGATTCTAAAACAAGTCAGAAAGGTGACTATTTTGAAATCATAAACAATTTCTCTTTAGAGATATTTGGTTTTCTTGTTGCACAAAGCCCATTTTAAGTACATATTTGCAGACTTTTAGACACTTTACAGAAGGAAAAAAACCTTCCCAGAAGAAAGAAGCATGTCCAATCCTATACTTATGGACTCAAAATAGCAAAGGAAGTGTGACACTGCCCCACACGTTGACCTTCAGTGCTTCCTTTCTGTGCAGGGGTTAATCCTGGCAGATGCTCAGTGCCCCTGGTTGAAACTGAAGACCTTTGTCATCTTGTCAGCTGCTCAGCACCTTCACCAGCACAGGCTTTCTGCACAGTTTTTGTCTAATGTAAACAGACTTATTGACTAGGCATTATGTATTTTCTCACATAAGTAATAAAAAGGCATGGTCATTTTGCAGAAGATTTGAAACTTGAACAGCTGATGTAAAAGCACTTCTGTGTTGTAATAAAAATGAGGGGTATTATTATAAATACAACAGCATATTAATGAGTGCTTTTATGGTATTCATTTCAATTGCTCCATCTTTCAAGACGTATTTCCACTGTTACTTTGTTACAGAAAGTAAATATTCCAGGTTTCTCACACTTCCATCTTCCAATTGTTCTGTCACTTAAAACCATTTCAGGGCTCTTTTGTATGGAAAAGAGGATATATAATAATAATAAGTATGCCAGCCATAATATTTAAGTACTAGGAGCCCTTGCATGGAGTTGAATATTTAAATATATTCTAAATATGCTGCAGTAGGCTCCAGTTAAGACATGTGAGAAGCACAGTGTAGGTAGATCAGAATATTCCTAATGTGCCTTAAATTTACCAAGATGAGTTTCTCTCAGTGTTTACTTATTAGCCTAGCTAGCACAAAAAAGGTAAACTCTATTCCATACATAGATATATAGCTTATAATAGTATGCCCAAGCAAGGGGAAAAAGGTGTACTCTGACCACATACCAAATAAAAAAAGATAGAGAATCCCAGTGAAGATATACTTTTCGCATGTTTAAACAAACTGAGATGAACACTGAGTAGGAGTTTAGGGATTACCTTGATTTATCAGAATTTGGGTAAATTACACCTTCAGTCTTCACTACATGCTAATGCCTGTAATATTGGTCAATGTAGGACAAAAATGTAGGTTTTATGCCTACTGGAGGCAAGGACTCAGAACAGTATAACAAGATTGCTTAAGTAGCACGGCTGTAACACCATATACAAAAGAGCAAAATTCTTCTATGTGTTGTCATGTTAGCTTCTAAAGGCAACTGTTGCTTATCACTCAGGTGTTTAAGAAATTCATAATAAATTTCTAAATTTATATTTATGGACTTATGGACTGATCTTCCAGTTTTAGAAAACTCAGTTTCACTAAGGAGAGGTTATGTCCTTTGTGAAGATGAAATATATGTATACAGTATATATGTCTATGGTTATAATTAACTGTAATAAATAGGTGAAGAGAGAAGAAAAAGTAATTCCCTTCAGTTCAGGAATTTTCTCTTCTGAGGCAAGCACCATGGAAAGCTCTGAGTTTCATTAGCTCTTCTCACCTCTCCCCTTTTTTCAGAATGGGAAAAGGCAAGGCTGGTGTTCCTTCTTTTGTACTTATGGCTAGCACAGTAACAAAGCAGTTTTCTATTAAGATTCATCTCATAGCTTCCTGTAACTATAGACTTCATCTGGCTATCTAGACTCCTTCTAAGACAAGATACTTCCTCCACAAAGCACTTCTTCCCAATTGTATGGACACTTTGGAGCTCCTCAGCTCTCTTCAGTGTCTGCAGAGGAAGTCTGAGCAACAGACTTTGACTAAACCTTTAAAACGTCTAAATTAAGTCAGATAAATTACTGCCCCAGAACCTGAGAACAGAGGTGATGGTCCACTCACATAAATCACTTATAGAGGTGTTCTCTGGGAAGTGCAAGGAGTGTTTTCCAGTAAGAGGAGATGTAGCATCTTCTTTTCACTCACTGAATATGTAAATAATGTAATGGTTCAGACATGTCTTGTGGAATTAATTGTAAGTATTGTTAAAATACTTGTTTTGGTATTAATCCAAGAATATTGTCTCAATAATATCACATCATTCTTGTTTGATTTTGACTTATTAAAAATTTAAGTGATCTTTTATATATATTTAAAGACAATGAAATCTGTTACAGAAAAAAAGAGAAGAAATCTATTTTTTTTGTATGGTTCAATCATGAAGCATTTCTGGTCATTTCTTATCCCCTAAAATGCTTATTCTAATTTTTTTTTAACAAAATGTTGTACAGTCAACATTTGTAAACACTTTGCCTTGAACCAAATAGTCATTTTCCTTTGGTTTTCATTATAACTTGAAAGACACATAAGTCAATTGGATACTGGGAGTAGAGGGAAAAAGTGCAGATTTTCCTGTGGCACTTGCTTGGCTGTTACTACAAAACAATGCAAGGACTATTACATCAGAATTGAAATATGCCCTAATTCTTTCAAAGAGCAGGTATTGAGGGAAGGTCATCTCCGTCCTTACAGGTCACTGTCATGTGCTGCTACTTGGGGAAAAAAAGGAGCAGGAAAGCAGGACATAAAAACCTTTCCAAATCAAGCTGTAAAGGAGTGCCACAAGGAAGCCCTCAGTAACACACAACTGGTGGCATCTGAGACCTCTGGAAGGCTCAGTGAGTTACTCAGAGATGATGCTTCAGTGCAAGCATTGCCTCAGACTCTAGTTCAGAAATACAGCAAGAAATGAGGAACTGGGGCCAGAGGGCTGGAAGGATCCAACAAAATGTAACAATAACTTGTCCAAGCACAGATCAGCACTAAAAATTAAGAAAGCTAAAGGTTTACATAATTAAAGGTGTGGCTGCTCCAGGTAAGTACATGAGCCCACGGGGATTAAGACTGGCCTAGACCAAAAAAGGGTTACTTGGTGATAAATAACCCTTAGAAATGGTAATTATGTTATGCCCTAATGTTATTTACTGCCTAATATTGTTCACTGTGACTCCTTTAATTAATCTACCTGACATTCTCACTAACTCTTTCCTTTTATCCTTTGCTGAGATTAAAGGTCCTTTTTATCTTGTTGCTTTTATGTTCATTCTTGGGTGAATCCAGTATTAAATTAGATGCCTGTGTGCATTTTGAGCACCCATGGCACTCACTTTTGGGGTTCACAGGAACCTTATTGCCGCTTATAAAATGATTAAAACTTCTCAACAATCCAACTTTCCTGGTCCCTTTGAAAGCAGTTTACCTAAGACAGAAGTTTCCAAAGTATAACCTTTCCCAGTTAACAAAATCCTTTAAAGTGACTGCATCTTTTTAGGCTCACAGAAAGCCTCCATGTTTTTTTTAAATCAAGATTTCTCACTAGGCTCTGAGTTGCTCTGAGAAGCTATCTACCTAAATCACCCAGCAATTTTCCTTGGCTAATGTGCCCAAAAAACTCACGAACCTCCCACATTATTATTTCCTGAGACTCTCTCAGGATATCTTTGAACTGTTTTTAATTACTCTGACTGGTCAAGGTCTCTACTGAAAATGCTCCAGTCCCCTGAAGCAGATCTTCCTGATGACTTAGGCAAGAAATAAATATTGTTATTTCACCTTGTAGTAAATTGCCCATGATCGGCTCTATGCTGCAAAGCATCATTTCATGGCCCTTAATAATTGTGGTGGCTACTTCACCAGCAACATTTTATCCTGTAACACATATACTCCAAGGCAATTAAACAAACAACTTGTTTACAAACAGTTTAATGATGGGCAGTGATGACACACACACCAGTTTCCTTTCCCCCTGGAAGAAGCACACTTCCTATTTCCTCTACAGATGGCCCCAGCAGATGCCTCTGTGAAGAGCTTTCAGCATTGTGACCTTGCAGCCACGGACCCCACGGCCCGTTTTGCATCTGCCAGTGAATCCCCAGGGAGGGTGGGACCCCAGCCCTCACCTGGGAGTGTCTCCTCTGACTTCAGCCTCTTCCCTGCAGCTGGGTGGGAGCTCCCTGCACACAGCAGCTCCAGCTCCAGGACTGTCATCTGGGGAGTGTTTTCCTGCAGCACCGCTCCAAGCTCAGGGCCAAGCTCTCCATGAGCATCCACACTCATGGCTCTGCTTTCCACTCTTGTGATCACTATTTCTGCAGCCCTGGAAAATATGTTTGATTCCACCATCATTCAGAAAATAACTTCCTTTTTCTCACATAACTGAGTTGTCATTTCCCTCCTCTTAACCTGTAATGGTATTTTATGCCTGTATGGTACTTTAAACATTTAAAACCAAATATAATAATTTCTTGGTGGTTTCTTCATGAAATGCGATGGTGAGCCAGATTGTTGCTCATTCTTTTTCCTGGCTTGTCTACCAAAGTAGTCTTATTCTTTGATTTCTAAACTTTTGGCTGGGATACCTTTTTAGTTCTGAGTTAATGCAGCACTGGGTGCAAAGGGAGATCTTGCCCAGGGGTAGAATGGTTAGACATATACTCTCTGGAAGTACTACTAACAGTAATAATAATAATAGTACTACCAATAATAATAGCAAAATTACTTCAAGGACACCACACATGGGGAGTGAGATTGTGGTCAAAGGATGAGTGTTATTAAATTTTTGATGAAGTAGTAAGATGCTGTGGTGGAAAAAATTAAGGATTTTTTTTTTATTTTGCTAAATTTCTGTTTTATCAAATGTAATGAAAATTAAAATTCATTTAAATTTATGTTTTGTGATTACTTTTGCCATTCGTGTGTTGTCTCCAATAACTCTTCAAGTGAGATGAATTCTGTAACTTACTTAAATTATAGTATTTATGTTATGTATTATAAAATTGTTGCACTAAAACACCCAGAGCCATCAAGAATTTTGATGTAAAACTGCAGCTGTTTGAAAATGTGCAGTGAATGTCATCTTTAGAGCATATTTTGTCATCACCCTGCTGGGCATTTAGGTGTCTTCTGTTTTCCATATTACACATATTTAAAATATATAAAGCACAATGAAATTTGTAAAAGATAGATATCAAGCTACTTGCATGACATTACAAATCTACATTACTACTGCCATAATAATACTGAATACCCAAGGCTATGAGTAGTGATAGTCGTATTAAGCTTAGCATAGATTCTCACTAAGATGATGATCTCTGTTCTGATGCCTACTGATATTAAATACCAATAAAATTTGGGCCCTTGTTGGGAGATACTAATCAAACATATGTTCTGCCGTTCTGATCTATCTCTGCTATTATCATGTAATAATGGTGCTCTGCAAGGCGCAGAGAGCAGTACGCAGCTTGATTCATTTCCCTTTATCAGGTAATACACAAACTGAGCTGACTGTAATATGAGATTTCTGTGCATGAAAAGGGAAAGTAAGAAGTACACGAATGTAAAAAAACAAAGAACAAATGGGGGAAATGTATGCCTGCCAGGGTGAGAACTGTGGGCTTACAAGCATTAGCTTAGCAAAACTGAGAGGCTATAGTTATATTTTACTGCTTGTATTAACCACCACTATGTAAGATGACTGCTGACAAGGTGAGGGTGATGAGTAGAAAAGGCAGCTCTGTAGCAGAGCTGTATTCTGCTGAAGTTTACTTATGTTTCCATAAAAAAAAATAAACTGAAGCCTGAACAATTTGCATCCAGTTCAGAAATCAGAATGGTAAGGTTAATCTGGAATGATACTCGCAGCTGCTCTCACCAGATTCCTGCTTCATTTTCCCCATCATTCTCTTACACTACAGAGACTTGAGTCTCCTGGCTGCAGGCAGGAATGGCTGCAAACATAGGGGGTGCATGATTAATGTGCAGTGAAGATCAGTTTCATTGAATGCTACTAGTTATCAATTTGCTAAAGAGATAGTTCTGTTACATTTGAGAGAGGGAAAATGTGACACATACCTCTGTGCAAAAAAGTGAAACAAAGAAAAGTATATTGGTTAATAACTTTTAATTATGCTTTCTGGGTATTGCACTTTGTTCACTACCATTCACAAGTTAATGTTATATAAGTCAGAGTTTTGATAGGCTATATGAAGATGTTTCTCATTTTCTCTTTTGTTCCCTTGGAAAGAATAAATAGCTCTTATTTTTAGCTTTTTGACCCAGTGTTATTCTACATGACTTGGAGACTTTGTCCCTTTTTGCAGTACTAGTCACAATCTTTACTAACTAGTGCATTTTAGATGTTAACATGGCTAGAAATTGTAAAAACCTATAGCCTTGAAAAACTGAATTAAAATTTGGCCAAGTTCATGGCTACAGCTCCTCCTGGAGCCATAAATGCTTGTCTTAGTTTTGGCACTTTTTATGGAAGAAGAGACTAAAGATGCTAAGCCAGGCAGAAAACAGCAGTTGCAACAAGCCCAGACAAAAAGGATGAAGGGACATAACAAGCCTCAGCAAACCCTCAGCTGCTACGGGCACCAGTTCAGCAAGCCTGGGCAGAGAGCTGGAGAAAGGGCAGCCTCTCTGTGCAGATCCTGTAGGGTCTAATGTCAGCCCTGGAAAGCATCTGCATTTGGTATCCACGCGTCAGCCACGTCTGGTGGAGGAGAACAAGTCCTTTCAGGATATGATTCACTGCTTTTGATGACCCAAGTACCAAGTAGGCACTCCCACAGTCCATACAAATTTTTTTCTATTTTCTCTTCCTTTTTCTTCTGTCTCCTCATTTATATTTAAATAATGTATAGGTCCATATATGCAGAACTCCCTAATTTTTCTGGTTGCACAGTTTTGAGGGAGACCATGTGTTCTTGACACAGGCATATTTCAGAGGTGTTTCATATTCTGAGGCTAACAGCTCAGTAATGTTAGATTCACTATTATGTCTATTTGCAGAAAACATTGTAGTGCCAAATACCTCATTCAGGCATCTGGACTTAGTCTTAAGGTACCCCAAGAACTTCCATGGAAAGAAATCAGGAGCACCCACTTTCTGCAAGGTACTCTCTGCAGCAATTTTGTGCAAAGAAGAGGCAAATTCAGCATCAACTTTCTGTTGTCCACCAATGCTCACTTACTGAAAGAAGAAAAGAAAAGAAAAGAAAAGAAAAGAAAAGAAAAGAAAAGAAAAGAAAAGAAAAGAAAAGAAAAGAAAAGAAAAGAAAAGAAAAGAAAAATCATGCAAGTTCAAACATTTGTTAAAATAACTATACTAATGTTATTTGAACTCATTTATTCACTTACAGAATGCCCCTCTCTGTAAATTAAAATACTTATCTTTCCCCCCATAAGAATTTTTAAAATAAGTTGAATTCTCTTTGTTAGAGTCCTGGAAAATATTTCTTTTTAATACTGAAACCCCCATACTGAAAAATATAATCAATATTTGAAAACTAACTATTTTCCTGTTTACATTTATGGAAAATGTCAGCATAAAAAAGAAATTTAAAACAACCTTTTTTTTTCTCTCCTTTCTCAACTTTCTCAGGAAAAACAAATGGTATTTTCCTTCAGCTCTACTGGCAACAGAAATGTCAATATAGAAAGCCTTCAGGCATCAGACTGGGTTTCTCTTCAAAAGCACAAGGTTAATGAGTGTATTGAGAATCGTCAGGAACTCACAAGTCTGAAGGAACCTCAGATCCATCTGCTGGACTATTTGCTCCATGACTCACAGGAGAGTGAAAGGTTGAATTACCAGCCCTTCCCTTTAAGAGGATAGATAACACTTGCTAAGCTTCTGAAGATCGATCCCTCCCAGAACCAGATCCTGCTGCTGCCTTCCAAGATGTTAGCAATTCCCTGGAGGATGCATATGTAATCTAATTGCTAAAAGGCTTCACTTATCTACTGGCCAGAATTTTTTTTATTGGTAGTATATAAAACAAGATATCAGAATTTAGAGCCTTTGAAAATATGTCTTCATAACCCTTATGTTGGAATATAATCCTAAGAAAAACTGCCAGTTTAAAACAGAGGCAGTAACTTCTTTACCACTACCATCCTTTATTGAGAACAATTATTTGCTTTTCAAAACACTATTTGAAAAACTCAAAACAAAGTAAAAAAAAAACAACTGCACTACATATAATTTCATGTCCTAATGGATAAAGATAGCCTTATGGGTGGGAAATGGTAAAAAACAGCTAATTTTCAGAACATGCTCTGAAGTAAGAAGATGTTGATCTGCCTGTTTTGTAGACTGTGAGATGTTTCTCATAACCCCATTCACACAAAGGAGAAATATATGTTCTCGTGGGTACCACTTCTGAAGAACTGCAAAAGTAATAGCCGTAAAGGTAGAAAAGGATACCATCCATTTGGCATAAAAGTGTCACTGTCTGACCCAGAGGCACAACACAGCCAAAGTTATAGGCAGGATCAAAACAAAATGCGGGAGATATTTTTAAACTCTACTATATACTTGCATTAATGGATTCTAAAACTCTTTGGAAAGTATGGAATGTTTAACAAATAAATTTTGACATTAAAATAATTTTTTTCCTTATGTTGTGTGAGTGGCTACAATGTTTCATAGAACATATGTGCTCCATAGAAACAAGCTATTTAGTACCGTTAGAACAAAGTTATATTTGAATCACAGTTTGGCATTTCTCTCTTCTTTCCTAACTGTATTTTTAAATAAAAACCTGTCTTTGTCTTAAATCACAATGTAAAGCTGCTGTGCTAATCAATTAATAACATTTGTGATCATCAGGCAAATTGTTTTTGTTACACTGATTTATATCATGATCATTGTTCTGTCTGCGTACCTGATTATTATCAGCCTGCAGTACGTGTCTGTGCAGAGGCTGGGGTAATGCAGAGGAGATCCTTGAGGACTGCAGTACCTGAACTGAAAGCTCTAGGCACTGCCAGAGCACCATGTACAGAATAGAAACCAGCTAAAATGTCATGCTCAAATTCCTTCATGTAATCTTAAATTCTCCAGAAACTTATGTATCTGCACAAACAGACACAGTGAAAATCTCAACATCTAGTAATTTTCCGGATTTACTGCATGACAGGAACATCAGGTGGTAAGTTAAATAATGCAAGCCGCAGAAATTGAGTAAAAATCTTCCTGTGAGCCTGCTCATCACAGACGTGTGAGCAGCTGGTTCCCACTGCAATTCCTATTTTCTTCTAAGCCTCCCCAGCTGGGATAAGTGAAAGCTTTATCGTGGTCACTGACAATCTGACAGCCATCTGAGACAGGCTGTGAGTCACTCCCCCATGCACCAGGAGGAACAGAAACTTTCTCATGAAGCACTGGCCGCCAGCATCACTTTCCTGCTTTGATTCCTCGTTTCAGGGTACTGCACCTGCTCAGAGAGTGCTGCACCTCAGCACGGACACCGAGGGAAGATTTCACAGGCATCTCTCACACACATAGTAAAGGTTAACATGTAAAGTCCGAGTCTGTGATCCTCCTCAGAGCATAGCAGCTTTTCACATGAAAGGCAGAGGGGTGCTCCTAAAAGATCAAACAGTTCAAGACTCACACTGTCTTTGTGAAGGCTGGTGGTGGCATTCTTCTATGCCACACCATCTGTAATGATGGAATATAGAGGATGGGTCATGGGTCATGGGTTTGGGCATGTCAGTGGCCTGATGCACAGTGCTCAGCACCTCCTCATGGGGGCTGGGTTTGTGAGCTGAATCAGCCTGCAGTGAGAGATTCATGCTGGCCAGCAGGCGTGTGGGGGTGCCACTCACACCCTGCAAGGTACTCAATTCTGGGTACTTCCAAATGTAAAATGTTTACCACTTGCAAGAATGTATTGAAAAACATTTTTCTAGCAGATTAAAAAATTCCAAGAGTGGACAGAGGAATGGCTTATAGTGTAGAAAAGAAAGATGTTGGTGCAAGTAGAATTTTTCCATAATTATTTATATGTTAATTCCAATAAAATGGAGGAGGGGGCTGAGAGGAACAAGAAAAAACAAGGCAAAGAGAAGACTCCCAGTAACTCAAACAGTCTCTGTATAACAGGCAGAGATACCTACTTATTCTACAGGTTGATGAGACATTTAAATGAGATGTTAAAAATTCCATGCGAAGACCGATGTGGCAGCCCCACTGCGTAAAGATGCTCAGTGATGAGCCTGGCAGGTAATCGATGGAGATTTGCTAAGGACCACGCTCAGCAGGTACTTAATGCCTCTGTAATCACAGCTCGAATGAAGTTCACCTCCAAACCTTGCTGCATTTTTCAGAATCTGACAGGATCCCTACATACATAAGAGATATAAAGATACCAGGGTACATCTGGACAAGAAGCTGACCCTCCTTCAATTTGTTAGTTGCAGAAATCCATGGGTGATCGAGAAATACACGACTGGATTCAAAGAATGATTTTCTAAGTTATACCAAGTGGAATATTCTGTGCAGCTGAACTAAATAGTCAAGAGACTCTCCTATGAAAATGCTTAACTTGGCAACTTTTGTGGTATGAAAGATATATGTGCTCAAGTGTGCATGTGTGTGTGTGTGCTTGTGGGCACAGGGGAATGTGAGGATTGGTTAATATTAGTGCACATTTAAGCAGGAGACACGAGAGAGATATTACAACTAATAAACTAGTGAGTTTAGATCTGTAAATTTGAAACAAAACATTATGTTTCTTTAAAAGCCATAACCTAATACAGAGTTTTGTCAAAAACGCAGAGTCAAGTACTAGAATCCTTTTTCCCTGATAATATCAGTATAATTTATGTCTCCATAACAAAAAAGTTGGAAGTCTGTTCATCAAGCAGATTGTGTCTGGGTGAGATTTTATGCTAATAAGTTAGAACTCTATGTTTGATTTACTTGATGGATAATATAAAGAGAGTAACAGTGAAAAAGAAATACATTTTTAATATTCTATTCTGCAGTCTCTGTAGTAAACCAGCAGATGAACTATGAAATTTATTTTTTAGATTTCATTAGGATTGTATTAAGATGTATGAAATATTATTATCCATATAGGTAAAATAAAAAAAAAAATCTGTCTATTGTGACAATTACAATTTTTTAAAAAATCCTGTGATGTTGGAGTTTCCTACCATGTTAGACAAGCTGGCTTGACTTAGTCTCAAACTACAGTAGATGCAATAATTCCTAGCATCTGAATGGTAAAACAGTATTCCAGTATTTAAATTAGCTTTTAATAGATGGCATGAATCATTTTTGTACTCATGCTTTTGCATATAGGATTGCGCTGCCAGAAATGCAATGTTCTTGGTGACATTGTTTAAGGGTTTAATCTCATACTGCTGCTTCAGTAAGATTCCAAGGGCTGCAGAAAATGTGATGGGGTACACTGAACAAACTTATTACAATAAAGCATTCCTCAGCTGTTTAGATAACTCTTCCAGAATAAAATTTTGAGTTACATTTCTGTGCAGCAACAGTACACCAAAAAATATTTTTAATAAAAAATAAAAGCAGATGACAAATTGTATCCAAATCCAAGCTTGTGAGTTCTTGCAAACACTTAAGTTTGAGCCATGACTATTTGTAATGTGATAAAGTTAATATGAATTTAATGGCTTTAAAGACGGAAGCCATTAAATATCATAGAAACCTGGTAAATCTATTTGAAAAGTCAATAGCTAGGCTTGCAGATCTTGCTACAGTTTCAGAAACTGCAAGTTTAATTTCCAGCATCCCCAGCTGAGATTCAGAATTACAGCAAAAAAAAAAAAAAAAAAAAAAAAAATTACTTTCTTTAAGGTTTTACATACCAGACAGGAGAGTGAGTCACTATTCCAGGAGATTGCCAATATATACAGAGACAGATACATGCAAGGAGGGAAAGCCCCATGGAGGGAGGGATGAAGGGCTGCCTCACCCCTGCTAACCTACTGCACCTCAGCCTGCAGCCAGCCCAGCTGCCGTCCTGGGGCTCTGAGACAGATTTGCCTGAAGTCATTCCCCAGCCATTGGCTGGACTGACACTGAACTGAAAGAGGGTAAGAATGCACAGAGTAGGAAAAATATTAAACCTTTCTTCACTGGGAGCAATGAAAATCACCCAGTAGACAATAGCACCAATGAACCAAGTGATCTATAAATAATTTTTTACTTAAAAAAAAAAAAAAAAAGCAGCGGAATTAACTGCAGAATATTTTATCATGATGAACAAAATTCAGACTTCTGCAGGTTGTAATAAAGCAGTCAAAGCATACTTTTCTTACTGGCTTTGCTCCCACTGAACTATCTCCCAGTCCTAATTTCCCTAAGCATCAGCAACTGAATGTTTTTCTGCATATTCTGCTGAAATTTTTGTGAATTTTTAAGATTATGGGCTTAATGTATTCATGATGAACATTCTTGAACTAATATTAAAATACATGAAAGAGTCAATGACCATTTCATGAAAAGCCACTGGGGTTTCACAAATCTGACAAAAGTACATCCCTTGGTATGCAGTTTCTCTCATGTAGATACTGGGCTTGAATGAGCAGAGTAGGGTCATCCCCTCTTCTCCCATCAAAGGTGCTCCATTGCCTTGTTCAAAAAATAAGCAGAATCAGCAGCAAACACAGCACTGGAATACTCCTCGTTAGTGTTGCTACTGTACAGTGCAGTCATGCCTGACCCCATCTGACTCTGATGTTCTGGCCCTGGACCCTTTCTGAAAACACTGTATCTCTGAAATTATGTTTCAAACCTGCAAAGAAAAGATCTGCTACAGAGGCTATATATTTCTGTCCTGTGATATCATCAGAGGGCTTGTGAAGGTACAATTTAAGCCGGATGCTGAATAAAAAGTCAGTTTAAAATACTCTGCTCTGTTAGTAACAACAAAGCCTTGTAGTTTAAAGGTAGCTTCAGGATAAGATATTTAAGTTTTGTCTGTGGAATCCAATCCACAAGCTGATTATTTGGGTGAATGTGCCTGGCTAACAGACACTACTTTCACTTCACTACCTTTCTTTATCCATAGATGACTAAAAAAGCCCAAGAATTTTGAGACTGATGTCACATGCCTTTTTTTTTCTTAACAGTATTTTATATAACCAAGAAAATGTAAATCAAGATTTTCAAGCCAAAACAAGAAAAAAAAAATCCCTGTGAGAGTAGTTTATTCTAATGCAGAATCAGCATTTCTATTGCCAAATAAAACCAATGCCATTTTCACTCCAAAGCTCCTGTGCTTGGCTTTGCCTACAGTGTTCTGTCTGAAGTCCTTCCCAACTTCTTGTCTCTTAAAGAAAACACATCCTAACAACAATGCAACCCATAAAAATTACTAACTCCTGCATTGGCTGTAATAATCCAAGAAGAGCAATGACCAGCTGTTCTGCAAAGGTCCCCATCCTTTTTCCCTGCTATATTGTGGATGTGGGGTGCACAATAATTTTGGAAAACAGGAGAAAAAGGAGTATTTTCTTGCATGAGATGAAGATTCCTGCCACTATACTGTTATTTCTGAATTTTTGTCTCCCAGAGTAAGAAGACATATACCTCCCTAAGAGCAAAGAAAGAGTTAGCATATTTTTAATATCTGCCATTATCAGTAAAGTAAATAGTTAAGAATTAAATTAATTCAACTAGTGGGACAAAAGTTTGGATTAAAGACTTTGCATTTGGGTCCTAAATTTAAGGTATTAATTCAATATAATATAATCATTTGCACATGCCTTAAGTAATCAGCAAATATATACTGCAAATTAAAAAATTGTATTTAGGCATTTCTGCCTAAATATACTGAAGGAACTAGAGTTTTAAGTAAAATTAAGGCTTCAGCTTAGAAACACCTATTTTCCATTTTCCTGCAGTAATCCCATTGAAATTAACTCTTAAACTTATTTTTGAATTTTCCAAGTAATGCCCTTTCTGACTTCAGCAGGAAAAGAAAAAAAAGCCTCAGAACACATTGCTATATTGAGGGTCTATTATGAAATTGAAAGTACTACAATGCCAGCTGACCATGACTAGAATAAATATTTTCTTGATGTTTTCAAGTCCAAAAACTGAAGCAGACAGTCTTTAGCAGTGCCTATCCAGATCTCCCTTGCAAAACTGCAAAGGGTTGACAATTGTTGCAAATATCTTCTCAAGCAAAGTTTGCTTAGAAAAGTAGGCAGTGAGACCAATTGATTTAAGTGGGGAAAAAGCAAATAGGCTTTTGGATATAAAGATATTTTTTGAATGCAGAGAATTTACAGAATTATTTGCAATTGCTGTATGACCATTAAAGAACAGTTACTTAGAGAGAGTATCCAACTCTGTAAAAATATTAAGAATTTTTCACACAGCAATGTTGAAAATCAGGTGTACGATGATTTTTTTAATCTAATAACGACTTACACATATAGGTAGGTATGTTTCCTGAGACACAGAAAACCCTTAAGAAAACAGCCAGAACTGACTTGTAAAGGAAATATTTAATTCCCTGTCATCCCTGTGAATAGGGGATACCACAGCAGAGTGTAATTTTTGTTGTATTTACAACTCAGTAAGAATGAGAAAAATACTGGAAGCCTCCCAGTGAAGGAAGCCTGTACTAGGCAAAAAATACAGGAAAGCGTTAAAGTTTGTTCTGCAGAAACAAAATAATTCTGTCTTCTGTCCCTTTATCTAAAAACATTAATAACTCATAAAAGTCCCCAGTTGACTTTGAGATGAGGTGGCTCCTGGACTGCAGTGCAAACTCATTTCCCAAGCCCTCAATGAACTGAGGCAGAAATTATGTTTTTTACTTTAATTCCTAAAATTGACTTACTGCAAATAGCCTGGCAGAGGACATATAATTTTGTTGTCAGTGCTAGGCAAAGTTTTGCTGGAACTAGATGTCTCTTACTCAGTGCCTCTTTTTGAGGGAGAGTACATCTCTGCAGCTCCTCATGGAGAATCTTTATGGCTCTGAATACTTAAAATTTCCTCTGCCAGAAGAAAACTTCCAAAACTAGATCAACATAAGATGTTCAACACCACAGTTTTCAATTTTGAAGAGTTGCTTTTTGAAGCAGCTTTTCTTTTAGAGGAAAGCATGGTTAACCATCTTTTGCAAGTGCCCTGCAAACATTTTTTACCTTGTACGATCTTAAGCCACAATTTCTGTAATTCCAGTTAGTGTTTTAGGGATAATAAATCACCTTATGTCCTTCTGCTTCCCTTTTGTCTCTGTCAATTGGTACAGAAACTACTAAACTGTTAAAAAGGAAAGAGTTTTCATGAAAGTTGGTTTTGGGGTTTTTTTTCTGGATCGGTAATACACATTTTGGATGTGAAATAAACATTATTACAGAGTCACCAGTGCAAAGTTTTGTTTCTTTGTGGGTTGCCATAAAGATCCGCTGATGAGTTTGATTCAAGATATTCCTTAAGTAGAACTGATTTTTTACTGAACACTCACACAAATGAAATGCTTCAGATACTTGTTTCAACTTCACAGTCCTTCTTAGAGCCCACCCTGGACTCATGGCCTATGAGATACTGGCAAATCTTGCCTGTTAAAAGCAATACTTATCATATTTTTGACATCCCTCCTGTGTACCAGTCTCACTGTTGCATCATGTAATAAAATCTCAGTCTGCTTCAGGTAAGTTTGCAGTAGCACTTCTATGAGTGGTGCCCCTAATCCAGGCAGAACTTCTGGCAAGCACAATACAGTCGATAACAACTCTTTCTAATAAAAGGATGTTAAATTATTCTTATTAAAATGTATATTATATTGTATTGTATTATATTATATTTGTTATATTTTATTGTTACAATATAAAGAATATTTCTTGAACTAAAGTCTGATAAATTATACTGTCATGTAAAAGAAAGCCCTTAGAAATTTTTAAAGTCACTTAAAACATAGCATTTTAAGAGGGATGCACATTCCTAATTTGAAAATCTTGATGAGTAAGCCAAGTCCTTTCATTCTGCTCAATGTAACATACTGCACCAAGCACACACTTAGCTATAAGACCTTACTGCCACAGAGGACAGTTCTTAATAAAATACTCACTTAATGACTCTGAGGCAATATGCTGCAACACACACAATTTCGAGCCGTACAACCAAGTATGTTAACCCAAGTATGATTAAGCATTGGGCTCCCTTTTCTCCCTATGGCATTCAGAGCAGCTCAGAGCTAAACACAAAGAACAGAGGCTTTTTTTTCTCCTTAGCACAGGAATTATTATGTTTTCAGGACAGAGAATTATGTTTATGAACTCTGGCTAGCTGTTGGAATTAGTAATGGTGTATCTGTATGTTTGCCTCATGACTGCATAAGTTTACACAATTTTCTTCCCCCTTCCAAGCCATCAAATATGAAGCCAATCATTGCTGTCAGGCTATTTGAGTTTTCTCAGGGCTAGTACTGAAAAGTCTGTATGCATCTTTGTCATAGTAACCACAACTTAGTTTGTACCCAGAGAGGACTGTGCTGGTGGGAGTGGGACTGCCTTTCTCTTCTCCCAGGTGACATGTGCCTTCAGGGCTCTCTGTAGCTGCTCATTTTGGGGATAGGAGGGGTCCAATATGCAAAAGCCAATGCCAATTCTACAGGCAAGCTTTTATTTGATATGAGATCACCAGGTGCAGTGGAGAACCTCAGCTAGGTGAGAAGGCAGAGAAAATCACCTACAAACAGTCTCAGACCCTAGCCAAACCCGCTGGGGAAAACAAATTACCAAAGAAGCCTGAGCTAGTTCAGCCTTTTATGGCAATGCCATATTTATTTTCCTCCTCTCTCCATTGAAAAGGACAGCTTGGCCTGAGTCACAACATAAATGCAGCACAGCAAGACAAACTTGACTGATGAGCATAAGAATACAGCAGTGGTTCATTTAATCAAAAGCTTTTATAAGCAACTAATGTAAATGAAAATGCTGAAAGGAAAAATCAAAGTTACCCAGGCTGCTTGAACCTGCTTTAAAAGCATACCAACACCCATATCCACACCCTTTTTTTGCTTCTTTAGTTCCTTCTGGAACTATAATATATAGTTTTTTATAATTAAATAAAAACCACAAACCAGAACTTTCAAACAGGATTGTACTTTACATTACAAAATGCTCCCTCAAGAGTGAGTCATTTTGCGATGCCCATTAATGGCTAACAGCTCCGTTAAAAAGGGTGAGCAAAAAAGCCTTAAAATGTTTTATTGTTTAACGTGAAAGCACTCAGAACAATGGGTGGGCATTTTTTTCTATGGATCAAAATTATCACATTTAATTAATTAAATGCACACAGCATCTGATTCTGTAGCTGTTCTGTGCGTGGAAGTCAAGTGGGTTTAACAGGATGCAAAAAAACCAGAGTCAATTAGAGCATTTGTCCCTAATCTACAAAACGAGGGCAGTTGGTTTACTTGCATGTAAGCTTACTCCTGGATGAGTATCTGTTTTCTTCAGTGACATCTACTCCAGACAGGTTTGGTGTTTTTAGAAGTGGCTACCAGCTATGGCCTTAAAGGTCAGACCAGAAACAAAGCAGGAAGTTGCTCCAAAACCCAGTTGATGGCTAATTCAGCAGTATCAGGAGTTAATTTTTATCTTTGAGAAACAAGATACTATCAAAAACCAGATACCTGAAAACAGAAAACCTATTTCTAAATACCTTTAGGCTATATCATGTTCCTTCTACATTCGATCAGGAATTTCCAAGAAATTGGAGTATCTATGTTGAGTAAAAATATGAGCAGAATAGTATAGAGTATGAAGCCAGATGAACATATGAGGGGGAAAAATAGTTTAGGGACTTCTTTATTCATCTAGTCAATATGATTGCTTCCCTTCTGAAAAAACGCAGAGTATTATAATACCAATATCCTGGCAATGCAGTAGACTTACTGGGAGGTCTGTTAATTGTGTGTTAGTTTCTTGGATATACCTGTCTGCAGTACAAGGGCAGGGATTGATTTTTAGTGTCATGTTTAAAAAGAAAATAATCATATCATTCAAGGACAAGAATACATTGGCAAAACTCTCCCATTCTGCCCCAAATAAATCCAAGATGTAGCTCTTATTTTGTCTTAAATGAGTGGGTGATTTAATTCAGAAGAAAAAGTAGGTAGGTAGCCAGTAAATACTTCTCAGAGTATCTGCTGCCATTTGGAATTAGGGCATGGCAATCACATCATTACAGGGGAAATAAATGTACTCTGGGCCTTGCAAATGACCACTTCTTGAGACAATTTAACCTCTCTTCCTTTAGTACTCAAATGGTGACTAAAAAGGCAGAAAGGCAATCCATCCTGGCAGCTGTTTAGGCTTTGAGAAAACTCATCTGAGCAAGGAAGATCAGAGCAGACTATAAGACATCATTCCTCCAAGTCATTTGCATAAGAAAGCAGGTTTATATAGTACCCCAGACCTCCTAAAAGGAAGATGGATCCTGGCAAGAGGTGTTAGAAAAGAATCAAGTGCTGAGTTGCCTATCGGGAACAAAGCTGTCATGAGCTATTGAATATATATGTGATATATGTGTGTGTGTGCCTGTGAAGGTGGCAAACATGGGAAGTAATGGGACCAGCTTATTTTCATCCTCATCCTGCAGAATCAAAGTCTTATCTAATGTCACCATCACAAGACCCAGTAAACTGATCTCACAACAGTGAGTAGAAGGCTGTTGGTTCATCTTGCTTTGCAAGCACTGCATCAGCCTGTCTCATGTTAGTTTTATATTTTTTGTTAGAGACAAAAAGGTTAATAAAGGAAGTAACAACCTGGTGCAATTCAGCCATGTGCTCTTTAGCCAGACAGATTCCAGAGGACCACCCCCCACCCCAAGTTAGACAATTCTATGGTCCTCTCACCCAAAAATTTGGTCATACTGTATTATGTCAGTCATTTTCAAAGGAATTGTATTATGTAGTACTGTATATATGTATATGTATATATGTATACTACATATATATGTAGTATTTCATCCAGTCATCTATTTACAAGTTATGTTGCATATTTTCAAGTGTACACCACAGCATGTCTACTTGCACATTGTTTTTCTTGCTGAAAAATTGTATTTACAGTATGTCTCTGCACAGATACCCAGATGTTTTTATTTCCATAACTTAATTTTTATAAATGCTAAATGGCCACTGTTGTCATTGAACCTTTGAAGGATGATGTAGGGTCCCAGAGACTATTATAGATTAACCTTCCTTTGTCTAAAACACATCTTATTTGGTGCAAGGGTTTTGAACATAAGACCCTCCGGAGCTGAAAGAGATATCAACCTTCTGTAACACAAAAAATTTATTGAACTCAGAAAGAAATGAAAGTTGGGAACTGAAATCCTTTCATGACAGAATTCTGGTTTTACACACAGACACCAATCCTGGTTTGCGATGCTGTTTTGGCTTGGCATGATTTTAACACCAATATTTCTTAAATAAAGAAGAGACAAGAGATAACTGTCTGATTAAGAAAAATGAAAACAGTTTGGTAAACATAAATCTTTGCCAAGTGTAAGGAAAATATATGAGTGGGCTGAGGCCAGCTGCAGTGAAGAAAGGTACAGAATAATTATTCTTAGCATAGAGTTTGAAAAGTTATCAAATATATCATAATTTTTATATACTATAAATATATCACATTTCCTTCTTCTTTGCAGCTTTGACTAAATTTCATCCCTGTAGACATTAATTAAGTATGTGGGCCATTTCCTGGAGACCTGTTGTTGGCCCTGGCTTAATCATGAAGTTAAATGACACAGTCCCTTCTATAAGCCATGGTCCCATGATTTTAATTAAGTACTGCCAGTGTACTGTGAGAGTTTTTGTTTATCTTCATACATTTTATGGTCATCTCACTCACCTGCTAACTCCTGTTTTTTCAGTAGCACTGTAGCTGGAGTGTGGCCCAGGAGCCACACTACACTACATTTTCTTGGATTCAATAAACCTAACAATCGTAACTGAGATTTTTGTTCATCAATACTCTTCAGTCCTTCTTATTACACTGTGCATTGCTGATGGCACTAAATGGCCCTTAGAGCATCCAGGGAAGTTCGTATGGGAGCTTCAAAATTACAACAATAGATCTGAACAGTTTCCTTCGTAAGTGCCCAGCCTGCATGTGCTAAAGCCTTGGGTTAGGCAAGAGTGTGCCACTCGAGTCTGCACTCAGTTATCTGGAAATTGAAGAGATATGTCAACATCATTAAATAGGCACTTAAAGGGAGGCTAAGAGAAGAAAGTTGTTGGCCTGAGATAGGAGCATAAATGTTATGTTTTGATAACATAAGTAATTTTCTTCTCTGTTTGTAGAGCATAGACATCTAGTCTGACCACTGAGTAAATTTTTTTTCCTGTTTACATATTTTATCTGCCAGAACCTCACTTCTCACAAACAATTTGTGAGTGTCCTGAATTTGTCACTATTTTTTTTATTTTGAAAGACCTGTTTTTAAAAAATGTAAATATTTTGTTTTGCTATGTCCAAACTCAAATTTTATTTCTCATTTTTGACTTTTAATTAAGAAATTTATCTACTCCTTTAACTAAGGACAGTAAGAGGCTGCAAATTACAAGTTTTGCTTGAACCAAAGCAAATTATTTCTCATTTCAGTAAAAGAATAAAAAAAATTCATGTCTATATAAGACAAACTTTTCTTCCTCTTGTTCAGCAGTTATCTGCAAAAACAATTATTCATGCAGCTCTATTTAACCTATTCTGATTTCATGGGCACTTTGGCTTTGTTGAGACTCCTGAGCACAAAGTTCACAAATTGTCTTTCAAAAAAATCTGAGGAAGCCAAGAGTCAGTGCTACGAGAGAGATCTTCAATCTAAATGCCCTGTTTGAGTGACCAATGGCACACATAGAAAACTGAGAATTATTTTGAATAGGAGTTATTATCCAGCTTGTTTATATCTGCTTTGAATGCTCCTAGAGAAAGCACATTTTTGGCACACTCAAGCACCAAAGTGTTACTAGTTCATGACCTTATTCATTCATTATTGAAAAGCATCACCCCAAACACCTGGTAAAAATAACTTAGCCTTGTGTCCTGAAGTTAATTTAACTATTAAGGTATCAAAGAATTTGGCACTGAGTTAATAAATCATTCTAGTCAACATTGTTATGAAGTAGGGTGCAGAAAGAAGAAAATAACCCCATGGAAATCAATCTGTCAAGGGATGGGAATAAATTACTGTAAAATGGAGTGTGTTTTAACCACTTCTCAGCTGTTTGACTGTTGAGCCACAAAAATACAGACCTTTTCTGTGTGCTGCAGAGCAGATAGTGTCAATATGTCTGACTTCAGGACCAGGTATTTACAACAGAACAAAGAAGTACTAAAAGATGTGTTTGTGGGATGGACAAGCAAATTTAAAAATTTATGAAGTTCTTCGATAGTATTGTAAGAAAGGTGTATTAGAAATGTTAAAGATAAGAGATAGTTCTACCTGGGTTAGAATTAGCCGGCTTTGCTGGAGCAAAGCATGGAACACTTTCATCATAGCCTTTCTAATGGAAAGCATAGCATCAGCAAACTCTGAATACAAATGTGGAAAGCCAGGAAGGTTAATCATCAAATTAAACATAGGGGAGATTCAAACCACACTCTCTGCATGTGTTGATAATGGATGATGGCCCTACTTCCCCATACAGGGTGAGCATAATGCTTGTGCAAGGACTGACTTCATTATATAGACTTAATATTAATACTTGAAGGAGCTATCATCAAGGGTCATTGACCTCCTGTCTGCTCTGACTGCACAGGTATCCTCCTGTTGAATTATGTATAGCTATATTTATGTTCTAATTTAAATATAATTTAAAATTTAGCTTGTATAGGGATTTTTCTTTGCATGGTTAATACATGGTCATCTGCTGTTTACCAAGCCTGCAGTTTTCAGGGCCACATAACAGAACCTGGATTCCCTTTCCTATAAACTGCCTAACTTTACTTGTAGGAGGTTAGTTTTCCAAACCTGAAAAGAAGATTAAAGAATCTTCACATCTGGGAAAAAAAAAAATAGAAAAGATTCTAATGTTCTGTCTGCCAAGGACCCAAAGGCACCCTTTTCTTTGGAAGCACAAATTAAAGAAATTAATTTAGTTTTCTTAGGTTATTTAGAACTTCAGTCTTTTGGATTGAATTTATTAGTTGCAGGAAAGACATTGTGAAGATTTCTATTTTATGCCTAGCATTTTGTTATGCAAGATGTTGAACCAACTACTTGAGTAGAAAAACAGAAAAATTCACAAAACTTTGATAGTTTGCAGTACATCTTGTTCTAGCAGAAATCTGTGGGGAAGAAAGAGAATCTTGCAGGCGTCCTCTTCCTAGTACATCTTTCCTATAGATGAGACAGAGGAGAAAATATATTTCCTCTGGAAAGTAAAGTGTATGCCTGCAGTGTTCAGTGGAGAGGCAGTTTAAGGCGGGCTGAGCACCCACAGACAGGCACGCTGCCGCAGCACGCTGTTTGAGTGTAGTTGAGGCTCCAGTATCTACCCCTGCCAAGGACTCTGAACCTGGAGAAATCATGACCTGTAGCAGGACTGACCTAACTCATGGCCACTACCTCCAGGCACTACCTCCAGCAGGGGGCTGTGTCTATGCTGGAGGAGCCCTACAAGTGGGCTGTGGCTATTTTGTGCAATGTGGATAATGGGCAAGTCCTGTCATGAGAGCAGATTTTGCTCTCTCCTGGCTTCCCAAGTTACCCCAGAGGAGAGAAAAAGAGCCAGACCATTAATCCACTTACCCTTGCACCAGCCTGCAGAACTGGCTGGATGCACCAGAGGAATGGTGCAGTCTGCGTGCCCAAACCTGTGTGCTGGAGATCTGCATGCAGGATTTTGCCTCCGGGGTCACAGTTCCTCCTCACCTCCTCCAGAGCCTCTCTGGCTCCACACAACTCCTCAAAGGCCCTGGGCTCATCGTCACACAGCAGTCACATGGACTCCCACCAAAACTTTTAGGATTCTTCTGCCAAGGTCAGCGACCTCCAACCCCACATGTACCCTCCAGCCAGGAACCAAGGAAACTTGGGCTGGGGGTGAGATGGGGGATACAACACAGTGTAATGCACTTAGACTAAGCCTCAGCATTCCTGCTGCAAATCCCTCGGGCAGGCCAAAGCCATCTGAACACAGTTCAACACATCCTTAATGCCATCAGCTTTAGAACTGTGGCAGGGACAGCACAAATTAAGTGTGTGTTTTCAAAAAGATCTGGACCCTAATCTAAAATTACTGACAAAAGCAAATAAATAATTAATCTAGCTGAAAATGTCTCCAAAAAGAACTATTTCTTGATGTTGACAAATAAGATCTCTGTTTATGTTACAAGATGAGCAATACAGTAGTGTATACCTTTCCCCTAATGGACCTTCATACTTTCAGAATTAATTACTCCAACAAGAATTTGAATTGCAAAAAACAACATGATTTGCCTTTTTTGGTCATACCTGAAAAATTACTATATTTGCAGGGAGTTTTTAATTAAAAAATTAAGTCCCTCTCATTTATCTTTGTACGTAAATTAGATGTCAAACAAGTAGAACGAGATTTGTTATGTCACTTTTGAAAACAAAATAGAGTTATCAAATTTGGGTTGTGCAATGAATTTCCTGAAATACCTGATGAATATGGTTTTCTAAAATGTGTGCTGATATTTTTCATCTCATTTGCCAAGTTGGAAATCCTAAGGTTCTTGTTTCCCTGTTTGGGTTTTTTGCTATATTTTTTTTTAGCTGCTTGAGTTTAGGTATTCATCCACGGAGGCTCATTTACAGTTTAAGAGAGCAGTCTACAGACATAGATAATCTGTATCTAAACAAGCTGTACTGTATCAAACCTCAAAGGGCAGTGCAGGCTCATGCTCCCAAAGCAGTGGCTAAATAGGCTGGTAGTCAGATCCACTTTTCACCTGAGTTCCCCAGTTGGGACATTAGTCTGTGCAGAAATCAGCTTTGAAACATTCTGCACAGTGCTCAATATATTGTGTTTAACACACTATAATCGAACAAATGAGGCCACCTAGGAATTTTTTTTACTATCGTTGCTCTTTTTTTTAAGGCCAGGACTGGAAAAAGGGGCTATCAGAAAATGCTGAGGAGTAAACCCACCATAGGAAATGCCATTATGGCATAAAGAGGAGATAAACCCATTAGGATAGCCAGGGAGTAGTTGGTGAAAGAATCTTGTGGTCAGTTGTGTTAATAACTGTATCAATAATATACAAACAGGACAGATCCCAGCCTTAGGGTAAGTATTGTTTCTACATCAAACATTGCATAGCACAGATATTTTCAGTATGCATTTAAATATAAACTGTAATTAAACCTGATATGGTGACTTGGAAACATCTGAAGTACCAAGCAAATACAATTTGGCTATCATTTTCTGGGAAGAAATGTACCATTTGTTAAGGAATAAGTAAAGATAAACTCATGGGAAATTATAATAGTGAAGGGGGATAGAAACATTCTTCCTTTTTCTAACTTTCAAAATGGACATTTAAGAACTTTCATGTAGTGAATCCCCCAAATACAGTACCCAACCATAGAAAAGGTATGGGATCAATTCTAGATTTTAAAAAACTAAAGATAGGGAATTCAAATAAATGTATAATTTGGTATGCAAGCGGCTTACCTGATTGTTTACACCAGACTTTTCACCAAGACAACTAAAAAAGAATTATTTCCTTTGTAAAAGTCCCCATTTCACACCAGAGCACCTCTGGTTCCCACCTGGGTTTTGATTCAGCCCTGTGCTTGAGCCCAGCTGACTGTTTCTACCACTGTCAATGTCTATTTATCTTGCTTTTCCAAGCATTTTCAGATTATAATAACTAGCAAGGAATTTGCTAAGCTTACACTGAGCAGTGATTATCTACATCCTGAAAACATTCAGATCCTATTGGCAAGCTGACTTGACTCCTGCTGGTATTCATGGGAATTAATTCTGAGAACTAATTATGAAGCCATACGCACTGTGACCAACATGTGTGAACAGTTTGGCACAGCCTAACGAGAGAGATCCAGGTCAGTCCCGTTTACCCACCTTGCCCACCCCTGAACTGTACCTTCCAGCTGCCTATCCAGACCATCCCAAAAAATTAACAGACCCTCTGTAAATCAGCTCATTAACCTAATCATAACCTTAATTTACTGTGATGTCCCACCCTTAAGTGTAAGGAAGCACCCAATTCATAGATGCTCATGGGTGAAAATGATGACAAATGTCAGGGCTTTCTCTCATCTTATAAAGCTTACGAAGTTTTATTAGTAAATGGCGTATTTGGGATAAAAATTGGTATGTTAGTCCCTGACCTACCACATAAGCACATGAAAGTAGATTTTAGGTAAAGGGGGAATGAGGGAGGGAAAGAACAGATATGTTTTCCCCACCCTGGATGTAAGTGTTTCATTTTCTATGCAAAATAGTTATCATATACAGTCTGTTCTTCTTCAAGGGTTGGAGGGCTTCAGCAGTCTTGGGTGGTTTTGATGTCCCTCTCCAATCCACACTCACTTCTTGATCTCATACCTGTGCTTGCACTGTACTGCTTTGTGTTTATCTCTAAGTACTAGAACAAGTTTGTCCCGGAAAAGTGCTGCCCTGCCTTGACATTGCCCCCATCCCCCCTGCCACATTTTTTTCTTTTCCACAGTATGTTATTATCAACAGCCCTTGGTTATTGCCAACAATTCTTGGCTGGCTCCACGAGCATCTGGCTCATGGTGTCTAAGACGTACATATTAGCCCCTTTTCTTCTGGATTTCCACACTTATAGAAAACTAACCCACCTAAAAAAAATCAGAAAAAAACCCCAATAATTAAATGATTTATGAGTTTGCTTTGTGTACAGAACTGGTTTTTCAAAGATTAGAAGATTGTTCGGGTCAAAGTAAAGTAAGTGACTGTAGATCAGTGCAGTACAGAAGGTTGATTGGAAGAGAACAAAAGAGCAAGTGGGATCCTCCCTATTCAGTAGTGGGTTGTTATGAATATTCACCCTCAATACAAAATATTATCCTGAGTTTATAAAGAATGTGAAGGTTTTTGCAAGATCCTGGCCTAAGACCCACTTTTACTCTCTGTAAAAATAACTGAAATCAATCAAAATACCAATTTAATAAAAAGAAGAAGACCTAAAATGGTGTGCAGGCAGAGTTATTGTGTACTGTTATTAAGGTAATGGAATTTAAATAATTAATTCTGGGATCATTTATCAATGACAAGGTGTAACTTCTTTGGAAGAAGGACTAAGCAGCTTCAAAGAGCAGGTCAATGGAAATCTCTCCATCTCCCCACTCTGCCTAAATGACAGTTTGCCAACAGATGCTAAATTATCTCTATTAAATGATCTCTATTACTGTCAGTACACAACAAGTTTACATGACTTCACAAAACCATAGCAGTCTGTAGTAAGTGATGGCAAAAACCTAAGAGCTGTGCCTAGGTCACCACAGAGAGCAGGGTGGACTGGTGTGGTGGATCCTTCTCTGTACCTACTGCATTCACCCCCAAGAGCCTCAGCCATCAGTTACTGGAACCACTAGAAAAGCAAAAACATTTTCTTTTTCTGCTACATTATCCACAGACCTGCAAGCTTTGGTTAGGTTCAAGCCATAAGTGCAGATATTATTTGGCATTTCATTTCTCATTTCTGTTCCAGCCTGAGCAGGTCATGGAGCAGGTCAAACTGCAGCTCTGCAGTGGAGCACTGGAGAAACACATTCCTCTAGAGTGTAACCATGCAGGGAGGCAATGACACTCTGCCAATTAAATATGAAATAATACTTAGGGATATGCCTATCCATGATACTCAGTACTCCTGGTGAGCATTTGTTTTTCCCTACCTGTTGCTACTCAGCCACAGTTAGCTGCTGAGTGCTGGAAAAGGGCTGGCAAGAGAGAGGCACAAAATTATCTGATGAACAGTGGTTCATAGAAGCAATTGCGTCAATGCCTCTCGATGTGGGGGACCCCTGCGTCAGCTGCCATCTGTGGAGCAATGGATTTGTGCTGATCCTTCCACCACAGGTTGTCAGCAATAGGTGAAGCACAGAAAACACAATGAACCAGAACACCTCCTTGGACTGTCAAAATAATGTGCAACACCACAGAACATGAATCAGCCAACTCCTTGACTTTTCCCTCAGTGGATGTACTGCCAAACACCTGGCCATAAAGTAAGGACATTTGTTTATGGAAAGAAATTTCAAAACAGACAAAATCTCCCTCAAATTATAAGATTTCTTGATAATCTGATTTAAAAGATGACCATCAAAGCACTAAACCAACTTAATCATCCTTAGAACTTTCTTTTCTTTACTTTTTTTACCTTCTTTCATGTTCTTACCCATCATTACAAAAAACTAATGGCTCATTCTGGTTGGTTAGATCTTGCTTAGAGTTAAGTATGAGCTTGGCTCATGGAGTTTCTCTCAATTGCACAAAGACCAATCCCTACTTTGGTAGCACATCTCCAGGCACTTGCTTAATTTCTGTCCAATGATTTGACCCCTAGAGCCAAAAGACTCAATTTTTAGACCATAAAATAAAATAAGCCTGCCCACAGCAAGACCAGTGTAACTCTTAAAAATTAAGTGGTCATCCATAGGTAGGTGAGAACTTCTAAAACCTCATTTTATGTTCTTGAAAGATGGGGTACGACTACAGAAGCCAGAGAAGCTTGAGGCATTGGTCTATGCAGTATCTCGGCTGCAAACACAGCAGTAGCTACAAAGACAATTGTGTTCGGGACGTGGCTTGATAAGGCCTAGATGATAGCATGTTCTCAACAAGGGGACAGATTCTCCTGAGGAGTAAGCATGTATAAGAATGTGTTAAATTATAAGCATTATTTACTTTTATTATTTCAGAGTTACTTTTGACTCAGCAAGTACAGACCAATATACAGCCATCTGTGCTGATTGTTTGTCTTTCTCTGACTCTACTTCAAAATTCCTAGTTTCTGTTCCTCCACCCTCTTTATTTTTCCGCATTTCCTGACATTCAAACCTCAAGCCACACCCAAAACAAAAAATAATCATATTTTGAATGAGATCAAACCACATGATCTCATTCTGAACGTGACCAAATGAGTCTGACAGTTTCATTGCTCCCAGTGCTTATGAACAATCCCCATTTCCCAGTGGCTTGAATGAATGGCTGAATGGCAGTGAACTCACATGCTCAAAGGAGACTATTTGTCAGTGTCTAAGCCTTTGGCAAATGTCTCACTGTGCTTTTCAAAATATTTCCGGAGTTACGGAGATATCCAGACTATTGGATCATTTTTATGTATTTGGAAACATCTGTATTTAAGAAGCTCTCATCACCTCCATCAATATCTGTTCTACAAGCCACTGGTTAATACGTAATTAAAGCCTGGGAAGTTTGTTATACCTTCTCCCAAGCAAAGCCACTTCAGAGTCCATAGTACATCAGATATTAATATTTGAGCAGATTACTTGGCAAACTAAATTTAAACAGTGCCAAACACATTCTACTAAGACGTAACACAACATCCTAACTGGGTTTTATCATTTAAATGATTCCATTATCAGTGTATATATTTCATGTGGAAACTAAACACTAAGGAAACCATCAATTTGTTTTTTCATTCGCAATTTACAGCTCAGAAAGAGTTGAGGAAGAGGTGTGTTGCTTTCTTGTGTGTATGCTGTACCACGTGTTTCACTATTTGTACTAATAACATGATGCAATATTCACTCTAGGTTGGAGTTTACTGATGTACTTCAGGTTGTGTAGAGGAGAGTTCATTTTCTATCAAGAAACTCCAATAAGTACAGTTTAACGTACATCTCCATAAAAGCTTGCCATAAAATACAGTAAGTTTAAAGATAGATTTTTTTTAATGTGGTTTTAGCTAAAAATTATTACAAATTTGACAAGATAATTGTCCTCAAAACATTTTGGGTTATTGTGAGTTGGATATTCTCGCCAGTTTTGGAACCAAATTGTGAAGATATTTCAGATTTTAGCAATTATATCTGATCACCCACCTGTTTCTCAGACAACCATTTTTTTATATGTCAAAAAAGTGCATTTTACTAGATATTTAAAAGGCATGTGTCAGATGCATTATCCTGTCAGTGTGCTCACTGCCAAAGAAATCAATTTTCATCTTAAAAGCTTTCCTGAAGGGAAGAAGACAGTCTTGTACCTGTGCCAGGAGCATCTTTGTTTGAAGTCAAAGCAACTCCTATGTTCCACTGGTGAACATTTAGAAAGGCAAGTTCTAACCTAGGGACATTTGTCACCCTTCATTCAGGCTGAAGTTTTCTGCTGAAACCAAAGATGATTACTATCCTCATTTCATAGTACAGAGGTTTAATAATCTGCCTTTAAGATTTAAAGTATTTTTACTCTATTTGACAAAGGTGGTTCTATATTTTTATGCAAGAATAATTTTACTCTGCCTGTCCCTAAATCAGAGATTTTTTTTTTTCTGAATGTCATTGTCTTTCTATATACTTTAAGGTTTTGTCAAGTTTGTGTTCTATATTTATGCAATACTTCCTATGGGTGCAGGCCTGCAGACACATTTTTCTTTACTCCCCTTTGATGCTTGATAGCATCTGAAGTAACACTAATGCAGAAGAAGAAATGAAGGATAATATTATTCAAGAGGGATCCTTTTAACACTTATCCTTTATAAATACTGATTAAGATATAGCAAAACACTTCAGGGATTGTGTTCTGATCTCAAACCACTGCTCATTTTGCCTCATCATTTTTAATGGAATGTTTCCTTCTTTGCACACATGTAAGTGAAAACACAGTCAGACCTAATTTATTTCCTCTTATATTGAAAATACCTTGTGGATTGAGTGGGACCATAGGTCATCACTGTTTACTAACAGCAATTAGTATGTGTGCTGAGCTTTTCTCCTATGATCAGATTAATTTTTGTGTTGTATTCTCATTACTCCATATTTGATAAATAACCTTTCATATCCTTGTAACATTAATTTGCTACATTCATCTGCTGTACTTAATAAATCATATTATATCAGGATTAGAAACAAACAATTTTTTACTTTCAAATTAATGCCTGATTCTGTTCCGGTACTCAGAGGACTTGTATGTAGTGCACCTCTAGCATCTGCTGTCAAATGCACACTTTGGAGAGCTGACACCAGCTTAAGGACTCTCATGACCAAAATAGTCTATACCTGTCAAGTCAGCATAAAACACACTCAGTTTTAATTCTCTCTGTACAGATATTTGGCCTATGAGACTCTGTATGTCTGTGGGAACCTTAGTGCAATATTGAAATACCTGCATAAACCTAAAGTTGCATGAGCCCTGGGCAGCTATTCACAAAAATGCAATGGGGCTGCAGCCAAGATATTCCCAAAGAACACATACCATTTAGACTTGACCAAAAAATAATGTCTGGGATCTAGTGTTAAGTTATAGAGTAGGTTAGTGGCAATGATACTTCTTAGAGTAGGTTAGTGGCAATGATTTTTCTTAAAATGTGAAAGATGTGAGTTCAGTGACTTCACTTGCCCAGAAAAAAATTCTAACTTAATTTCCTATCTTCTTAGTGAATATGTAAGTGACCAAGTTATAAATTAGTCTGTGGCAGGATGTCCTCAGACCTCTTCTGCTCAAAGTCTTTAAACTCTCATGGAATAATCAAATACTCACTGGTACAGACTAGAGAAGTGTATGATTATGGTTCTATTAGACTAGTGGGTGCATAAGGAAACTCACTTGACAAGGCAGGGATCTCTTTTCCAGTCCTTGGTTCAATTCATATTCAAGCATTCAAAATCAAGATTTGGATTGCTGGCTAATGCTCATGCATCTTAAACAACAGGGTGTAGTTTGGTGCTCACACTCTTGTCAAATATTTGGTCATTACAGTTTCAAGAAGAGGGATCGGCGGAGCTGTTTGAAATGCACTTTGCTGCCTCCTACTTTGAGCAGTTGTATAAAATGTGAAACTGGCACGTTCAGACAAAAGAAGGAATTTAATCTTGTTCTTCTACGTGTCAGATTTATGGTCTGATGAGGAAGACATGGGAAGGAAGGAAGGAAGGAAGGAAGGAAGGAAGGAAGGAAGGAAGGAAGGAAGGAAGGAAGGAAGGAAGGAAGGAAGGAAGGAAGGAAGGAAGGAAGGGTGACCTCACGACACACCCACCAGGCCACAGCTGGCTCCATCTGTCAAGGGTCTCAGCACAGCTGGCAGAAGTGCACTGGCTCTTGACCAAGGATAATTTAGTGCAGACCAGCACAGTGCTGATGTCTCCACATCATCTGTGTGTCCAGGTCACCCTGCAGTGCTCTTGGTCTGGTGTGTCTGTACGGGGAGTCCCACTCTTTGTGGTTCAAGTGCCAGCATACATGGGGAGGGCTCGTATTTTGGGACCCACATATCAGACTTTGTTCTAGGTGTCTGCTTCTCCTAAAGCCGTTTTTAGGCAAAGAAAAAATTAGAGCTCTGACTTTCCTTGAATGATTGGGTCCACAAAGCACTCCAAGTGTTCCTGAAGTTCTTTTTAACTGTCATCCACAGTTTTTGGCTGTCTCAATGCCTCACTATATTCTTGGAGTATGATTTTCAGAGCTCCAGGGTTTGCATGAGTCCTACCCACAGACAACACAGACCTGAAAATCAGACCAACTTGTTAGGAAAAGCTGAAGATAACTGACCTTAAAAATAATATTTTGGCTTCATTTACAATTAAGCACTCCATAAAAACTTTAAATATTAGGAAGGAAAAAAAGCGTATCATCAATTCTTGTCATCCTTAAGCATAACATAATGCATAAATTATTTCTAACACAGATGTATTACATAATTTCAAATCAATTATTTATTTCACTAGAATTTATTAATATGGTCAAGTATTTAGTTGCATTCAGCTAATAATTATGTTTTACTTTAAGTTGATTTTTCACAATGATACCAATTAGTTCTGTTGTTTTTATTTGTTTTCTACATGCTCTCAGTATCCTTGCTCTGTTACTTTCAACTCTATGGTTCAATTGCTGTTTTTTTTCCTTGTTGTGAAGATAATCTTAATGATGTGGTTTTTTGTCTGGTGGCCTTTGATGGCTTCTCAAAAATGTTGTGGATAGCTCCTCAGCCTGCTGATGTCTTGCAAAGTAAAAACAAAATAAAATCTATAACCAGTTACTATGAAACCTATGAATTTTGACTGTTTCTCTCCAATAATTCTCCTCTGACACTTCCTGATTAAGAACTTTCTAAAAATATAACTTGACACTCTCTTATATACTCCAGATACATCCTTTCCATGGATACCTTATCCTTGAAAATTGGACATAATGAGGTCCTGTTACGTTTGTCTAACCACTAAGGAATTATATTTCAGTATGAAAGAAAGGGGGTAAAATAAGAAGAAATATATGTTGCAATGCAATCACAAACACTGGGGAGATGCAGGCATATATATGTATATATATATAAATATATAAATAAGGATGTACATTTCACTAAACTTGATAATCACTAGAGTAAACTAAAATGATCTGTAACACCCATAAGATAAAGCTGTCTCTCTGTTGACTTCAGGAAGACTGGGAAAATGAGATAGAACCTGGATGCAAATATTTGTAGTTAAGTTAATTACTGCCAATGGAGTCTATAAAGATAAAAACATTCATCTGAGAATAGAAGGAACCAGTTTTGCCTTCTTTGGTAGAAGCCGTTTACTGTAGTTTTGAATAAAGAATTGAAGCTGTAGTATGAGCAAAGACATACAACACTGCATTTTTTTCAGCAGGTTCACCCCCCTTTTAAAATAGGTTTTAGAAAGTACCTGCATTTTTACAGAGGAACAAACATGAATTTTACTTATTCAAGGCATATGAGCAGATTTTTTCAATTATTTTCAATAGCCTGTGTGAAGAATTCTTAGTCTGGCACAAAGCAAAGCACACAGAAAACCTAAAAATGCTAGGACAAACAGTACCACCAACCAGAATGTTCAGGTGTTTTGTGTATTTGTGTGTGCATATATATGGCAAATTGATTTGTCAAAACTCAAAATATGCTGACCTGTTAGATAGAGTCTTCAAAAAGTTACAGTGTAGAGTTGAATGTCATTTGTTATGTCATATGCAGACTCACAGCTTCTTTTTCAAAAGTATTGTCTTCTTTCAGAATGTCAGGATCCTGCCTGGTTATAAAAGCTTGCCTTCTGTCCATGGAATGTCTGCTCAGCATAATCATGCTTGAGTCTCTTGGAAAAAGAAACTAGAAAAACTGCACATTAACATCCAAACTTTTTTTTCTGCTGTTTCATATCCTTCTTTTTTTCTTTCCCACAAAGTACTTTCTCTGGTTTTGATGAAGGTGGCAGCAAACACTAGAAATATTCAACTAGAATTGCTAGTACTCTCACTTTATTGTTTTCCTAGCAAGTAAGTATCATGTTCCTAACAGTCAATAATTCTGTTCATCTGTGGCACTTCTAAGATGATTTGTGATATTGCTAATTTGGAAGAGTTTTTTAAAAAAATTTGGAAATCTTCAGACAAAAGACAGTACTACCTCTGCTCTCTGGATCCTGTCCCAACCGAGAAGGAATGACAGCCTAAAAGTCTGCAGTGATAGCTCCCAGTCTTATATTTTAGTAAGTAATGTATCTTCCTGTTGTTTGACCCTCAGATGGGGAAGTGATGTCAATCATAACAGCACCTTTTTACCATGTGCTCTTTAATTAAAAATTACTCTATATTTCTGTTGCTTCACATCAGGATTTTATAGTAAACTAGCCACTTTCCTCCTAAATTCTGTTCAATGCATGCATTCAAGTAATCAATTCTACATTTCCTACAGTGTAGCAATTCTATACCAAATCAGCATGGTCTTGACCTATATCCAAGGATGGAAAAGAAGTAAAGAGTCACACACTCTGAGAGTGGCAATATCAGAATGCCAAAATTAGTGGAAATAATAGGAATAACCCTGCCAGGAAGGAAAATGTGTCTTAAAGACATTTTGACATCATCTATAATGAATGTATACATATAAATGATCTAAAGGTGACTTAGGACACTTTAGACCACTGGCAAGAGGTTGAAAATCAAGTCATTGGATGTGTAGGAAACTAAATACAAGCCATTTCCAGATTCCAAAGCAGCTAACCTAATTAACAGATCATTTGTTCCTTTTGATATTTGTCATCTGTTTTGAGAGACATTAAGCTAGATTAAACCTTTGGTTTTCCAATTTCTGCATGAAAACTATATCAAGAGTTTACCAGGGCCCTTACATCTATTTGGATAGAAGAAAGTCTTTGGCCTTAGTTATTTAATCAAACTTTACATTTCCCACACCAATGCATGTTCTTCAGACTGTAAAGAGTTCCAAAATCTGGGTGGGCCACCATGCTCGCTAGAACATCCCCATTGTGTTTGAGACTGGATTTCATTTAAGTTCTGTCTCTTCTGTCTTGCAAAGGATAATACATGTGGACATCTTATGTGAGACAAAAAAGAGCATCCTATGAATTAACTGGGATAAAACTGTTTGAGAACAGAGCCAGGCTAATCCTATTCAGGGATGGCCTCCTCACTGCTAGGACAATCTCAAGCCCATAAGGGAAGGAAACGTGGGTTGTATGCTAAACTTGTGCTACACCATGATCAGATCTGCAAGGCTATGCCGGAAGTCCCTTCATCTGACTTGGTAATTCTGCTTTCCATAAGCTCCCTATCACTGGTGCTCCCTTCCTTGAAAGACATTCATCTAAACTCATCTCACTGGTGTCTCCACCGTCCACCACAGTAACCAACAGACTCTAGAAGTGCCTACTTCTACCTTATTGTGGGAAGACAACCCTTAATAGGTTCTTGCTCATATCTCTATACTTCCTCAAACATAAGGACCCATGGGTGTTCCTTTCATAGTATGGTCCAGTGGGACATTAAAAACTCCAAGTCAATATTTGCACAGTTGCAGTGTGGACACAGATAAACATTTTGCAGCAGATACAGGGCTGTGACCACAAGCATCATTTCAGACTCACATCAAAGACTGCTTTCAGCTAAGAGATGACAACCAGCTGAAAGCAGACAGACTTCCAAACTTACTAAGCAAGCAGAAAAATATACAATGACTGCCAATATCTCTTCACAATGTGATGTCTGCTACAGACATGGGTGGTAGCTTGACTATGCTGCCTTACTAAATATCTTAGACTGATAGTAGCACTTAAGTTTGGCAGTCTGAAGCAACCACAGGTCACTTACAATTTTACTCAGATATCTATAGCTTCATTGCACCAGCCAGGACTACCCAGAATTTGGTGGGGTCCTGTCCGGGACCTTTTGAAACATAAAAAATTGTGTAACCCCTCTGCTGAGTGATACATCTAGCCATTTCAAACTACCAGAATATACATGAAAGAGCTATGTGACAGACCACAGCTACCACATAGTACCTTAAATATGGTAGGTGCTCGCTCATATTGGTTTGAGTTTCTTTTAAATTTTCTTCCTGATATCCATTGGAAGGCCGGCAGTTTTGCTTAAACTTGCCTGCAGCTGCCTCAGGATGAAGCATGACACTGCAGCAATTCAACTCACAATCAGGAAATGCACACAAGAGCAAAGTCTATACATAGCCCTTGAGCAGAACTGGTCACAGTCACAAGTCATAGAGGCCCTTAATTTTTTTATTTCTGCCAGAAGTCTTTCCTTCACCTAGATTTATACTCTCTGAATGTTGCCACACATCTAATAATTAAGTCTTTTCACCTATCAGATACTGATACCATCGTGGAGCTCACCACACTCACTCATCAATATTTTGTCAAAGTTTTTGTTGAAGTCCGAATGAATTATGCTGTGCCCTTCTGTTATCAGCCAAGTAATTGATTACCTCTCCAAATGAAAAAAAGAGCAATACATTAATTTTTTTTACCCTCAATGAGTCTTTACTCTCTGAACACTCGGACCATTTCTACCTTGACAAGTGACCTGGGTCGTAATACCTGGATGTTTTACTGAATTGAATGTTCAGAGGTAGCTACAGCAGCCTCTAAGAAAGTTCCTGGGAGAGAAAGGAATAATCAGGCAAAAAGAGACAACAAGCTGAGTTCAGGGACTCGGAGATAAGATACTATTTCTGGTTTTCCTACTGGCTGATCCTGGGATGTTGGACTGAAGAAATTGTAGAATTGCAAGCTTCCAATCAATCTTCTATTGCTTTTAGCGTTTTATTCTCTTCAACGGGGGTTATCTTGTATTGTGAATTTGTAAAGCTAGTTTCAGAACAGAACCCAAGCACAGCTTGATTTCACTGAGTTATATGTAACCTGCTACACAGAATTAATGACAGTAAAAAAATGTAGATGGACACAAGGGCATTGTAAGGTATAGTATGAAGTGTAGGTTAAATCATAGCAGAGGATGAAAGGAGAAACTAAGTACCCTGAATAGTAAAGTTTGAAAGCTTAGGCCTTGCAAGTCAGACCCCTTAATACAGATGAAAGGCTGTAAAATTTTGTCCATATTGCTGAAAGTTAAGGCACAGATCAAGGAAAATACTTTTTGTAAGGATTTTCTTGGAATTTTCTTTACAAGTACAGGCTTAAGAAAATAATCTTTGCCCCAGCAGAGTAAGAATGAGACCCAAACCTCTGTGAAATGGCCTCCGATTTATATATTTTTTTATTATTTTTTCTTCCTGAATGGCTCTGATACATCTGTAAAGATTGACTTAAACCCTCTGTTTTCCTTTATGACCATGCACGCTATTCTCTTCTGCTATGTTCTGCCTTCAAACCATTTAAGTTCACACAGAAGAATTCTTTTTATTTTTATGGAGTAATTTGCTACGCAAAGGCTGGTCTTTTCATTTTCAGATTTCTAATGTTTTCAAGTATCTAAAACAGGAGGACTTTTTTTTCCCACTTTATGGAAAAAAAGCCATGCTGGCAGATTTCAGGGCCTAATTTCTTTATAACAATAGATTTAATAGAAAACACATTTTTATTGTAATAAAAAAAATAAATAAGGGAAGCAATATGCATTTGAAAATTCTGCCAAAGAAGGCAATGTTTGTTTATTCTTAACAAGAACATCTAATATATTTTTATGTTGGTGTTGACTTTTTATACACGTTACATTTATGTATACGTATGACTATATATATGCCAACTAATGCTTAATTTGATTTAACTGTAAAGGCCTCAGTACCTAGTCCATCAGACTAGATGTAAGATTTATGTTGAGAAGCTCTGTATGCTATCATTTCTTTTTTTTGTTCTTTGACTAATATTTCTGATAATTATTTTTCTCATTACTGTAGTTGGTCTTTCTCTTCCAAACCCCAAACTACCATTCCTACCTTTTAAAAAAACATTACCACTCCTCCTGTGGTCCAAATACAATAGAAAGTGTTAGTGTTTTTCTCAAAGACCAAACAATTCCATTTTCTGAATAACCATTAATATACAGTCATTAATTTTGTTGGAAACTAGCCTTCCATTGACTTTCATAAAAGTTGGCCTTAAGAGAACAAGAGACTTGAGGAATCTTTAGACTCAAGTTTCTTCAATGCTAGACTTCCGTGCCAATGGTGTTGCACAAATATTTTGAGCTAATCCAAATCTCAGTGAAATGTGTTCTTTGACTTCACAGCTCCTGGGCTCAACACCTTTAGTGTCCATATACCAGGTATAAATTATATTGCTGAAAGAAGATGTTTCTTTAAAATTGTGTACTACCTCTTTCAGTAACATGATTAATGAATTTGACATATTAATAAACACTAGAAATCTGCAGGGATCAATAGACCTCATTAGACCTGAAGGCTCAGTGCATTGATAGAGAATGGAAGAATCACCATGGAATCAAACCAGACATTGTTCATTAGTGGTAGAATTTGGTTGACATCTGACCTGGAGGTATTTGAAGCATGCACACAGTCTTAAATGTGTTTTTTTAGATTCCTGATAGACAAGAGATACTGGTTTTTACCAGTTTCAGGAGTGGCATCTACAAGAACATAAATATTATTGGAAGTGATGGCCAAAAACAAAAGAAAGTGATAGCACTCAACTACAAAAATGTCTTCTGACTCCTCAGCCTGCCCAACAGAGCAGAATGTGAAAAGGTCTCTCTGCCAAGCATGAGAGGCACGTAACTAATCCTGGAAGGAACAGGGACATACAAGCCAGCCCCTCTAGAGGAGTTTGCTTACTGGCTACTGTAAACAGGTCCTTGAGAGAATATTAACTACACTTCAAGAGCAGTTAGATGTGTGTTCAGATTATATTTTTAAAGTTGATTGCTAGATACATTGCCACTTTTAGGTTTTCTGACAACCTAGCCTGATATATAGGCTACATAGTTGAATGCATAGAAACATTATAGTATAACATAAACCCATATGAATCCTACAGAACAACTGTCTTCCCTCTAAGATAATATTGCAGTAAATTCAATAACTTTTCATCATATTGCAAATGAATATATTGCAGCAGGAGGTAAACTGGGTGGAAAATAACTTTCCTGTTCCAGGAAAGTTTTTGAAATTGCAAAATTCACATTCTACATTGAGCCAAACCCAAGACCTTTTAATTTTTATTTTTTTTTCCATGGGAAAATAAGAAAAAAACATGATCGGAATAGCTGCAAGTCCAGGATTAAGGGCTTTCCTCTGGGACATAGGAAACCCAGGTCCAAGTCTACACTGTGAAGTAATCTTAACAAGAACTTGAATTTCATTCTCCCACATCCTGGGAGATGTGCATAACAGTCAGGTTACTAGTGGTACTGGCTCAATCTCTGTTTGTTCATAAGTTCCACAACAGACTCCAAAAAAACATTTTGTCTTAATGACATGTATTTTCCACAGAAAGTCTGGATATTGATGGACCAGCATTTTTAAACATGAAATCATTTTGCTGCAGAAAATTCAATCTAACTGAAGATAACAGCTCCTAGATGTAATGAAAAATTATGTCTCTTACCACACTCAGTCCTTAGTGTTTTGAAGGTTCACTGTGCCAAAATAGCAGGGTTTGTCTTTGTGTTCTGATCATTTTACCAATTTGGGTAATTATTTCCTCCCCCCCCCCCCCCATCTAAGTTTAATCTTAAATTTCAATTGGATACAGGGTTATTCTTCATTTCATGACTTAAACTATAATGTACTGTTGTTTCATACTGTTAAACAGCTGCTTAGCTCTGTGAAAATAAGAACCATGTGTTCTACCCCAGAGGTGGCTGGCATTTCAGTGGTAAATGAATTCATCCTTGCTTTTAAACTGTTTTTGGATTCAAGTGTTATGTAGATATAAGATATTTATTGTTTCAGTTTTATTAAGCCTTGCTCCCAGCTAAGAGGACTAGAGCCAGAATCTGGAGAAAGGACCACCCCTTATGATCAAGAATAGGTCAACATAGGATTCAAAGAATTCCTCCATGGTAGGTAACTAAAAACATATTAGACACAAAAATATATTAATACAGCTAAGACTACAAGTGAGGGAAAAATATGTCAAATTTCTGTCTCTAGAAATCATGATAGCATTAATCACAAAAAGATAATTATCCTCAAGACATATGAATCAGGAACTTGTTACATGCAAATCACCAAGATTTCAAGAGTCAAGATGAAAAAGGCAGAAATTGTATTGATAGCATTTGTCTTCTTGTTCTCCAACATAAACCCATTTATAATTGGTCCATGCAGTATTGCTCTGGAAAAAAAATTCTTCTCTTGCAAAAGACCTCCATAGAAATCTTTTGAATCTCCATAGGAAGTCATTCTCAAAAATGGGGCTTGGAGCTCATGAATTCTTTGTGTTAAAACAATTACAAATAGACTTTTTAGTGTTCCAGTTGCATCTAGTTAAATTAGTGCTGTTCATAAACCAAAGGCCTTTAAAATTACAGAAATTTGCACTCACTGCAGTGAAAATTGAATTAGATCTTTATACTATGGCTGGATCTGCCCACAATAACATTCCAAACCTGTGGGAGAACCTCTCCAGACGTTGCTCTTGAGTTTCTGAAACCTTGAGAGGCAATAGAAGCTGCATAATATAGTTAGGCCTTGCCATTACAAAGATGGAACCAAGAAAAAAACCCAAGAACAGCACATATTTGCATTTGAGAGCCGGAAAATTCTGGTCTTGACTCCATTAAACAGTGTGCTAATGGCAGTTTTAATGTGTGTTTTAGCCCAACCACAAACAGAGCTCTCATCAACAACCAGACCCATACAAAGAATTCCTCTTCAGATGCAGAAGTGCTGGGTAGCATCCTCCTCTGGTGGAATGAGGGACTCCTGAGGGCAGCAAGTGCCATGGCAGAGAGATGTTTCATGTGCTGGCCACCAATGAGTAGTCAGACCTGTCAGCTGTGAGTGTTCATGATAAAAAGGAGTATGGCTTGATGAAGGTTCTGTGTAAGAATCTAAGAGAAAGAACAGAAACAGAGTAAAGAAACTACCTACTTTTTCTCCCAAGTAGGGATGAAAACAAGTATAAATGTGTGACTTTTCTCATCAACTACTTAAAAGATGGATATTTCTAAATTTTAAAGTTCTGCTTGAATGACTACACTATACATGATGGAAAACCTTTTTTATTTGCTAAATACAGTACATTACTACAGTACATTGGTCAGTTCAGTTAAAACCTAACACAAGAGGGATGAAAAATAGCATCACTTTTCTTCTTAGCAAAGTAAGAAGTCATCATATATATCATTTTTGGAAGCCCCCAGTCAAACAACAGGGAATTGTCACAAGTTTACTTTACAGAAACTTAGGTTGTTTCATATGTGTCCTCACTTCAAAGAATTATTGCTAAATATTATCCATATTTTCAATCTATTATTTCCTTGGGTAAATTAGAAATAGGGTCTGTCACATCAAGATGCGAACTGAATCAAAGTGGTATCATATCCTGTCTTGGTATTCCTCAGGCTGTGTTCAGTGGTATACATGTGGCTCATAAGACCACAGTAAATCCTAAGCAGCTCACCTGAATGATTATTTTAACTTTTTTTTTTTAATTTCTATTTTCAATTGAAAATACAGAATACAAAAAAAACTGTGAATGAGGCTTTATCCAAAGGCATTTCATCCTACTAACTTATTTGTTAAAAGACAGAAGGCCAAACTTGCAGCTTTGCATGCTGTTCTCCATACATCTATAAATGTGTATCTAACAATGACAGCCATTTGTAAGCTGCATGTTTGTATAGGGTTGATTCCATTTATAATTGTGTAACATCACAAACTCAAATGGATTCTATAGTTTTAACTGGGAGTAGAATCTGTCCTAGATAATATTACTGAAATGTTTGGAAACATTTTCACATACTGCGTATTTTTATTTTGGAAAGAACAATACATCTCTCTGTTCCAGTTTCAAATCAAAAGTGGTAGGGTGCAACTCCACTGACATCAATGGAATCACAATTACTTACAGCAGGTCTGAATTTATCCCTGTGCATCTATATTCATTTAGTCTTTCTCCCCTGAGGAGAGGAAGAGGGAACTAAAATGTGACAGATATTTGTCATATTGCCTAATGCACTACTGGAATAAGATCAGATGCTATGCTGATGGATATGGTATAAATGAACCTTTAAAGAAACTGAAATTTCACCAATAAACATGAAGGGACATGCAGAGACTCTTCAGGCTACTTTTCTTTCTTCACTGATGGACTGACACTGTCAAAGCCTTTATGAAGGGTGTGATATTTCATAAAAATGCACCTGCTTGATATTTTCTACACAGTCAGCAACACAGCTTGCTATGAATGGAGATTTGTATTCCAAAGAGAATAATAATTAGTTCTTTTTACAGACAACTCAGTAGGTGTCTTGTTAATTTTCTCATTACTCAGTGGATGAAAATGTTGATCACATCTATGAATACCAATTATTCTTTGTCTTAAATGAGGTAACATCAATAAGACAGAGATCTACCTTTACTTATATTTGCTTCAGTAGCAAGTTTGACATACGGTATTTTCAGATGTATTTTTAGAGTGAGTGCTACTTTACTTCTACTTCTTAAAGTCAGAGATTCTTTCTCTGTTTAAGAAAATGCTAGGAAGCAATTTTTATAAGAGAATTAAAGAGAAATGAAACATAAATGACCAGATGTGCTTTCTGATGTAATGTCATCTACAATCTGGAAAGAGCTGTTGTGAACTGTGGATGACCTTGGTGGCTACTGCAGCTAGGAAAACCAGTAAAATTATTTGATAACAACTGAAGTAAAATACATGCTTTCTTCCCTTCTATTCTGATTTTATTCTCATTCTCTCAGTGTTTCTGAAAATAGATGCTGTCTCTGTAAAAGTGTACAAATATATGGTACTGTCTGTCATTCTGGATGTAAGGGGATCTTAATCTTCCTGCTTAATCTCACTATTTAACAGCAAACAGTCGAGAAAAGGAGACCAGACAGATTATTCTTATTATTTATAATTATAGTTCAAAAATGTTGATGCTGGAATTATATCACTGACTGAGAATTATATCAGAGACTGAGATAGGCTGAAGCTAGCTCTTCATATCTAAACAGTATTAAATTTGAGAAGCCATTCCAATATATATCTGAGAACTATTTCATTTCTACAATGCCACCACCACAACCAAAACATTTCAAGAGCTAACACTTCATTTAACATTTTCATCTGACAGAAACAAACCCCAAAATTGTTTAATTTCATAGTCACTTCTACACAAGCATAAGTCCTACACCTTTTTTCTGACAGGATTTGAAGATATTTAAAGTATTTGATTTTATAAAAAGCCTTTTGTCTTTACAATACTCCCTTGTTTCCTGTCTTATTCAATTCCACCCCAAAAATAAACAAACAAAAACCTTGAGGCTTATGAAATTTTCCATTAACGCGTCTTCCCAGCACGATGATCCACATGGCCTACTGTTATTAATTGTCTCCATGTGAGTAGACACAATCATTAGAATAAGATGGTAATCATAAGGTGGCTTCTATCCTTGTGATTCTTTGAAAATTTGCGTCATTGTGTTTATCAATGTTAGATGACTAACAGGTCAAAAGTGAGAATGTAGCTGCGCAGGCAAAGATCGTTCTGTGATTATACAGAACACTCCAACAATTCTATAACATATACCAAATAAATGCATTTTCTTCAATAGTTCATCATGAGCCTAATTTTAAACTCAGAGGTTTTGTAAACAAAAGAGGCCCATAATCTTTTATAGGAGGGGAAAAATTCCCAACAGCACGTTACAAAAATTTCAGTGTGATTTGAAGTAATTCATTTAAGTAAATCAGCATCGTAATCAATAGCAAAGCAGTTATTCAGCTAGAATTGCTACTGAGTTAGGTTCAGTGCACTTAAAGTTTGCTTTTAATCGTGTGCATGTAAATGGACATAAGTACAAAGATGGTAGCACCATTCTCCCTTAATTGCCTTCTAGTGGCAAATGTTCAATACTCCCTTAAAGAGATTGTTTTTAATCACCAAGACACCAACCTCACTTTAATACCCATGTCCCTTTTGAAAATATTCCTATGCCAAATTTATCTGTTCAGATAATGCTTCTGAATTTTAGCAAGGCCACAATGTAATTCAAAAACTGTAAGCTGATTAAGTTCAAGTGGAAGGTCTGAAAATTTTGAAAGTAGAGAAGATTCAGTACTTTTTTCAACTGACTGATTTGTGAGTTTTTCACCCCTCCCTCACTATTTGTATTAGCTCTGTCAAATAAAAAGCTAACAAGCTTTTTAATAAGACAAAAAGTTATCACTCAATATTAAGAGGCAGAAAAGAGAAAAAATAGGGAATTATTATGGAGGATGTTTCAATTCTGAATGAATATGTGGGCACTAATATTTAACCTCAGATCTAAAGTAAATATGAAGGCATTAAAACCTAAGAAGCGGGTGGTCTGCCTCATGCTAGAACCCCAATTTGCCAGTATTCCTGGGTGTGAACATGACATTTAGACTAGAAGATGACCATGATTTCATTCAGAAGTCAAATTGAAGGTTGACTATAATCTTCACTGATATCTTGTCTTGGGAAGATATTCTGCAGAGACATGAACACAACAAATGAAAGGAGGGATATAAGCAGGGGGACTGCAGACTGTATAAAGTCATTTGTGATTATCTCAAGTTAGAAAGTAAATTTAATGGAGGAACTGTGTCTTTCTGACTGCTATAGGTGATAGCTTTCTCAGAAACTAGAATTTTGGCTAGGTGGAGACTTCTTCTGCCTTACATAGCAGGTCTGTCTTGTTTCTATCCATTACTCAATTTGCTCTCTGGAAGGGTCTAATGTTTTACATTTGTGTCTTTGAAATGTGTTTTGAATAAAGCTCTAGCCAAGAATGTTGTGTATGTCATTTGTGGGGAAAAGCTAAAGACTGTAGGAGCCTGCCATGGTTATGTAACTTGCTTATTTTTATATCTGTTAACTACTGCTTTTGTTAATAAAGTTTATAACAAAAAGTTTTATAGATTTATAAAAAACTAATAATTTTAAAAGGCAGTCACATATTTTGGCATTTTATATGAAGGTTCAATTGTACAAATTTTGCAAATAAAAACCCAAATTCCCAGATGATTAACAAAATATGTGTTTATTTAAACATACAAATAAATAAATGTTAAGGGCTTTTTACTTGGAAAAATCTGAATTCAATATTTGTCTTGCAAGACTTAGAAATCTGAGCCATGCCTTTAGAACCCTTAATGCACAGCAAAACAAAGAGAATGAGAATGGAGTTTCCAAAACTGGAAGTCATATAGGATGACACTTGAGACAATGGGGATATTTCCCAGAAAACAACATGAAAAAGTATAAACTAAGCTAGGACGGACTGAGCCCTTTTTGTATCATGTCATTCATCTCATAATGTAATCTGTGAAAGTTTAAAGAGAGATCAGAAAAGATAAATCTTGTCAATATGTCCCACACAGTACTTGAATTGACAGAGCAATGTGACTGTTTTAAGAAAACATAAATCAAACATGAAGCAAACATTTACGTTATCACTATCTCGACAAGTCTGAATAAATCAACAAATTTTCAGACACCAAAGTACTCATTTTCATACTTAAAATGAGTTAACCATGACTCAAAATTCCATTTCTGGAGTACATTTCTTTATCTCAGCACATTAAAACACTTAGAGATGCTCACCACCTACACTGAAAAGGAATATGCACAGTCATGACATAAAAAAATGTATGCTAAAATAACGAAAAAAGCACCAGTGTGCCAAAAAGCCAGTACTGTCATTATCACAAGCCCACAAGGTTTTCAGTATGTCACTTCTTAAATCAGAGACAACCAGGTTTCATTTATTGGCAGGACACTATGCAGAAATCGAAAGAGCAATATCTAATTTACAGAAGATGGATCACATCTCAGTTGCCACAATTTTCTATATCTGGACATGACTAACTTGTCCCAGTGTGTTATATTAAGCATGGCACAAAAGCCAGCCTGCTGCATCAGGTCTGGAGCATTCCATCGTCAGCAATCTATCACCCTCTAAATTATTAATCAAGGTTGTATGGTGGAGCATTATCCACTTTTTTCAAAAGGTTGGGTTTTGAATAGTATATAGGTACTTTCACACCATCTTGAATTCATAAATAATTTAATAATTTCTTAGAGCACTTTAAATCCCAAGCCATAACTCAATTTTCATTGCTAAAAGTATGTCTGGATTTCTATGAAATAGTTAAAAACTCATGATAAATTTAGATGAGAAGTTACAGATTTTATTCAGGTTTGCAGTAGCTGTGTGGAAATTCTGTCTAATATAACTTTAGACAGAACAAAAAAAAACCCTCAAACCTTTAAAAAAGTTTCTGGAAATAGTAAACATATGATTTGCTTGACTCATTTCTATTTTCAACACTAAAGTATATATTACCCATTTCAAACAAAGGCAGTCTAGTCTAGAAACAGCATTTCACAGGCATCTTCAACCTTTCAAAGACTGATCAAAAATGACTTTAACATATTCACAGTAGAAGAACAAGCAAAATAAAACACCACCACCACCCAAGCCCCAAGTTACTTGAATAACACTAAAATTACCACACAGCTAATAAAAAGGAATTATTTGTTAAGTATGAAAAATCATTCTTTATTGAGATGACCTCAAGTAAAACCCAATTAAATGCCTCTGCTTTTTATCATTGTTCATGTAAGTGTCATAATTCAAATTTTCTGAGATTCTCTCCTCCTGTGGAGAGAGCCAGGTTTGTCCCAGTGCAACGATAACCTGAGATACTGTGAATGAATCTTAAGTAAATCCATAGTCTTCCTTTTTGTTAGCTTTCCATTTTCCTTTCTACTTTGCAAATGATGCCCATTCTATTAATTCCTACCTCTCCAGATCTCTTTCACCTACACCTTGACCTGTTAATTCTATTCTCTCAGAACCTTTCTTCAATCCTTCACCAAAACCTATTTCAGTTGAAACAGCACAAGATCCCTCTCAAATGTAAGCATTTTCTTACTAAGTGTCAACACATGTTAGACTGTGTCATCATTTGATCAGATTCTTGACAATCCCTCTATATCTTTCTCCATAACCCCTCTGTCTAATCCCTTTTTCCATCTGATCATCACATTTGTCTAATAATAGGTTGCAAAATCTTCAGGTAAGGGATTTTGTCCTTTTATCCATTTCTCTACAGAGTTAGGAGCTAAGCACACTCATAAACCATAATCACTGAATAATCAGACCTCCTAAACTTATTTGTCCAGTCATTGCAGTGGAATGGAATACAAGTTTCTTAACAGAGATCATGAATAATAATCCATGTAAATGATAATGTAAGCATCAATAAATAGTTTACACTTTTGAGAATTTGGATGAATAAATCCTATATAAAATCTCTTTTAACTTCATTAAAGCTTCAAGCAACATAAAATACGTAAATTTCTGTAATGACTTACATCAAGATATGATAAAAGGATCTACACTGATATACTCTGATAAACTTGTACTTTATCTTGGATTTAACACGGCAAGGAAAGACAAAGTGAAGGCGCATTTGAGGACAATGGCTTTAATTAAAAAATGCACCTTTGATCAGGTCAATATCTTGTTTATTGCCTTACAGACAGTACATAGAGTAGTATAGAGAATTAACTTAACCCACAACAAGAATAGTAGAGGTTAGATATGGATTAATAGGAGTGGAATTATTTTTTAAATATTAAATGAAATATTTTAAAAATGAACAGTTTATACCCTACTGAGACAAATACTAACAGTCTGCCTTACTTCAAATTTTTCCAACCTAATACTCATCTATTTATGACTGATTTAGATGGTGAAATCTTTAGGAGACAGACCATGCTAAATAAGTGCCAAAAAAGTAATAAAATCTTAAAATTATAGAATGGTTTATGTTGGAAAGGACCTTGAAGGTCATCCAATTCCAACTCCCCTGCCATGGGCAGACACCTTTCACTTCAGAGCCCCATCCAAACTGGCCTTGAACACTTCCAGGGATGGGGCATCTACAGCTTCTCTGTAGTCCAGTGCCTCACCACCCTCACAGTAAATAATTTCTTCCTCACAGGTGGCCTGAATCTGTCTTCTTTCACTTTGAAGCCATTACCCCTTGTCCAATCACTTCATACCCTTGTTAAAAATCTCTCTCTACCTTTCCTGTAACCACTTTACGGTACTGGAAAGTGCTATAATATCTTCTTGGAGCCTTCTCTTTTCCAGGCTGAGCAACCACGAGTCTCTCAGCCTGTCTTCAGAGGAAAATAAATCTTCATGGGAGAGAATTAGATGATAGAGGCTGACACTGGCTCAGTCACAGGGCAACATTTCCAGCAATAGGAAATATTTATAATGTTTTCAATCACAGAAGTGATATTCATGTAATATTTTCAAGCTTATCTTATTCAAGCTAAACCAGTTATCCACAGTACAAGGGCTCACTAAGGCTCCTAGGCCTAATTATCACCTATCATATATGTAAATCATGCTTGACTTAGTACTGCAGCTGTACATCAAAAAAGGAAAATATACAGTAAGGTGTTCCCTTGGGACAGTATGTATGAACTGGAGTTCTGCCTAATTAACCTGATGTCTGAAAGGTTAAGGTGGGTTAATCACAGTGGTGTGATTATTTTCACTATAACTTCAAGAGTGTTTACTCAGAGTGCACCAGCACAGCCATTGGGTATAAGTGTCATTGCCCTCTACTGGACCACATCAAAACAGCCTGGTCATTTATCTCATGGGACTGATAAAATTACTTGAAGAAATTTTCCTAAAAAAAAATAAATGGCTATAGTGGATTTACAGAAACACAAAAACCAAAAAGCAATATCACTGGAAAAACCTTAAATGACCATATAATTCAATCTCCATGACTATCTTTAATGTATATAATAGCACCTGTTAAATTTTACCCTCTCTTGACTTGTATACAAGCTGTGGTCTTCTGCCACCAGCAGTGTAATTTGATGTTATGTTTCATCTTCTGCCATTCTTTATGTCGTCTTTGAATTTTTGGGCCACTAAATACTTGCATCTTGCGTATAGATTCTCTCAGCAGTTTGCCCTGGTGTTTTCATTCTTGTCTCTTCAGCAGCATGTCTGATTTCTGCTCATCTTCAGATTCCATCCAAATGACTAGATCAATAATAGTTGTTGTTGTTGTTTGGGTTTTAATTTGTCTTTGGACTTTTGCCCTGTGGACTTTCAAAACTCATTTAAAGCTCTTTTTACTATGTTAATGAGTTAGTGCCCCAAAATGACCTCCCTGTCTGAGGGACACTATCATACATTCCTTTGACATGAAACACTTTAGCAAAGAAGGAAGCTGAAATTTTAACAGACAATATATTCAGCTGCAATCAAATTCCATAGATTTAGAACCAGTAAGTTTTGGGCAGAATATAGGAAAATTTTCTCACCTCTTGCTCTGGTCCGTAAAAGTAGACATGAGGTTTAATTTGCATACCCTTTGATTTTACCAGGCCTTAAAAATTACAAAATTTTAAATCCCAAAGAATTTGAGTTGGCATGGAACAATTATAGCCATTTTTCTAATAATCAATTTTCCTTACAATTTCAAAAAGAGAGGAATGGTAGGAGATGAGTCTTTTCTTCAGATACCTTTAAGGTTGTGCGAGCACTGTAGAGCTTATATGTGAACAGTCAGGCAATAACTTGCATATCAGGAGACAACACTCAAAAATATATAGCGTAATTCCTAATTTTTGTAGGATAGTTGTACACCAAAAATTGTTTTTTCTTTATATAGGTGCGTATTTGTGTGCTCTGGAAATAACCCTGTAACAGTTTCTACTTGTTTTCCTAGTAGGGAAAGTCCATAGACAAATGTGAAAGGCAATCTTGTGTATGCTGGTGGCCAGATTCAATACAACTCTGGAAACAATATGTGCATATTCGCATACTAGACTAGAAAATGTTCTCTGTATCTGACCTTGATTTTCAGTTTCTGATTGACCCCTTCAAAACTGGCTCACCTATTTCAACATACAGTTACAAACAAAGGAGAAATTGTACCTATATAATTTCCACTAGACTAACCCTTCACTATTGCTGAGTATGATGAAATCTATATTTTTGCAGAAAATGTGTGACAATGAACAAAACTAACTACTTTTCACACACTTCATCTCTTCTAAGAAATCTGCAAATTAATTCAGATGTTACTTACTTTACTTAGAAGCTCACTTTGTGTGATGACTTCCTAACCAAAACTTTAATATAGAATCATTTTTTTTTAAAATCCACACTCATTTTTTCAGAGGAAAACACGAGAATTTGTCTCCTTTATGTCTACTGAGAAGAATCACACTGACAATCACCTTGAAAAGCAGGGTTGTATGATTTACACAGTGAAGTTTCCAGAAAAAGGGAGACCTTCTGACTTTGGCTCTGATTTAAGTTTCCTCAAAATTGAGGAAATATTGAGATAAAGAGGTTTGATTTGTGTTTATCTCTAATTGAAAACAGAATGGAAATTTCCAAATATTTCCATCAGGCAAAGATACTTTATCATGAACATTGAAAACAGTCTCAAAATCAGGAAGACGACACACAATAACACCAAATAAAACTGAAATGGATTAAAAGTTCACTTTGCATAAGCATCCAAAATTTCTGAAAATCATCCAAATTCATATCAGCAAAATAGGAACTGATCCCTCACAAGCTGACTTTCAGCTTGTTTCTGCTTAGCTCAGTATGAGGAAGAAAAAGGTCGAAGAAAAGATAAAGAAATCTAACAGATATGCACCAAAGTTATTAATAAATTAGAATTATTCTGTCTTCTATCCATATGATCAAATTTGTAAAGTTAATATATTTAAGCAATTACTTTTTCACTTACAGTTGAGAAGTCAGAGGGTAACTTAATAAATACTAAAACTGCATGGAAAAGATTTGTAAGCAGAGCACTTTGGAGTCTCCATGAGGAGGCTCAGGTTCCCCCTTCTTTCAAAAAATTGACCTCAAGGTCATGACTTTTCTTAAGCTCTAATGAAACCTCGTCAGGTATGAATGTTTTATTTTATCCTTCCTGCAGTCTTATCAATGCTATGAATCTGGTCCAATCTCCTGCACTCAGTGGACTGGGACATACTAGAAGACAGTCCTCCATCATTCCTAGGAGGAAGTTCCAACACTTTATATGACCATCAAGACAACAAAGGGGAATCAAGATCTCATAGATACAAACAAGACACAAGTCTACTCTTCCCTACATTTTGTAGGCTAAGATATTGTCCCTTTTTGTGCTTCGTTCTTGGGTGATTTATGTGCCAATGCTTATAACATAGAGCTCTGTGATGGAAATACAAAGTCTGGTAAGAATTAAGTATGAATGGACATATCTGTGTGGGAAAGCACCAGAAGAAACTACAGTGAATGGCATATCCTGATACACAAGGCTGTGCCTGACATTAGCCAGAGCAATAAACCTGGAGGAATGTGATATTTCTCTGAAGACACAAAGGCCTGTGCCTCAGTGAGGCCACAGCACAAATGAGTTACCAGTGGGAGACCTGCACAGTGATAGCAGGAGAGAGGACGTGAGCTTACAGCCTTTCATATGTGCCCATTCTTCTTCCTGCTGTCCCAAGAAGAAGCCAGGAAGCCATAAAGGCACACAAAACTTGGGAACAAAAACAATAGCAATTTTGATTAAGACGTGGGTATATTGAAATGGCTTCAACAAAGGACGACCAAGATATTGAGGGTTGGCATACTTGCCCTCTGAGGAGAGGTTGAACAAGCTGAGCTGCTGCAGCCTGGAGAGGGCATGGCTTTGGGATGGGCTTAACAGCATCCTTGAGTGCCTGCAGGGTCATTACCAAGAAAGTGAAACCAGACTTTTCACAGGGTTGAACAGCTGGAGGATGACAGAGCAGGCAGGAACTGAAGCTAAATAAGTTCAGGCTGGATATAAGAATAAGCTTTTTCCTCATGAAGAGAATCAGGCATTGGAAAAGGCTGCCAAAGGCAGCCTTTTTTTGTGGCAAATCCATGTCTCATAGACTTGTGTAGCTGCAGGTTCCTCAGATGGTCTCAAACTTGATGTCCTACAGTGGGAGTGTTTCTCCACCCTACCAGTCCCTGCCTCTGCTTCTTCAATTTGGATGGTGTGGCTGGAGCACTTTCTGGTGAAGACCAAGGCAAAAAAGTCAGTGAGTACCTCATCCTTCTCCATATCCCAGGTAACCACATCTCCTGTTTCCTTCTGGAGACTTGCTAGTCTTTCTTGTAGCATTGATTTACTTACAGAAGCTTTAGTGTTAGCCTTGATGTCCCTGGCCAGATATAATTCTATCAGACCTTTAACTTTCTTAACCTTATTCCTAACTGCTAGGACAATTGGTCTGTATTTCTCCCAAGGTTCAGGTCTTTGTTTCTATCTTCTGTAGGCTTGAATTTGTAAAAAAACACCTTGTCCTTCAATGCAGGCATCCTGATTTGTTGTGCTGTGCTACTCCTGAGCTTGGAGGAGGTGATGTATAGTAGAATAGATTGTAAGTGTAGTAGAATAGTTTGTAAGGTTAGTGCAGAAGACAATCTTTCCCAATGAATTACAGCTGTACTGATTACCAGGGAGTGGAAACAGCCTTGCCTGCCCAGTGAGGACGGATGTTAAAAAAAGAGTGGGCTAGATGGCCATGGGTTGTAGTTGGAGTTAGAGAACCACAGTTGCCTGCAGTTCAGGATGGAGGCTGCTGGCTGTGAGGAGGAAGGGACATGCAGATGTGCAAGGGACAAACAAGGTAAGATGTGTGAGGGACAGACAGGGTAAGGCAGCTGGGTAAGAGACAGGTTGGGATTTAGCCAGTCATGCAGAAGGAAGAAGGAAACTTGCAGAGAGGAGAGAAGGAGTCAGTGCTGCATAGAGCTGCCTGTAAGAAAAGGAGTCAGTACTGTGTGGGGTTGCTTGAGATGAGTCTATTGAGAGAAGGCATGGAAAGCTTTTAAGAAAGGATTGGTGCTGCTGCCAGTTGTGTCTGTCTTGACATAATTACTACAGTGATCATTGAGTATTTACTAGTTTCTAAGGACTCTTTCCTCCAGGGCTCTATCCCATGTTAATCCACCAAGCAGATCACCAAAGAGGCCAAAGTCTGCTCTGCTGAAGTCTAGGGTAGTGAGCTTGTTGGTCATCTTTGTTGTTGCCCTTAAGATTTTAAACTTTACTGTTTTATTGTCAATTCAGCCCAGGCTGCCCTTGAGCTTCACATTCCCCGCAGCTCCTGCTTGTTGGTGAGAACAAGGTCCAGCATAGCACCTCTCATTGCTGGCTCCTCTATCCCTTGGAGAAGGAATTTACCATCAATGCATTCCAGGAACCTCCTGAATTGTTCCTCCCATAGATACTGGGTGTTTGAAGTGCCCCCACAAGGCTCTGGGCTTATGAAAGTGAGGCTGCTTCCATCTGTCTCTGTTGGGCCTCATCTACTTGGTGTTCCTGGTTGTGTAGCACATCCCACTATAATATCACCTGTCCTTGCTTTTCCTTTAATCCTGACACATATATTCTCATCCATTTCCAAATGGAGCTCCATGTGCTCCAGCTGGTCATTGACATAAAGAGTGACATCCTGCCTGCCCTTCCTAAACAGCCTGTACCCTTCCATTCCTACCACAGGAGACATCCTACCATGTCTTCAGGTTGCCAATAATATGAACTCTTATATCATTTTAGCCCATATGGAAAAATAATGAACAGTGCTCACATCCAGTTTTACAACAGCAAAATAAGATAAAAAAGGGAAAGGAATTGCCACAGCTTTTCTGAGAAACTGAAACTGTAAAGGAATATGCAAAAAGACCACCCTGTTCTAAACATCTTCTGTCTAATACCAGACATAATTTAAATGAGGCAAAAGAGAAGATAAAAAATATTTTGCCCGAACTCGTTTCTACTTCAATTTACTAAAAACCTCTCCATAGTTTAAAGAAGAGAAGCTGTAAGAACTGTGATGGAACAGAAGTTTTAGAAGATGATGGCTGGGTGAACTGGTTCTGGGAGCATAAGGATATACATGGATCTGGCCTGGCACTGTAAGAAGCATGTGACACACTACATCAGGCAGCAAGCACCAGAGTGTTTGTTAACAAAATTCTTTTTTAAAACAATCTTGTAGAGACACCTTTTGAACATGTCTGAACAACCTCTTATTAAGGATGCTAATCTTGGCCTTAAACATTTTCTGAAATCACAACAATGAAAGATTTTAAACATACATAACTTGGAAATTGCAAGAATGGATGAAACAGAAATGTGCAGGAGTAAAAGCAGATAAATATCAGAAACAAACTGAGCTTGGCAGAACAGACCCTTAAAAAGGAGAACTATACTGACAATATCTGTCATTTCCAAGGGGCCTATGTTTAGCAGTCTATGCCTTTCAGACATATATTGAAGATTCAAAACATGAGTACCAAATATAAAATCTGCTGATATTTTTATTTTGGGTTGTGAATTAGCATGTTTTCCAACAGTGATTTAGAAACTTTTAGTAGGTTCTTTTTTTTCAAATGAACAAGGAAGTTAAAAAAAATCACCATTGAATGATCCTTTTGGAGAATAGATGAGATCTATAGCAGTGATTTTTATCTGCAGTGTCATTCATTTTATTTCCAATTTTATTTGAGTGCACTAATGAAGAGAATGACTTAACCAGAAAAATGATGGAAAGAAAATTAAAGCCAAGATCTAGATGTGTAATGGCTTGTTTTCCAACAGCCTGCTTTTGAAGCAGATCAACTTATGAAAAGATTAAATATTCTTTAAAAGGGTAACTGAAAATATTGTCAACAGTTTCCATTTCTAGTTGATGGGCTTGAGACTGATGAGAAGTAAAGACCATTCAAATACTCATGGCAGAAGGCAGGAAAGATGATGACAAGCTGGAGAACTATATTAAGCAACACAGGGGAAGTAGGCTATGGTAAGACAGAAAATAAATATGGCTATCTTCACAACAGGTGAGATGAACAGAAACTACATCACAGAAACTGGAAATATAAATGAGTAGAAGTGTTGAACTACCTCTATAATATAGAGGGAAAACAATCCACCTGTGAAGCAAATTTTTGTGTGTTCTAAAGCACCCTATAAAAAGGTAAGCTTAAAATATGTATAAAATAAAGCCTTATAATAAATACCATAAGAGCCTCTTTCTGAGTTGTTTTTTTACTCAAGGTTTTACTGCCCTTGCCTATAAAAGGAAGGGGGGGGGGGGGGGGGGGAAACAAAGAGAAGAAAAAAAAGCCCAACCTTATCAAATCTTTCTCACTCTGGGCAGGCTGTTAGAGAGTTGTCTGTGCTCCCCAGCAAAGAGGAGGTGCAGTGTCAAAACCCCTGAGATCTACACAGCCCCTGGGACTAGCAACAGTACAAGACAAAGCACAGATGGGAACTTTTTCCACATGGGCTCTGCATTTCAGTTGTTCTTTTCATATAGAAGAGAGGAGGGTGATCACTTTTGCCGTTTCAAAGTGTGTGCCAGGACATTAATTTGGTACCCTGCCACTATTTAGTTCTGGAACCAAAAAAGTATGTTCACTTCCTCTTCTAATCCAGACGTGACTTAATATTGTCTGCTACAATCCCAGTTTTTCAATATGGTCTGTGAATGCATCAATGCAGTAGTCCAATCAAGAAGGGAAAACTTAAAGGTGTATCAGGAAAATGCATGATATGAAAATCAAAGCTCTTGGATGAAGTGAGATGGATGTCAAGGTGAAGAAAGAAGAAGATGAAAAAGAAACCACGTGAAGCATAAAAGAATGGTTCCTTAAAAGGGGAACATAATGTTTTGTTTATTTGAAAAATTGGTTTGAATGGACTGGTGAAAGAAAGATCAAAATTTAGGGAACTTTTTTATCAGCTAAGACTAATTTTATGCTGAGGTTTTGTAAATTTAGATATGTCTAAAAAACTGTTGCTCTATTTAAAAGCGTGTAATAACTATATAAAAGGTAACTAACTGTAAATAAAGTATCTATGAATACATAAACATTGAGTGTCATTTTTGGAATGCAAAAGTCTATCAGTATGCAGTTTACTGCAATATAGCAACGTATAAATATGTAAAATAATTGAAAATATGAACTTACATCCTAGAATCATATTTTTAGATGATAGAATTATAGAATCTTTGAGTCTGGTTAAGTACTTCAGGAGGTCACTTAATTTAGCATCCCTGCTCAGAGTAGTGTCAGCTGGAGCAGGGTGCTCATGGATCATCTCAAGATGGCTTTTGAATACCTTTAAATCTCTCTGGACAGCTTTTTCCTGTGTTCAACTGCCCACACAGAAAAAGCTTTTTCTTTCATATAAATGTAGTTTCTTGGGTTTTTTTTCAACTGTACCAAATTACTTCTTGTCCTGTTGCCATGCATCCTTGGAAAGAGCTTGCCTCCATTCCCGTTAGGTCTTTATACACACTGGTAAGATCTCCTGAGCCTTCTTTTCTCAGCACTGTACAGTCTCAGCTCCTTCGGCCTCTCCTCATATGGCAGCTGTTCCTATCCTTTACTCACCCTTGTGCATCACAAATATAACTGTGATTTGACTTCCACTGAAGTAAAGTCAGACCAAAGCTTCATCCTTTTAAAATACAGCCATGTCTTCCTCTGAGCAGGCAAAGAGTATGACCTTACACTGTCATCAGTCACACCACTCCTGGGAAAAAAACAAGGTTCTTCTCAGTGGAGTGTTTTACATCAGAGACCGGTCATATTCTGCTGTCTTTCACCATCTTCTTTCAGATTGTGACTTGAGTAATTTCTCTAAGAAAATTTTAGAGACACACATTGACTGATGCAATGGAAGAGATTCTTCCATGTTTGATGCAGATGCATTTGGGGGCTTTAGTTATGGTTTGTTTTCTTTTTAATGTCTTAATTAATAGCAAAGAAATAGAAGAATTCAGAGGTAAGTGGGCACCTGGATATAGTTCATTACATCTCCATGATTTGTTTTGTGAATGCTCATATCTAATGCATTCTTATATAGTGGCTGATGTTCGACAGAAGGGATGGACTTTATTTCCCACAGCAAGGCTGGCCTCAGTGCAGATGAAGTAGTCATAGGTGGTGTGTCTGGAGGGCTCCTCAGGCTACATAGGTTCCAGGGAACCAAAGCTGTAGATGACTCATCCAATCATGATCTTCATGGATGTGACAGCAGGAGCCACCATGGTCTTAAGCAACACGGGTAACATGGGCTCACTCTGAGCATATTCAGCACTGCAAGCTCCACAGAGGACTGAAATACAAAGATACTTCTCTGAGCTTCAAAAAGTCTCTGATAGGAGATAAGCAGTCACCAGGACCACACTCACACTTCAATACAGCATTTCCACCTGAAACTTTATATGCCAAAGACATTTGAGATCTCTCTGCACATTAGACAGGGTTTCCCAAAAAACACTACTTAAGTTTAAGGCTTCTGATACGCTGTTTAACAGAACTGTAGGCATGTAAAGAGACTTCCTTGAGAGGGGAAGAGAAGGGGCAGACACTGATCCCTTCTCTGCCTGGTGAGCAGTGACAGGACCTGAGGGAATGACTTGAAGCTGTGTCAGAGGAGGCATAGGTTGGATATTAGGAAAAGGCTCCTTACCCAGAGGGTGGTTGGGCACTGGAAAGGGGTTTTCCAGGGCAGTGGTCACAGCACCAAGCCTGATAGAGTTAAGATGAGTTTGGACAATGCTTTCAGGCATGTGGATGGTGCTGTGCAGGGCCAGGAGTTGGACTTGATGATCCTCATGATCCATTCTAGCTAAGCATATTCTGTGATTCTGAATTATTTTATTGAATGATGGTTTTTATGGCCCAAAATTAATCTGCAAAATGGGGATAACAGTAAGTTACATCCCAGCAACTAAATACAAAATCTCTCAATAGCATCCTGCTTTCAGGGCCAGGATGACTGTTTTTCAGAGTGACAGTACAGGGCACACACTGCCTCCTTAGTGGAAGTCTGCTTAAAGCGTTCACAAAACCCTGGTATTGGAGATAAGATCAGCTAATGTGCAAGTGAATTGCTTGGGCCAATCTCCAAACAATGCAACACTGACCACTTAAATCTGTATAGGGAAACCAGCAAATAGACAACCCAAACATTGCTCCCAGTCTTCTTCTCCCTCCCATCCCCAAGACTCTCTGAGAGACATTTTACTAAGAAATGTCATGTGGGATGTAGAACTTCTTTAATTAAAGATGACAATTCAAATGAGGCAGAATGGGATATTATATTGCCCAGCTTGCCATTTATAATATTGAGTAGGTCAGTCATAATCAGAACTGTTCACTCCAAAATCCTGGGTTGTTTTTTTTTCAATACTTAGTATTGGATTGAAGAGTGGATTTAAAGCAAGGTTTTCTTTATTAGATTCTGCTTTTCATATTAATTCCCATCAGTTGCAGTGACAGTTGCATGCAAGAGCACATTTGATCAGCTACAGACTTCCTCATTGCTGAGGTAAGCCAGGAAAATGCTCCTGACTGCAGCAGAAATGTTAGCAATAATCCTAGAGAAATCATGAGTTGCCAGGACTTAATGGCTGGCTCTCTGATTAACAACCTGAGGTAAACAAAGGGCAGTTAATAACATAAACAGCTGTGGATTGTAATATCAATAACGTCATGAAATTACCAACTTTCAAAGGATTATTGCTGATATAAAGTATATTCAACAATTTATACTAGTAATGTTATCTATTTAAAGGAAGAAGGATGGGCTCAATGCAACATTAGTTGTTCCACACCATTAACAACCCCATTTTTCCTTCCAGAATACAGCTCTTTTGGTTATGTTTACAATTTTACTTTTGGATCGATGCAAACTTCATAGGGCAGGATCCTTTCTCTGCTTCTCTCAAAGCAGTAAGAATTGCCAGCACAGTCAATATACAGAATTGCCTGGCTCAGCACCAGAGGAGATAGTGCTAATCAAAGTAACAGCAGCAGAACTTGAACCAGCCCTTAGAAGGAGAAGGTATTACAGACTAATTCATTAATCTGTTAAGCCTCTGTGTCAGCGAGAAGTATTCTCTTTAGCTGAGTGTCCTTAATAGGATATATTGGGCTCTGACCTGAGGCAAATCAGTTTTTAGGTCCAGCAAAAACTACTGGGACAGGGATCTGAAATGCAATAAAAACATTTGCTATAAAAATAGGCATCTGGGCATCATTTAAGCGATCTCTGCTGCTGAATGGGCTGCAATTGAGCTATGTCTCAGCAACTACAAAATATGCCAATTTTTTGCATTTGGATAAATGATCATTAGAAAAATAGAAAAATAAAAATTACATAACAGTAATTGCCTACTATTATTAGATACACACAAAATACATTGTGCAGCCTCTGCTAATAATCACAAAGCTCTTCTCCCCTTATCCATAGCAGGAGTGACGACACCAGGAAGCAGCATGTTCTGGGAAGTGAGCTCAGTGGTGGGATGCTCCACAAGGCACGAGACAGTTAACTCGCTCAGCAAAGTTCCCAGTTTTATAGCACAATAATATTAGTAAGATTCTTCAAATGCTAAAGAATTCAAACTGAGTGAAAACAATCAGATTTCACTGAGGAGACAAGAAGAAATAGGCATTTTGTCTCCCAGTCCTCACATTCCGAACAGCATAGACTGCACAACCAAGCGTTTGCCTCAGCATCAAGTAAAATAGTTCTAATAAGAATTTAAAGGAATAGCTGAGGTGTTTTTTTCTTTATTTTAGTTCTGCTTATAAACCACGGAACCTCTAGAAAGATGGATGAAACTTTGCTCATGTTTTAAGATAAAAAAAGACCCCCTGCCTCTGTCTGACACCAGTGATGGAAAGTTTATACAAAAGGATTTTGTTCCATAAAGTTTTCAGTTGCAAGCACACACATGTACACACCCCCTCACCAAAACAAAACAAAACAAAACAAAAAAACAAAACAAAAAAAAAAGAAAAGGAAAAGGATTATCTTGTGGAATCTGGAAAACAAATTTGCATATGGTTGAAGGAGGAGAGTAACAAGTAGTATTCCAAACTGCATTCAGCAACTAGAAAAACATTGTTTTCCAAAATTTACTGTAGCAGAAAACAGAGAAATTACTGGGATGGCAGTTGCCGAAAGAGAGACAGGGAGCTCTTATTACAAACAGAAACTACCATTGGTTGATTATTATGGGATTTTTAATATATCATTGTTTGAGGTTTTTTCCAAGGTGTTTTAATAGAAAATTGAGGTGAAAGGGAAAAAAAACCAGTTTTCTACATAGGAACTTTCAATAAGAAATGCAACGCTTAGGTTTCCAATGAAAACATTATAAAAAGCAAAATTTAAACAAATTAATGTTTCCCTTTGTACTGAATTATTCTGAAAGAGGAGGAGCATAATTTCTCAAGCAGCTCTACTGACAATGAAATCCTTCAGGATTTCACAACATTTCTTCCTACTGTGTTTCCTCCAACTCCAGAGAAAAAACTAATGCAAAGATTTGCAAAGCATTAACATAATGGCAGGAGCATGATTTATTGTAATATGCATGATTTAGAGAACCATGTTTACTCCAAGCTGATATGTTTTATTCCAAGCATATCTGCAATGGCATTACATGACTTTTCTCAACAGCAGGAAACAGTGGCAGGAAGCAATTTTATAGAAAGGCCCACTAATATAAGTCATGTAGCTTTTAAAAGTAGCAGGCATTAGTTCCTATATAAAAGTTAAATCAAATCATGTGGATCATGTAATTACTGTAATCTCTCATTTTTCAAATCTTGTTAGCTATAAAGATTATTGATACTTGCTAGGCAAACAGCAGGGATGCTAACAGCAGTGGCAGCTTCACATTGTTTGCCAGATTCAGAACTGAGCCAAGTATTACCCCTTTCCATTCACCACCATTTACCTGATTAATCTAAACCTAACTAGCTCCTCTCTCCTTGATGACCACCAAGAATGGTTAAAGGGAAAACAAAAAGCCTCACACAAAAATGAGCTTCTTTCGGCTCCTGTTGCCAAGGAAACTTGAGCAAATTCTTCCCAGATAATACCCTGAACTGCTTAAGCTAGTCAGGCTTCAACCCGATATCAGGAAAGGGAACAAAGATTGAAAACAAACCAGACAACAAAGTTGTGCTCATTGCGGGGAGAGAGAAAAATAAACTACAGGATAAAGCATCTGCTAGAATAGAATATATTTCATTTAGGTCAAATCAAGGCTTTTCAATCTCTCTCTATTTTTCCTCCAATGGAGGAACCCATTACTTCAGACAAATGGAAGAGAGAATAGGTCTCTTGTTTCAGTGACTGAGTTGATGATGTTACAAATCATCTGTCTTTTGGAAAGCTGCTTATTAGTATTCTCTGATCCTTCATGAAAAGGAAGCTGATTAAAATTATTAACAAAATTATCTTCCACTTTTTATTTTGAAGTGTGATCCTAGCTCAGAGAGGAACAATATCAGTAATTATCACTGGTTTAATCAGATGCCTTTTGTACAGTTTTCTCTCTTCCTCTTCCCTCCTCTCTTTCCTATTTTCTTTTCTGCTTTGTCTGATTCTAAATCTCAATGGTTTCATTAAATGTTTAGGGCCAAATTCTGGCACTCTGCAAAGCTGGCAAGAAAACAGGCATATATTAATGTTGCAAAAGCATCTTTATTACAAGCTGAGGTCCCAGCCAGCCCAGACCCTGCACACTTCATATGCCTCCTCCACATCATCATTCCCTGAAGGGGTCATTTGTTCCAGAAGCAAGAGTTTATGCATGGGTTGGGGCGTTGAGAGCCTTGAGTGCATTGTTTATAGACTGTGATGATCTGATCTTCGGGACCCACCCTTTCTATCCTCATCACCCTTGTATGGAAGCACTCCACTGCTCTGGAATGTAGCTCAGTGGACACACCACAACCACATGAAACACCATACCTGAGCTCAGCTTTCAGCCTGAGAAGAACAGCCAATGTAGTCAAATGCCTGAGATCAGACCACTGGCACTTGCAAGGGGCAGGAGGAAATGTTCCAATCATCAGAGGTGGCTCTCAAGAACTCTCATACCAGCTTAAATCAGATTTGCACCACAGATTCCAAAGGACTCTTTCTGATGTAATATGAGCCACAATCTGCAAAGCATGGGGTGATTACACGATGGAAAGTAGTCAAGGATAATTTAGTTGCTACTTTGAATAATAATTAAATATGAATGAATGAATAAATCTATGAAAATATGTTTAAAATACACTTTTAGTAGACCTCTCCATGATCCTGTGGTACTGTGGCAGAGGACTTCTGAGGAGATAGAAAATGAGGGGTGAATCACAGTCAGTTTGGAAGGGACACTGTAAGACAGCCAGGAACTGAAGAACTGCTGAGGCTTTCCTAGCTGTCTTAAATAGCCTTTTGCCTTGTTGAAGCTGCAGTCCAGACCTGGCATTTTACACCCTTGCTTTAATGTTATTTAAATAAATACAGAAAGTTTTTTTTCCCCTCTGTGAGTTTCCTTAAGGTTTTTTAGATAGAAGATAAGAGGAAAATGAGCAAGAATGTGAAAGAAACTGTGTCAGAGAAGTGTGTGAGAGTTGGCAAGAAATCTTTGGCGCTATTGTGATTGACCAGCTAAGAATGCAGCGAGAGCCAAACAGTCCTCTCTGTGGATTATTTCTGCACAGGGTATACGTGAGACTGTGCTTATGGAATTTTTGCCTGATCCTTCCATTGGGAAGATGGGATTTGCTCTCCATGTGGATAGGGAGGAAAGTTCATATGTCCAAACCTTCAGTTCCTGGCAAACTTTTGTAGAGTCAGAGCTGCCTGTGCATTTTTAAATACATCATGGCTAATGCAAAAATCCATCTGTATGAGTGACAAAGGTACATTTTAAACACTCAATTGTCATCAGATTTTGAAGTACTGGAAGTGAACTGTGCATCTAACAGAGCTTTTAGGTTGAGGTGGAAGTGTCCTGTCTTTGCAAAAATATCTAATCTGTCTATGCACTAATATTAAATGTCAGTTAAATACATCTATAATTAATTATATTCTCCTTTTTAAACATATGTTTCTACATGTAAAAATAATGAGAAATTCAAAAGGGAAAAGATATAGTAAGACAGTTTGGTTTCTCTCTGTTTCAGAACCACATGATAACAATTCCAGTGCTCTGCATGCTGCAGCTTATGAGACCTGTCAGGATGTGGTTGATAAGGAATGTTCAGAAAGCATTCACAGTGATACCAAACTCATCCTATCTCCTCTGCCATGTTTATAAGCTTTCACTTCTCCAAGACTTGTAGAAGCTCTAAGTTACCAAAAAGCTCCCATGCAAAATCTTCCTTGCGTGACTTTCAGACAAATCTGGAGACGGAAAGAAGTAGTACAAAAAACTCCTTCCAATTCTCTTTTATGTCCACAGAATGGGGAGAGGAGCACCGTTCCCTACTCCCTGCATATTCTTTGGTTTTCATTATCTGTCACTGTGGATATATCCTCTGGACTTTTAACTCTTTGTTGTCTTTCTGATGCTCTGAATAATTCCAAATTATTTGAAATAATTTTCCTAATGGAAAATTGCATACATTTTCCATTTGGAAACAGTTGATTTCTTCCCTAGTGATTACAAAACAGAATATTTTTTAAACCAGCAAACTTTGATTCAATAGCCTCTGAAATTCTATTCTATACCCTGAAGAGGATTCAAGATACTTTAAAATGTAATGTACTCAAAGGATTTCAATGGGTGGAAAAAAAAGTGTGCTATAATATACCTGAAGCCACCAATTAATTTCTCATTAACAACACCTGAAAGAGAACTGTCAGTAATTCTCCCTGGCTCTTCTCCTTGGCCTATCTATCTTTAGCACCCTTTGCTAGTAACAGCAGCGCTGCAGGGCTCTTTGACTTCACTGGAAGCAAATGGTGCTGCTGTATCCTGCCATCACATAGGTCATAATACCATTCTTTTACTTAATAGGGTCCATAAGATCTCTCTTTTCCATAGCAGTCATGCATGGGCAGCTTGAAGCACTCTTGAGGAAGATACTGAAATGTTTCCTTTTAATGGCTGGGGGCAGCTAGGGTAGCTCGCCTTTTTGTGACTGTATTTTCCCAGGTGAATTGTTCTAAATTCTGCTTTAGAGGAACAGAAGGAATACCCTGAGTGGGGAGATGTGCAGAAACTGGTCACAGACAATGGGCCTCCTTTCTCCAAGACGTGACTGAAGATGCAGTCTCTTTGGGACCAAAATGTCAAAATCCTTTTGATGACATGAACTTTTCTGACAGGTTTGAGGCACGCAACATTTCCACTCCCTTACATGCAGACAGGAACAGGAACAGAAACAACAAGGGACTTCTTTGTTGAAAATGAAAGAGGATAGGAAGGAAAGGAAACATGAGATCCATTTTAAATCATTGGAAGTGTTCAGCTGTCAAGGGAAAGGTGCTGTAAAAAGACCACGCAAAACAAACACTATTATCCTAGTTATAAAAGCTCACTTAATCTTCTTATTGCTGGTGCACCTCAAAACCATGGCTTCTACATGCCTGCAGTGTAACGATTGCTTAAATCTTGTTTAAAGCTAAAATGCACAAGACTTTTGGAGAAAATGCTCGTGTATCTTATTCATACAGGTACATATTCCTGGAAATACATAGCCAGGAGCAGAGAGTGGAGGTGGCATGGAACAGGATGGGCAGTGGCATGTTTCCTAACCTTCCTAGCAAGTCCTTGAAGAAGTCAGAAGCATTATCTGACATCAGTGCTTGTCTAGTATCTGCAGTTTTAATATGCTGTTTATATGTATTTACTGCTCCAGTTGGAAATCGGAAGCACTGTTATTTAAGTGCTTTTTGTCTTCCTTTCACTTTATTACTGCAATCAGTGAGATTGATCTTAATTAAAAGTCTAAAGTTCAAGATAGTTTTAAAAAGGAGTACCTAGAGGTTTGATGGCCTCTTGGAAAGGCTACCTGGATTTTTTTTTAAAAAAACTGCTGTAGTCTTTGCTTTATTTTGCTTATTAAATTCTATTTCCATGCCTGATTTTGAGGGCTGCCTTCTTAGTGAAAACATTTGTATATGTCTCTGATAATCTAATGCTGTACTGAAGTCCCAGGTGAATTCTCCTTGGACCCTGTAATGTGTTACAATCCAACACCTAATAACAATGGTGATTTTTTAACAATAACATGAAATAAAACTGGTACTTTTTAAGTTTACAATTCTATTATATAGTTACGGATTTATGTAGGATTTTAATTTAGCTTAATGCAGCAAAACCAAATGTGTTTAAGGTGTTAAGCAAAACAGCAAATATGACAAAGCTCTCCTTTCAGGTATATCTCCACTGTAATTTGCTCCTAAAAATATAAATCTCACTCTGTGTAGAAATTCAGCATCTATTTCATGTTTTCCATTTAAAATATGTCATCTACCCACTGAATTAATTAAAATGCAGCTGATATACCAAATTTACAATAGCTAGATTCAGACCAATGTATAAATGGCCTGCCTTCATCTCAGAGATGAACCATTTTACAAAAAATCTAAAATTAATGGAATTCCATGGGACAGTACACATAGTTTTGCACGCTTACAGAAACCACCAAGAGTAAATTTTAGAAGTCACGCGTGGTCAAGATCCAAGTCCTCATAGCAAAGGATGACCCATTAGCACGAACCATAAATAGTTCTTTAGGGCACATTACTCTTGTGATGGCTACACAGAACCCTGGAAGGCAAGCAACCTGTGTCCTCATTGCTCTTCCAATCTCTGCCTTGTTCTGTGCTGGAGAACCAGCCTACCCTGTCTGGTCTGTTCAAACACAGGTATCTTTGTATAGTTTGGAGACTCTCATCTTCTCTCAGGGTCATAGCAGCCCATCTTAGCTTTTGTGTGTGATAGAATTTCATGCCTGTCTATGGTGGTGCAGGCCTCAACATCTTCTGTTGCATATTTTGGATGCAGAAACTATTTTAATTAATAATTAAGGTAACAACTCCTTCATCATTTGAATTTTGAGAAACATTAAACTTTGTATGTCTTATTCAAGATGTCAGTATGAAAAGAAAATGCAAAATAGCAACTTACTTGTACATTTGTTATTCATTCTTCCTTTAAACGATAATGTGGGTAAAACATCTCATTTGTCAGTCATTTTGTGTTTGAATGAAATCAGCAACAGGAGAAAAAGCTGTATTTTGGATTTGGAAGGATATAAGTCCATTTTGAGTTATGCACAAACTTTTGGAAAATATTTTCTGTATTATTAACAGAAAAGAAATTGTATTTAAAGACTTCTCCCTCTCTTGTTTGATGAATTTATATAATTTTTGAATTTTGCATTTTTGTACAAATTGAGATGTGTAGGATACTTCTGTAGGGCACAGCATAATTCCAGATCATTCATTATGGATTTTTCTGGTCATGTGTTCAAAACAAAGATGCACATAGCTTTCATGGTGAGTATTGAGCCCAAAATATTAACACACTTGGATGTTTATGAGCAGTTATTCCATTTACTCTAATTGAAAACTGATGTCTTGACGTTCTTCTTTCCTGCTGAAACATAGCTGAACCTTCAAAATACACTTTCTGTCAATTTGGGGCTGCAAATCAAGAGAAAATATCAGTAAAACACAATACCATCCACTTGAAACTCTCTGGATCTTTAGAAACAAAATGAGAGATATAAACATCTCACTGGCTAATTGCTTAACAAAATAAAAGGTTAGAAATGTAATACAGGCAGAAAGGGGTTCCACCATTCATCCAATAATAAAAAAGTCCACATATTGCATTATACTACAAAGAATCATGTAATGTTTTCTAGAACAGGTGTCATACACAATAAGTAAAATGGATATGTACTTTTCCCCAGGAGGTCTAATCTGAGAGACAAACATGCCTGTGTCATCTACAATCAAAATAGCCAAAAAAATGAAACCAGGGATATATTTTCTCTGGAGTGAAATGGTACAAAAGGGCATAATGTGCACTCAATATATGTAGATCGTGTTCCAAACAGTGTCTCTATCCCAGGGTGTCTTTATTCAAGAATGTCCCAGTGAGCATCAGCAAGGTGGGCAGTCCTCTGATGGTACAGAAAGTGAAAGGAAAAAGGAGAGAGAAAAAGAATAGCCAGAAAAGATTCCTAATCTCCCTGGTCCCAGCTTTACATCCATACCAAATTGCAATGGTGATGGAAGCGATGCCCTACATGGATGCCCCAGGGCTCTGCTGGGCAGTGAGCTTAGCAGAGCTATACTCTGGGAAGGTCAGCTTCTATCTCAGGCCCTTTTTTCAGTTCCAGTCAGCCTCCCATTCCTGTTTTATCACAGGGCAGTATCACTAGTGCTGTGGCATGTTTTGGTATCTGTAGTAGACACCACTGTGTGTTTTCCCAGTAACCGGCAAGTAGGGACAAAGGTTCATCAGTGAGTAATGAATCAAATGCTAAGGTGGAGACAAGATTTAGTTGTTTAAACACAGTCTTTGCAGGCATGTATCAGCCTTCCCTTTGAAATGTACTGAGCTACAGACGACGGGCAAGAAAATTTTCTATTTTTTCAATTTAAAGCTTGATCATATCAGCTGCTCCCAGTCTGAGCAGTTACAGGTTCTTTATTTTACTAATTATAAGAATAATTATGCCATTAGTTCTCAGAAAGTAATTTTAATAATTAGGTCAAACACAAAATTACTCCAATCTCATGACATACTAATTTAAATTGTTTGGATATTGTAATTTAGGAGGAGGAGTCAGTGCTAGAGTCATTTTGGGGATTGTAAGAAGGAAAATACAGCTGGAGAAATAACAGAAGATGAATTCTCTGTCAGAGACATTAGTTAAGTTGTTTCTAGAATGGTGTTAAGTGAATAATATTACAGCTATTTGATAGTGATGACAGATAAAATTATCACGCATTGAAAAATATATTAAAGATTTGATTCAGAGGCCATAATTTTGACTGAGCATACCAACCCCCTTTCTCTATTACTCTAGCAGAAAAAAACATTTTCAATTCACCCATCTAATTTTCTTGAGAAATTAATCCATTCATATCTCTGCATGATATATGCTGTTCTCAAATCCGGTTTCTAATCTTAGTTGCAACCTCATAAATCTTGAACTAAATTTACAGCCACCAGAGAGCTTAGGCCACCAAAGCCAATTACATTGATGTAAAATCCATGTACATGAGATATTTGGGACAAAAGAATAAGAGAAAGGAAAATGAGAGATTATTTAAACCAAGGCAGGAAATTAAAACAATGTCAAAATCATTTCAGACCTGGCTTCTAGCAGTCTACCTTTATCAATACCTCTATCCATCTACCACCAGATATTTGTCTTAGATTTAATACCAGTGCATTTTTAGGAGTACTTTTCCATGAAAGTATGCCTTAGTATGAGCAGGGTGCTTAGTATTGCATGGCCCTGGACTTTGTTCTGCCACAGGTTAGAAACATGCCTGCAAAGAATTAAGGAAAGTTACTTTCTGCCAATCATGACTTACACGACCCAAGATCATCTGCTGTTGTGCCTTTGGCAGGTGAGTAAAGCTTCGCTTCCTAGAAAGTCCCATATAAATTCAATCAATAACACATCAAGCCTTTCTGATGATGATGGTACAGAAAGCCATGTTTGACATCTTTCTCCCCTGACAAAATAGTCTCCTCTGACAAAGAATTCTCCTCTCTGAAAGACAGAGGACAGCCACATACAAATCACAAGACAAACAATTCTAAAAGTTAGGATTCCACTGCCTGCACCTACAAATAAATGGAATCCAATAGCTATGTCCCCTAAAGGTTTGCTGGCATTCAAAGTTTTCTTTATTTATTTACCCTTACTGAGGGCACAGGGGAATGGAAAAGCATACAGGCTTTTTTTGCTTCACACACAAGGAACAGAGAACACAAAACTTTGAAATTGCATTTTGTGAAATGCTTTTGCATTATTTTATTCAAGCAGTAAACATTGTGGTATAAAAATAATCTTTACATGAAAAACATATTATTCCCAGCTCACAATACACTCTAAATTTGACATTTGAAGCTAAAAATGAATGGGACTCGTGGTTTAGTCAAAGAACCTATATTTTTACCGACATAACAGAAGGTTGCTGGCAAGTTTCATTACATTTATTACAACTGTAATTATCTTTAAAAGCATATCAATGAACAATGTGATTTTACAAATTAGAAGAAGCAGTCCTGTGGAGCTGTGATGAAGTTCTGCATTTTTACTTTGTTAAATAAAACAAGCAACTTCACTCACTGTATTCATAACTGCAAAATACACTCAGAGTTTGGCAAGGATTTTCTGCTAATTCTAATTCTTTAAAATTTGATAGGAAAGATTAAAATAAATGTTACTCATGGATCATACAGAAAGTCTTCAAATTATGAGAATATTCTTCCACATTATTTGATGGACTTTTTTATAATAGTTCAAATTAATTAAAGTCTTTGAATTGTGAGAGAAGTTTATAGATTTATGTCTGAAAAAATACACCTAGAAGCAGTTTTTCTACTGTCTAGAAAATACTGAATTTTGAACTAACAATAATGAGGCAACTGTGGTTGGAATTGTTTGGTATTTTTACAGTCTAGAAGGAATGTTAGCACTGGTGAATTTTTAAGCATGTCTGCACATAGCAGTTATGCCACTTGCAAATCACATGCAAAAGAAACCCATTTGCATGCAGTGAGATTTAGCCTAGCTATAAATCCCGCAAAAATCCCATGTCAAATTCCACAAAAATAAAGATGTTTAGCCACTGCTTTCAATGACTTAATTGCTTCTGTTCATAGAAACACTGACCATCATTTCAAAACCTAGTGGGAGGATCTTTCTAAGATCCTCAATATATCTCATCTGAACTAGTTTTGCAGAATTGCTCCCATAACTACCTCAAACGCAGTTTCATTTTTGAAATAAGTCTTTATACAGAAGAAACCAGATTCATTGTACGTAGTACAAGGACACATAAAAGAGGACCTTCCAGACCATTCTGTGCAGTAAAAATGTCCCAGTGGAAGGTGGGTGGTGTTGACATCACAGCAATTTTAATTTCCATTAAAAAGTTCTATAGGAATTCTGCTGACATAATTTCTTTCCCTCAAAATAAATACTTCAGTTCTTGTCAACCTTGATCACACATTTTTTGTAGTATTTGTTCATCTCTCATTCCTCAAAGAAGAAAGTTTGTCATAATAATTTTCTAATCTTGCAGCCTCCTCTTTTTGTGTCTGTCATCAGCTTCAATTTACCTTGTACCAGCAGCTGGGTTAAATTCTAGCCTGCATCAATAGTCTGTGTTTTTTTGAAGTTCTGTTTGTCAAGGTTGTATTGGTGATTAAGTTATGAATAATCTGAGGTTCCATTTGCCATGTCTCATCTTCTTTAAATTTTAGCTTCAAAATATTCAATTTCTTTCTCATAAACAGAGCTAAATCAACATGAATTCAAGAGTTTGGTTGGCAACAGACAGCAGCAGGAAAAAGTTGGAGGAACAGGGATAAAATTAGAGGAACAGGGATTCCTATCAACTTAGAGATCATTTAGTCATGAAACCCTTTACCACAGTCTGTATAAGGAAAAAATCAGTTATAATCAAGCAGTTCAGAGGTCCTCCTAGAAGAATCTGGAAGTGGAATAGAAAAAGTTATTCAAAACTCTCAAATGTATTTTGGACAGAGGCAGAAAGCACGGAAGTTATTTCACTTTTTTGTTGTAACTAATAGCTACTGAATTTTCTTACAGACCCTTTCACAGATGGTCATACCTACCTTGCAAGACCTAAGGCAGATACTCCCTAAGGTCAGTTTTTGAGGAAATGGATCTGGCAGGACTATCATGCACCTTCCAAAATTCTCTCCCAGTTCTGCTGGCCACAAATTCTTTACTGACAGCGTTCAGTGATGGAGATCTCAAGAGGTTACTGTATTCAACTCTTTTACTGCACATCCTAATTCAGCTTGAGTCCCTTTCACCTCTTAACCACAGCCCCTGAAGTTTCCATTATCACATTCTTCTCCCATATCCTTTAGCTTCTGGGTCAGCATGCAAGCTACTGCCTAATACTTTTTGATGTGCTTCTCCTCAGCACTCTATTAGTGACATAGGAAGGCTATGTGTCCCAAGACTTGCTCACTGCATCAGTTATCTCTCTCTGTCACTCCCTCTGTCTTTCTTCTCTGATGGTTCATGATTCCAACAGTAGGAAAGGAAACTGTTCAATGCCTCCAAGTATTTTGCTGTCCTTTCTCATTATTTTAGTTGTGGTGAAAAATGGACTCCAAGACCATTCCAGACAAGTCTTCAACTTAAGCTCCCGTGGTTTTCAAAGAGGTCCTCATGCCTTTCAAGAAGAATCATGATTGGCTCTATTTCAGGTCCCATATATTTTGAAATCAGAACATCTGATCTATTCTGACATTTACCTTAACCTCAAAGTAAAAAAAGCAAGTAAGGTCTTGAGCATGCTAGGTTATGCATAACAGGTTAGGTTATGCATAACAGGTTGCCTCTCCAGCATTATCTGCATTGCACAAAACCAAATAGCTGCATACTGAAATTTTTCTGGATAAATCAACACACTCCTGCACATAGGAAAGATGCATAAAGCACTGCTTTCTGCTATAGTTTTAAGCGTACTTCCAGGCCCCATTCCCTGAAATCTTACAAATAACTTGACAAATATTTCAGATATCTTAGTCTTGTGGATTTCTGTGTTGACAAACACAGCTAGCATTCTGGGAAATTCTTGATCATCTGACAAATACCCACTAGTACAGATGAAATAAAGTCATTGGACTTTGGTGAAGCCTTGAAACATGACAGTTCAAAGTACCAAGAAGTGACTGTTTTCAGCACATTTAATGTAAGAACATGACTGTATGCATCAGAGCTGCAGTCAGAATCTAATTCCTACCCCATTCAATGCAGTCAGTCCCATCCTTGAGGCTGCAGAGAGTCCTGGCAGTACTAGAATAGAAGTCTGTTTGCTCTGGTAGTTTGGGTTGTTTTATTGTGATTTCACAGTTTTGCAACAGTTTTATTGTACACTATTGTCTGCATGAAGCAAAGAGAAAGTTCAAGAGAGAAATACCAGGACTTCTGCTGGGCTGGAGATGCTTCCTGCAGCAGTTCTCCTGTAGGTGGGATGCAACATACTTAACACTGCCATAAATGGTTCAAGATTTATTAGAAGCAGGTAAATGTCATTCCCTTTATAATGCAAAAAGAACTTCAGTAGTCTTGTAATGTACATTACCACTTTTGTGTGACATCCATGGGCTCTTTTACCAGCTAAAATACAAATGGAGAAAAGAAATTTCCTGCCACAAGGACCTCATGGTCTAGTCTTTCAAAAACCATGCTGAAGGTAGCGATGGGCTGGAGAGAAAGACAAGATATCAAGAAAATGAAGCAGTTATGCATCAGGAATAAGTTTACATCCCAGCAAAAAGACCAGGTATAATGCTTATGCTGCTTTTTACATTTGGGAAATGACAGAAATGAAAGGTTCTAGTAACCATCTTCTTATAAATTCTTATGGAAACTCATTTTTACGTGGGACCTTGATGTACTGGGATCAATAGAGTGGAAGCCATCCAAACCTTTAAAGCCTCACCATGGTAAAGATATGTTTCTCAGAAGGCGTTCTGGTAATATTCACATGATTGTAACTGTATTCCCTCTACTTTGTCCTGCTACAAAGGAGAATAAGTTTACTATTTTAAATGTGGGCACTGCTGTACAAATGGCCAGAGCAATATTGCATGAATGGCTTCCATGCTTTTTGCCAGGAAGTTTTACAGATGCTGGCAATAGTATAGCAATTACTTGAATCTATTTCTTTGGGAATGAATTCATCAGGGGGCACTCACAGCATAATTTGAGCAATGGAGGAAGTTTTCTGCAAATTTTTAAAAGTACTTAAGAAGTGCCCCCATCAGCATGAAAGAAAATATAAAGAGTTAATTCCTAGATTCTTGCATATTCTCAGCTGTAAGAATGACAGGCCAAATTAAAAATGAAAGCAACTTAAGCAATGTAGCTTAAACAGAATTAATCTTAGCAATGAATTTTGGGTTATTGTGCCAAACTGTTGTTTGGATTTTAGGGTAAAGTTTTCTTTTCTTAAATTAATTATTCCCTAGTTATCCCTAGGAAAAACTCAACATTTTCCATTACTCATAGCATCTTGCATAGCTATGTGGGATTATTCCTGCATATACATGAAATGGAGATCATCCTAACCCCCTATTTTATTGTTATCCTTCATTGTATCTTACCAAAGAAAGATACTATGGGTCTTCAGTCTTTATTGAAGATTTTCAGGTTTTGGAGAGCTCGAGTCACAATCTCTAAGTTCTGTACTTCATAGAATTAAAAAAATAAAACACTCTAACTTTCTGAAAATAAGAATATTCCTTTCTCATAGAAAAAAAAAAAAAAAAAAAAGCAACTGACTGCTGTCTCTGTGACTGGTGTACCATGCTGCACACTGGATCACACGATGTATCACACACATATTCAGTGCAATTCCTTGGCCCATTCTCTTTCATATAATAGGATTCAACAGAAGACATTTCAGAGCAGAGGGGCTTCAGCTGGATGGATGGCTCCATGAGAAAATCACACCAAGAACTCTATAGAAACACATTTTGGTGATAAAGGAAATGTTTCCTCCATATGGTACCTCATTTAAGGGCCACAAAAACTTACAGTAAGACTCTGCAATTGAATGGGACTACCAAAGAAAGCAGCAGAACCACACAAGTAATCACAGCAGCTTCTATCTGAGACTCCACCATTGACCCTATTTATTTTGACCGTGGCCATTCTGTTCTTCCTTGGTCTTTATGGAAATTTTCACCTCTACACTGTCTGCCAGCCTCGATGATAGTGAGGTGAAGATGGTGGAAGTACCATAAAGACTGATGGACTCGATGCATTTGTTTACTGCTGGTAAGAAGAGGTGGAGGTGGAGGGAGGTGTTTTTCCAGGTGAGGCAGCTGCGGAACACCGGTGCTAAGTCTGTGACGGAGCTCCCCCTGATGGTGTTCTGCAAATGTAAATGCACGGACCGGGGTCCCAGGTGCTGCCCCTTGAATTCCTGCAGCAACAAAGGCTGTTCAGAGCAGCTGGGTCTGTAAAAGCCTCCCACTGCATTCCTCCTGAAAACGACTTATGGACAATACTGAGCAAGACCCATATTTTTGTCATTAGACACCAGAAATCCCTCTCATTTCTAAAGATAAACAGGCTGGTTCTGGTGGTGGTTCCGAACCATGGCACTGCTGAAGGCCTCATAGAGAAGAGACAACAAAGCAAATATTAAGAGCATTTGTTGGGCTGTTGTTGTTGCATTTTCTCTCACTAATCACTTTGCCATGTAGAATAAACTAGCTCATGATTTTTTGAATCCTTGAGCTTGGCAATGCTGTTAACATGCAACAGAGTTTGTGTCTGATGATTCTCCAAAGTAAACTGACTGTATGTGAAGCGACAGGGGAACTTGGTCATCAGATGTAAATCCTCCACTACAGGCTAGCCAAGTACTGAAAATCATGAGTTGGATCCCTTGAAAATCACAAAATTCTCTTTAAAATCATGACTGTTACATAAACAAGCACATTTTGGTTTTGATTGTTTTTTACATTGTCTAGTGGTCCTTTCAGCCTTCAGGCTAAATATGAGTGATACTTTTTATTTCCAGGCTTTTCCCACAATATATGGCCTTGAAACATTTTTCTTTGATATATGAACACTGACATTTTAACAAAAATCGTATGAATCCTCAAACTAGGTCTTTAATGAAAACACCAAGATCTTTGCAATAAAATGGAGCTAGGGAGAATTGTATGGTCTGAGCATAGGGCAACTGAATAAAAACTTTGAATTATAAACCTGTCTGAGACAAAAATCTTTACCTCAATTCCCAGACAAAAATCCTTACCTCAGTTCCCAGACAGAAATCTTTGCCTCTAGTTCAACTTCTACATCTGCACAGCAGGACTAATAGTACTTTATCCCAGGGCTTAATGAATATGGTGATTTTACCATTTATCTTACTCAAATATCTTGAATGCAAAAAGACTTTGCAAATTCTACATAGCATTATTCTATGCCGGTTTATCCCCTAACAAAAAACTTGGTCATAGCATACATTCAGGTTTTTCATTTTTCTAACCAACATGCCTTAGAACAGGGCTTTTTCTGTAGAAAATAACATTGGGGCTAAGCGGGGGGGCAACAGGACCCAGCCTCAGTGGGGTGCCTGCTCCCTGATTTGCAGTCACTGCCAGGGCTGGCTGGCATGGCACAGCTCTGCCTGTCAGTGCTAGTGGAATATTCCATTATACATTAAACAATGTTTTCCAAAACAGATGAGTTATTTCTTACTGAAAACAACAATAACAACTCGATCCCCTGGAAGAAAACTTAAATCATTTGTATTACCCGAACAGTAGGACACAGACTATCAGTGCAGCTTCATTCACAGTGCTGTTGCCAGAGCCACACCTAATGACCTCCTGAGATGATCTTATGCCCTGAGATGGTACCATAAGAATAGGCATTAATTTAGTATGAGGAACTATAGTGATTAACTTCAAACGACTGGATGAAATAACATGATGAGATGTTTCTGAGCCTGTGTCAGAACAACAGGCTAGCCAATAAACACTGGCTATCACAGTTTCATTTAGATCACTCCCTTTATCCAGAGCACATTATAAATATCAGAGATTTTTTTGTCTCACCCCAGACAGACAGATAAAGCAGGGTTTAAGAAGCTCCACAGGGAGCAAAGTCAGACATCTGCATTTGCTATTAACAATACAAGTGAGTGATTCAAGGTCCAACGACGCTGCCCCCCACATTTCCTTAAATAACCAAGCACTGCAATATTGCTGCAGTTTAAGCACCCGAGTCACAAACTGCAGTCAAAGTTGCTGGCACAAGATCATTAGCAAATGACTCCCTTAGTGTGCTAATGCCCTGGGTTCATACCCTAACCACTAATTCCTATAGGAAATGTATTACTCGTTATCATAGTTGAGTACATGATTCACACTTTCTGGAAGGTTTCCTTTTATTCTTGAATAACATAACGTTAATTTTTCAGATTTTCTGATGTGAACTAATGTAAATCACTCTTTAGAACCAGGGACATGTTTTAGGGGAGCATTTGCTCCTTTATTTTGACTTGTAATTCTCCCAGGGGCATATCCCAAGGAAGTTACTGTACACACGGTGTATGTGGGATTTATAAATAGGAAAGACATGAAATTTAAGTGATTTTTGGCAGTTATCCCTTTGTAAATGTTAGCTTTTTCCCTGCAAAGGGTGTGTAACCCTTAGTGAATCAGCCTTTTAGTGTTTTATTTAGTAACAGACTTAATAATATGTTGTACAGTGTCTAAAGGCTTAAGATTAAAATGATACGTATCCGGTAAAAGGACTGAGCTAATCCCCACCAGCTGGAATACAGTGCTGAGGGGCCCTCCTTTCTGGATGGATTTTGAACTGGAATTAAGACCTCTTCTTAAATGAAAGAAAGTTTGCAGAAGCGAAGACATACAGTAGTAGAGCAAAATGAAGTTGCAGCAATAAAGTTACAGAAACCCTTTTTCGACTGTCTCCAATCTTCCAGACTAGCTCAGACAAAGCATCAGTCCCTGCTTGCTGCAGTGCTGGGGCAGACAGCCCTGCTCTGCTGTGTGCAGGCATTAGTCTAATAAAAAGCCTTCTTCCCGATTTGGAAGATGTATTACTTCTGGATTCAAATGCTTCCAAAAATATATGAGATGTAGAAAACACTCCTCATTTGCCAGAAACACATTGGAGTTTTGCTTACATTACATTCTTTCCTCGTATATGTTTGGAAAAAAAAATAAAAAAAGCAGAAGGGACGGACGGGGGAAAGAGACTGTAATACATTGAACTAAAAACTTTCATCACAATGATAAGATATAACTTTGGGTAAAGAGACTGGGAGACAGCTCAGTCAATACTGTCTTGAAATCTTCTTTTACACCTCTTTCTGAAGTATAAATATGGACTTAATCCAGTTTTCCCAATCTGAACGACTTTGGCTGGGGGAGGTTGGTATGGAAGTCATTTCCCTTTTAGGTGCAGTAGCTGCTTTCCACAGACTCAACAAAGACATGAAATATCATTAACATCTGATTCTGAAAGGCTGACAACCATTTCTTTGTTTTACACAGCCGTCCAGGGAAAGCTGCTGTGTATTACCATATCACAAGCAAAATTATACCTATTAAGCTCTGATAGGAGCTCTGGAATATTTCTCTCATTTGTTCTGGGATATGGTGATTTGAATATGTCTATTGTTTTCACAATCAGCATTTCATAATTTAAACAGTATTATGTGCAAACATTGCTTCAGTTAAGGGTGGGTATTGCTGGACCACACTCTTAAGCCTGTGATTTGTTTGGGACATGGTTTCAAGGATAAGGATTAAAACCTTCCACATAAAAAAGCCAGAAAGAGATGAGATAGTTTGTTCAGTGGGTGCTGAATCAGAAAAGAGTCTCCTCCTTCAAACAAGCAAGAAGACTCTGCAGGCCTCAGCAATACTTCTCTGCTCCACAATAGAAGGAAAGCAAGTTGAAAGTCTTCCCAGGGGATTTCTCAGCTCCAGAACTCATTGGAAAAGAAATAGGGAAATGCCACATTTATGTGTGTTTAATCCTAAAAAACAATCAAAGAATTCCTCTAAGTTATTTTAGAAGGTGCAAAAAGAGTCTTTGTTTTCCTCTAATTGTCTCTAAGAGCCAATCAAGATCACGCTATTAGTGCTAAAATCTTCTATCAGAAATTAAACATCTTGGTTCACATATAAGATACAAGAATTATTACTCTTTCCTTTCCTCCTTTTTATTTTTGGTTGACTTTAAGAAAAGAAAGTTGAATTTTCAAGTAATGCTGTTAGCTAATTATTTGCAGGTCAAATCCTCATCAGATGATTTTTTTTTAATATAATACACCTAATTAGCATAAAATGAACCTAATACTATAAATTAAACGTTTTATTTGAAGGAAAGACTTAAACCTGCATGTCTAAACTGATCCTATTCTAATTGTTCTCAGGTTCTCAAATCTTGCAACAAGCATAAATAAAAACATCCCAGTTGCTCTGTCAGAAAGAATAGTTAAACACTGTTATCATCCCCATTTTACAGAGAAACTGGTTCCAAAACACAGAAATACTTTGGTGAAAGGTCAAAAAGAGCATTTGTGCCAGATCTGGGAACAGAACTGTTATCTGCTGCCTTCTAGGCATTTGCTTTAACCGCATCCTTCCTTCCAATGTACTGCAACTTCTTTTCACCAAACATTTCTTTACTCTTTATTTCTTCTCATAAAGCACCTGAAATCTAACTGGAAAAAAAAGAATGCAAAAAACTTTACACAAGAAATTTATATCTTTTGTTCTTTTCTCTTTGATATTCTGGTGAAAACATTTCCTGCAAATTCAGAGGAATGTTGCAGACTGAGGTGCTGCACGAATGTACTTACCAATAATATCACCAAATGGCATGATCACCTAGGAGTACAAGCAAATATTCTGTATTATATTTAAAATATCAGTCTTTGGTGGTATTTGCAGGGACAGCAATGAAATCAACGTGGGAGACTCTGGCAAAGTCTTGGCTCTTAAGATTCCTTGTGCTCATAAAACCTGCTAAGGCATACCTGGAAGAGGCATTTGTCCCCATACAGTGTAGCTTCTCCTCTCCCAGAACTACTGTGTATATGTAAATAAGATAAATTACATTTGGAATTTAATTCTCCTGCACCACTTCTTTTTCCCTTTTGCAGAAATGTGCCCTTCAAAGCACTGGTTGGAAGGGAGGTAAGCTTGCTGTCAGAGCATGTCAGGTAAAGATGTTAATTTAATTTCATACTTATGCTGCCCTCACCTGAAATATAAGTCCAAGATCAAATATTAAGTACTTGATTATATTTAGCATATTTCAAAGAAAAGTAGCCAAGGCAATATGTTGAACTTTCAGTTAATTTATGTTAATGAATTGTCTCTCCTTATTTTGATAGATATGTTTATGTCTTCTCAGTCATGAGAAGAAGGAAAAATCATGGGCAAGATGTGCTTTTCATTCTCTCACTCCATCCCTGGTTTTGCTCACCTCACTAAACAGACCATTTAAAATCACTTAATTAGCCTCCTTTCTGACTTAATATTCCAAAAGCCCATCTACTCCAGTGTCTGTCTTTTCCTGGTGTCAGGCAACTGGCTGCAACTGCTTCAAAATCTCAACAATTTCTTGTAACTCAGTCTAAAATTTTCAGTGTATTAGGCTGAAGTAAATTGTGCACAGATGCAGTGCAATTGGGGCTTTCTATCTGCTAATAATGGCTTTTAAGTTGCTGTGTTAAATTCATAGCTAATTTAATAGGAATTTTAATGCAAGGCATTTTCATGTGGAGTTTCTCACTTGCACTACAAATCACACTTAGGTTTGTGTACAAACATGGTGATTCTCACCTTGTTTAGTACCACAAAAATCTTAAACACAGGCCTGTTTTCTCAGGACTTTCTCTGCTCAGTTTAAAAAATCATGGAAAATTTCTGCATTTTGTACTAGATTTAAAGTAAAACCAGCCTAAACACTTAAGTTTATTTTATTACCATGTTTAACACTCCCAAAGACACTGATAATAGACTCTTTGTTAGGACTTCTAACCTTAATTGCCTGGATAGTGTGAAGCAATACGTGGTTGGGGAAATAATAAGCATTTTTCCATTATTTTTAGATCACTCATTTTATTTGGCTCAATAATTTGGCATTTTAGTATTTCTAAAACAAAAATAAATAAAAATATTAAATATTTTTAAGAGTACAGCCACTTGTATTTTATGCAATTTAATTAGCTTCTCTGAAAAGTAATTCAAAATTCCATTAATGATTAGCGAATCACATTGGTTTAAGTTCTTTTCTATTTGTCTCAAACAGCCCTGGAGTCTTAAACTTTTCCTTTATGAAGTCTCTTTTCTGGGCACGTTATTCATCCATGTTGGTGGTACCTGAGTGGAGAAGAAATGTATGGGAGAGAGGATTGATGTGACCAAGCAAAGAACCTGCCAAGGTTAGAACTCAAATACTTCTTTGGGTGTGAGTCCAACTTCAAACTAACAGCACCAGTTTGTTTAAAGGATAATTATAATGCTCCCACAAATATTAAGGGCATTTTTTTGCTAAATGACTGCGTATGCAAGGCAGGGTTTTCTGGATGAGAATTCTGCCATGTTTTATGTTGTTCGGTTTCAGGACACCAGTTCCATTCAGATAAGAGAATTGCCTAATGTGTCATTTCTGGCATGGGAATGGCAGAGCTGCAGGCAGCTCATCTACATCTCCATTACTTTTCCATGGACCAGAGCACTCTTTCATAGGACTGGAAGTAAAGACCGGGTGTATGGCTTTGTTCTCCTTAGATAAATATTTCTTCTTCTCCAGCAGTCTGCAGTTCAGGGGAGCCAACATGCATCATTCTCAAACAAGCAAGGGAAAAAGAGATTTCTTTTGGTCTGGACTACCAGTTCTCCAACAGCAGGGATAAGAACAAAGGTGATATGACTTTCTCAACTGTAGCTGCTATTCTGGAATCACCTTCCTAACATGAACCAATCAGTAAAGCTTTGAGATCTCGCTGAATCTTTTAATACATAAGTAGGAAGTCAGTTAAAACACGGGCGATTCATGACATTGTAAAAGCCTGTGAAAGTGATAGGCAAGAAGGGAAATTGCCAAGGAACTAAAATTTGACCTCTTTCATCCCATTGGTAGCAAAACTTTGCAGTGCTGCCAGAATAAATGAATCAACAGAACTCAATTTATAAACACACAAGATCAGACAAAACTGACATTAAACATTTACTGAGCTTTCAAAATAGGAGCAGCACTTAACATATAAATACTTAACAGAAAAACATGCTTTTAATATTTTTCTTTTTAATTAGAAGCTCAGGGCAATTAAATATTTTGGGTGTTTTAGGAGCAAGTTACAGCCTAGGCGAATCTGATAGGGTTTCCATTATCTGGTATCAGGTAGGAGCTGTATCAGAAAGGAAGCTGTAACAGAAGGCCCCGTCACATGGATGGAGCATACATTGAGTGTTTATTTTTTCAGACTGAATATCAAGTCCCCAAGGTGAAACAATAATGAATGACATCTTACTGACTGCCCAGACAGATCTTATGTTGCCCTTTCAGATAATATGTAGTAACTCAATATCAGTACTCATAAAATCTTGTGTTCATGGAAACCAAAGGAATAAAACTACTTTTGCCGAGCTGGGTTTTAAGTTAATAGGATAAATGTGGGGGCTTTGTGTTTTGGTCTTGTTGTGGGGTTTTTTTTAATTAATTATTTGCATTTTAATTGGTTTTGGATAGATTTCATTTTATTTATATGTTGGGGTTTCACATTTATATTTTTGTTTCAATACACTTGGTCAACGTACTACATAGTTTGATTTCTTTACAAGTCCTTAAGTTCCTCCTTCTGCATCCTGAGATGCAGAAAACACATAGACCTTCATTTTCAGAGCTTGATTAGGGAAGCAGTTATACTTGCACAGACATTACTAGTCTGCTAGACACATGCTCTAGCTTTTGGTCTTCTGAAACTAGACATTAAGCTTAATATTAATATTGATCAAAAAAGAAGGACCATGCCTATGAAAATATTTTGAAAAAAAAAATTAATAGGTTTTCAGAAAGTTTTTCAGAGATTTATGTTCTTAATACTGACAAAACGTCAGTGTTTTCATGGAAAGAAAACTTGACTGATTAAAAACATGGTTTGTTGGGAAAAAACCCAAACTAATTTTATTTCATGAAACAGACCATCAGAATATGCAACCAATACCTTTGGGCAGAGTATGTGTACCCTGAATTCCAGCCTACCAGGAAACACCCTCACTCTGTAGTTTGCAGATACGTAGGCAGGTTTGTCACATGAAAGGTGTAAGACCTGGGAGTAAAAAGAGAAATAATATTTATTTAGATTATAAAATGTACACTAATGAAATGGAACCTATTCAGGCCTCAAAGCAGCTTCAGTGGAATTAGACTCACCACTTCTATTTCCTACTACTAAATAAATGGGGTATATCATTATAGCAGTCTGACCACTGCCACAATAAAAGCGTCTTATTCATCTCCAAAAGTCCATAGAAGTTCCTAAACTCACCCAAGACATTAGGAGTTGAAAAGTCCACAGTCAAGTAAAGGTCTACTGTTAGTGGCTGTTGATTATTCTGTAAATTATGTGGAAAAGGCAAATAATTTTAACAGGTTCCATCTGTAATTAAGCTGTAAGTCATATCAATGTCATGTATTGCTTTGGAAGGGAAAATTGCTGTCTGTATTATTGAGGATACTTGATTGCCCAGAAATTTATTTTTTTTAAATGTAGACCTTGGTAATTCACATCTAGGAGTCTTCAAAACCTTATTTAAGTAACACACAGAATTAATTACACAAGGGAAGTATCATGGTAAATTGAACTTTACTTCCAAAAACACAACATTCAGAACTTGAGCTTACACAAAATGAAAACACAACTTCCGAGCAATGACAATAATCAAATTGTTGATCAGCTCAGTAGGAGGAGAAGTTGATATTTCTAGAACAATAAAATAAATTATAATTTATTATAAATATTTCTTTTTTCTGAAACAAACAAATTTATTTTCTGCTTAGATGACTGCACTACTCTTCCCTGGGCTTAGGGATCCCAGTACATCCCTTTCAGTCCTGGATCATGGTAAGAAAGTTCTTCTCTTTGAATGTTGCTTTCTTTACATATAAAGCCTCTCTCCTTTTACAGTGAAGGGAGGGAATGGAATTCAATCTGCAGCAAATTCAAATAATTATATTTACAATCTATATATAGCACCAAACAAAGCTTAAGTATTACTGATTGATAAAAGAGACTGAAGATGAAACCCCTAACTTATCGTAATGTTGTCTCAGATAGTATTAGTAGTACTTGGCACACACTTCATGTTCAAAGCAATTCAGAAACATTAAGTGATTAACCTACATACGATTTAATGCCTTCTGCCAAGATTGCTGTACACAGTCAAGTCACTGGAAGAAAAAAGAACTAAAACCAGATTTAATCTGAGAATATGAATAACAGTTATCATAATAATTCTTTCAGTTTTTCCTCTAGGCTTTGGCCCAACATATTTTACATTTTTTTATTGAATGGGAGACCAAAACTTCTGGTTCTTAGTTGCTCAGAAGTCACACAGAACCCATGAGTAGAGATATAAAGCTTGAGTACTCATGACTGACAACTGGAAGACTAGACTGACTGGGTTATGTATTGTGTATAGCACTTACCCTCTAAAATTCTGTCACCCCCTGCCAGCTGCTGAACATGGAAAAAAAAAAAAAAAAAGAAAAAGAAAAAGAAAAAATGTAACACAGTATAAATGAAGAACACAAAACCATATAAAGGGAGGTTTTACTATTTAAGGAAGCACAAAGGACTAAGGAAGGCTTTCTTGCTGAAACAGACTTATTGTTCTGAGCAGAAGTCAGAATTTCTGAATAAGACAGACCTAGTCTGGGGTTGTGGTTTTTTGGCTTTGATTTCTTCACTTATTTATTATTTTCCACTGTTATTTTCTGTATTCATCACATTCTCTGCCTCCATGGTGGAAAGACATTCTTTTGCTCCTTCTGCATGGCAAATTTGGTCTTTCCTACATATCTTGTAATCCTTCTCTTTACTCACCTTCTTGACAGAAGGTGAACAATGAGCTGGAAAGTCTACTGAAAAGGAGCTAGTGATCCATTTAACTCAGCAGCAGACCACAACTTGCTGGAACAAGCAAGCATCCACAGCAGCAGTATAGATGTCCTGGCTGTGCCTCTTTGCACAAAGCAGATCACCCTGCAAAAAATGCATCTGTTTCTTCTGGTCTTTAAACCCCACAGTTACAGGTACATTTTTATCCCCAAATGTAGATACTTATACATTTCTCCAAACAAAATGTCCTTTTAAATATTATTGTCTCCACCTTTTAAACATGTACCACAATTTTACAAGGTCTTGGGTTAGTGGGAGCTGGCATGATACAGGTGATTGTTTATGGAATAAGAGAGAACAAAGACAGAATTGTGCCAGCCATTAGGCAGGTGGCGTCAAGATGCCTTCATTTCAATATGGATAAAAAGACAAATGCTCTATTATGTATGAAAACATACAAGATAAAACAAGCAAAGGAATGGGAAAAGGCAGAAGAAAACAAGCTAGGGAATGAGGCCAAGAAGATAAATTACAAAATATAAGTCTTTGGAAAAAAAATTACCTTCTGTGTTTTTTTGCTGGACAAGCATCAAAAAGAGTGAGCTTGGTGACAAGAGCAAGTAAGGAGGAGATACTAGAGACCACTTGAAGTAGCAGCAAGGAGACGGACACGGACTAAGAGCAGCAGGGTGCTGCAGAGCCATGTATCCCTTGCCCACTGTCCCAGTGCTGCAGAAGCCATGGCGCCCTCAGCCAGCCAGCAGAGACCTGCCAACACAATCACAAGCTGGTTCCACTGATTCAGTCTCCCACCCAGTGGAAGGGGCTGGGAGGATCCTGGAGGTGGAGGGATGACAGTCTTTTCATCCTCTCCTTCTCCTCCTCCCAGCATCACTGACACTATTTTCATCCTCTCTGCGCTCACTCTTTCCATGAACCAGACGGCAGGGGCGGGGGTAAGGAGAAGGGAAGAGGGGAGGTGGAGGGTGCTGGTGCCCCAGCGTGGCAGCTGGGTGGGCTGTGGGGTCCTGGGGAACTGCAGGAGCCATGAAGAACCTGGCTGCTCGCACGTCCATCAGCACGTCTCTGCACTTGTGGAGTGGGGAGGGAAATATTGGATATCACTTTGGTCGGGGCTGAATCTATAATTGAGAAGATGAGAGTTCATTATAGATTTTGGCCTTGGAATGCTTGTCTTGGCAAGAGGCTTAGCTGAGTGTTAAAATCATTACCAAGTGGCCTAAATCTAAACAAACACCCACCTTTTCCATTTATTACCAGGATGAAATGACTTGCCTTGTAGAACTGAAATACCTATAGTTGTCAGCTTCTCATTTCCCAGTGGTGCATAAAATTCCCTCTCTTAAGGCTGCCTTTCCCTCTGGTCTAGCTTTCCTTTATGTTATTCTACTGACAAGAATTATGTATTAAATTACAAGTTATCTGTCCCCGAATGAGAATTTCACTTCACACCAGACAGAAGTCTGTTGTATGGAGCTAAGAGTTCCTTTTTCTCTGGTGCACAGCTGTAAAGCAAGGCAAAAGTAAAGTAAAACAAAAGAAAAAAAAAAGATAGGATGACTCTAACATGTTGTTAGAGGATAATTCAGGCACATACAGCAAGGGAGACATTTGTCATCTTATGAATAAGTAGCTCTATAGAACCAGATGATATTGTTACAACTGTGGTTTTTAGTCACTGCAAGTAGACTGGTGGAATTGTAGGTGCGGAGGAACGACTGTAGTTATTTCAGAGGTTTCTTTCCCCATATTTTTCACAAAGAAGTCTGTCTATATTATTCCAGCCTCCATGAATGCTTCAGGAACTGTGACCCATTACACAATTCATTCACACAGAATACAGCCATTAGCAGGCAGAAACCACAGCACTCTCCCTAAGAGAACAACTTTTTATTATTACAAAGGAGATAAAAATGATGTATTATATATTATGTTCCATCATTGAAAACCATCACCCATGAAATATCCCTCTGTTTCTACCTCCCTATCTAAAGAAAGGCTGAAAAGAGTAGAAACTGAGCTACTGATTGGGGGATTTTCCCACCCATTTTATTTGTGTGTGCAGAAAACACACATGAAGAAACATGTAAAGCAAATCGCTCAAAAGAGTGATTGGAAACAAATTTAAATGAGTAGTGTTTAAATAATTAACACCTGCCAAAGTAGGAACAGAGGTCTTATTGCTGATATTAAATCATATCCTTTAACGTCTGAAACAGATGACAGTAAGTAATTCCAAAACAGTCAAGACAGGAAACCAGTTTTTAGTTCTTGGAAAGTTGAATTAGTTTCAATAAAGTTGATAAAAAAGCCTATTTTGATTTTGCTGATTCTATTATGGAAAGCCAGATTTACATTATTTTTTTCTTTTTTTTTTTTTGCTAATTTAATATACTGTAACTGAGAATTTTTGAATCGTGATTTAAAGTATATTCATTATTCAGTAAACTAATGATGTATGTTCCACCTGGCTGCTGCAGAGCCCGGTAAGTAAAAACTGTAGGTAGTATCTTGTTACCAAGAACAAATATTGGACTTGCCAAGTTTCCAGTCAGTAAATATAACTCACAATAGCTATGCCAGATAGGCAAATAAGGATGTTCCGTTACAGAAGAAAAACCAAAAAAGAGATACTGTGTAGTAGCTCAGTCTTAAAATTCAGCTCCAAAAAAGCACCCGTTGCAGAAATTGGAAATTTTGCCTGAGAGTAGACTGTGGTGTAACGGTTTGGAGCACTGCCTAGAGTTTTTATTCAGGAAGAGTAAGTTAGGGGGGGGGGAGAGAGAGAGAGAGTATATGTGCTAAAATAACATTAATGTTGAAACACACATGAGTAAAAGCAAAGCTACTCTGGCTGTCACCTCACTGCTTATTCACCTCTGTCTCCTGATACTTCATCAAACTTGTCCTGCATGGTTTGATCACAGGTTGTGTGTACTTGGAGATTCCCTTCAAATGAAAACATGTCTGTCCCTCTTTTTTTCAGTGTCTGGACTCCTACAGTAACTAATGGATGTTATCAATGCAGCATTGCCTCGAGGTGGGTCTGGGCATGCAACTCTGAGCCCAGCAGCTTAGAATTACTGTCCAAACCTTAAAGACATGAAGTGTGGTTGGGATCATCACTCCCTGCTCCCTGGAGCAATGCAGTTCTTTTCCTAAAGGACGATACAACTCTTTCAGCAAGCAAGGACTTTCTGGGAACACCATTTAAAAAAAAAAAAAAAAAAGTAAGCCAGGCACTGGTGCCATCTCTGAACACATAGCGGGTACTTTGTGCTGCAGATCCATCTGAGCAGGCCTGGCAGTGCTGATAGCAATAGCAAGACTGAAATCAGACTGGTCAGCTGGGAACTTTGGCAAATGGCAACCCCAAATCCCCAAACTGTATGCATATGTTCTCCTATAAGAAAAGGATGAAAGAACCAAATAATTTCAATGATGCACAGTCATACAACTTAATGTATAGTTGGCAGACATTCAGTTCCAGTAGCAATGGCTGTGATATAAAGTTAATATAAAAGAGTAATTTACAGATGAGGTAACTAAGCTACAGACAGATCAAGCTGTCACTTGTTCCCATAGAATTTGAATCCACCTTCACAGTTAAAACATCCTTTTTCTGTATGCCTCATTTCCAAAGCACAGCAAAGGATGTTTGAGTGGCTACAGCATTCCTCAATGAGTGCAGAAGAGGGGGAAATCCTGAGGGAAGAGGGAATATTTCCCCCCTTCAATGGCCACAGATGAAATAAACCCAAGATACTGAGTGCACTGACATGAGCTTCAGCCTCCTTTTTTATTTTATGGTGCTCAGAATTAAGGACCTTCTTCCTATTTGCAAACGCTGTGTAAATTTTCTTTATGAAAAACTGTATTTATTTGCTTAAAAAAACAAAAAAAAAACACAAAAAAATAAAAAACAAACACAAAAAAAGTTCCTTCAGACACAAATTTAAAAGTAGATCTCCCAAAAGCTGTATCTTCTTTTGTAGTTATGGGCAGGTCTTTATTGTATTAGAAACTAAACACTGGTAAAATCAGTCAAGTTCACTTTATGTCCTTACATCCTCACTTTATTTTTTTTTATTTTAATTAAGAAAACACTTCCCAACTGCAGGCCAGCAAAATAACAACTTGAAAGCAATTTTTTTATATATAAAAAAACCATTTAATTAAAATGTAAGAGGAGGTTTTACAGATTGCCTGAGCAGACACATATCTTCCCAGTCCCCAGGGCTGCCTGCACCTGCAGGAGCCTCTTCTCCCTTCCCACTGCAGCAAGTGCTGCTCCTGGTGCTCCTGGAGACACAAGAGCTCTGCAGAGCCCAGCCAGCAGAGCCGCAGTCATGGGCACATCGTGCCCAGGCTGAAAAATGTTTGCATTTCCTGCAGCTCTCTCATGACACAGTATCATCAACCTTTACAGATAGGGCAGGGTGGTATTGTTTTAACTCTTCTCCCTTTTTGAAGATATCTGAGGAAATTGGATACTTAAATAGTCCCATATTTTCAGTCTAAATGCAGTGCTATAACATAGGAAATATACCACCATCCTGACAGTGATGTTCTTTTAACAAATACTATTTTAATGGAATACATGGATTAAAAATTAAGTCTATAAATTAACCTAGGAACTGGATGTGACTAGGTTATTGCTGGAGCAGAGCACTACATTTAACAATATTGTACAAAGAGGAACTGACAAGGCTGTGCCGGCTCATATAACATTATTTTAATCACTTATGTGCTAATGACAAGAATAGAAATGAGGGAAAATTTAATGAAATAATACCTTCCAGCTTTCCTTGGTTGGACACAGATTTGCCAGGTCATCTCTATACCCTGAATAATTGCATCTCTCTAGTAAAAATGGTTCTTAAGTCCTCTTCAATTGGCTTTGCAATCCCCACTCTGCCTTCTTGTACTTCCTTGTCTAGTTTTCCAGTTTGGATACCTACTTCTTCCTTTCTTTCTTACCTTTCTGGTAACATGTAGTCAAAAATGTGAGTCTATCAATGAAGTGCTGTTAACTTTCTTACAGATCTTCTCTTTCTGTTTCCTCTCTTTCCTTTCTAACTCTTTTGCTTTTGTTTTATTTTGTTTAATTTTCACCCAGTACCATTCCTTTGCTGAAGCCAGTGAACAGAATAGCACTCCAAAGCATGTTTATTGAGCCCACCAGAAAGGCAAGGCTGGCACTCTGGCTTTGACCATGTGTACAGGGCTTTGCTTCCCCTGCTTATGTGCAAACCAGATAATTCACTGTTTATTCATCACCAATTGCACTTTGCTAATCTATGATTTGACAATGTTTTGCATGACTAGAAGCATTCAGTTAGAGAACAGCACCACATGAGCTGGTGGCCCATCTCACACCAAAAATAATGGATGGTTTAATATCCTAAAATAAAATCATCAAAAGCCACAAGCTGCACAGTGATTATCCACACTCTTCATTGCATACTTACCATTAAAATAAGCAGTCAATTCATCTCAACACACTGGCTTTAAGAATGGGCAAAATTAAATACATCAGTGAGATATGTCACCAGTTTTAGTAGTTTTATGGCCTGAAATAATAAATACAGCTTTTCTGCAAAATTGTTGTAGAGAAACTCTCTTACCTTTCTTCATTCAAGAAGCCTGTGAATTTTCTGAAGAACGTTCATAGGCTGTCTACTGCAAAAGACTAAACGGTAAAAATACAAATATAACTCAGTAAGAGTTTTGATGTTTGCTCACCCACTTACATATTTCATAGATGGTCTTGATGTGTATTAAAGTGACCACAGGACCAAAAGTTTAGAAAAATTCAGCAAGAATATTATTCTAGAAACAAAACAAAACAAAACAAAAAAAAACAAAACAAAAAAAAACAAAACAAAAAAAACCAAACAAACAAACAAAAAAAAACCTTGTTCCCAGAATACTGTTTGCTCTGTCATAACTTTTTACAGTGTAAGAAAAAAAAAACCAACGGCTTAAGTAATTTTGCCCACAAACATGCTATAAAACCAGTTAATCTTCAGCCTTAGGTGCTTTGTGCCTGTGGCTGCAAATGGAAAGCTATTAGCAAGGACCTGATATTGGGACAGTAGGTGTTCCCACTGGATCCTGGAGGTCAAAGGCAGTCAGCGCTACTCTCATTGACTCAGAAATCTCTAAAGTGGTGCCTTATATACCAAATTATATGTCCTGAGAGCTCATGTAAGATACTGTGCTTTAGTTCTGTGAAGTATGTAGACTTCAGCATCATTAACTAAACTGATTTATAATGAATATTAATTATTATGGTCATTAGACTAAATGGCTTCTGTCATCTGCAAAGACATAATTGGTACAGAAAATTGTTTCAAAGCTAAGGAACAATCAATCAACATGGGCTGAGCATGCACAAGTGTTTTTTTCCTCTCTGTTTTCTCACACAATGAAAATCCAAACACAGAGAGGAGGTCTGAGATGCAAGGCAGCTCCTCCTACAGTGAGTGATGAGGTGAGGCAGACCCAACCCAGACAAAATGAGAAGCTCAGAAATGGTGTAGGAAGGGAGATGTGGGGCTTATATGTCTAAAATCATGTCCCATACTCCTGCAGCCAGTACCACCTTGGCCAATGCTAGCAAGGGAGTGACTACTCAGCAAGTCTCTCAGCAAATCTGCTTCAGATACACACAGTACAGTGTTTACACTTGTCTCTTTAATTCCACCTTCACTGGTATGTAATGAAAGAGAGCTCAAATATTGCTGTTATTATTATTATTATGATTACTACTACTACTACTACTACTACTACTACTACTACTACTACTACTACTACTACTACTACATTTATTAGGGGAGCTCAAGTGCAAAGAAATGTGTTCCTCTTTCCATTCCTCCCTTTGGAACCAAAATACTTGATAGAACAATAACAGATGCAACACTACAAGAAAATTTTCATCTTTCCAATCTCCAGCCGTCTCTCAGAAGCATGAAATTAATATTGTAGTTAATTTGAATTTCCTATGTTGTTTGGTTGGTTACCTCTGGTTCAGAAATATATCATAAGCAGAGGTGGGAATTTTCCAAACCACATATGACAGTAGAACAAAGCTTGGATGAATCATTTGAAAAACTTATGATTAACCCATCTTTCAATTAAAATGTTCCAAGAAAATAATATATTTATTCAGCAAAAATTACTGCCAAAAAAGGTACCTTTTGCATTTAAGATCCTGTAAAAAGCAGAGACATAGAAAAGCAATATAGAGGAAGCAAAAAAGTTTTTAAATGGCTTGGACACTCTCTTAAGAGTTTGTGTTTGTCTTATTTTAAAACTTGTCTACCTAAAAATTGTAGTTTATTTATGTAACACCTAAACCCACTAAGCTACTTTATTTTAGACAATTAAGCAAAAGCACTAATAATTTCAAACTACACACACACATACACACACATTGCGTGCCTAACTTCTTTTTTTTTTTTAATAGGTAAATAAAACCAAGCAGATTTTATTTATATTACATATATTAATATGAACCATTCTTGGAACTCTTAGAATCTGCCTGCCAAGGAATCACAACATTACAATTTTTTCAACTGTGTTAGGCTTAAAACAGTTAAACTGATTATTTGTGTGTTGAATGGCTTCAGAAACAGAATTCTGAGAGTTTGTTCTGTGGGATAAGAGATTGCTTGTCTTAATTTTCTCCATGCTCCAATCTGTTCTTTAAACCCATTCCAGATGATCTGGAATATTCAGAACCATAAATGTATTGAGTCTGTAAATTTGGAAGGAGAAAGTATTGAAACCAGAAAACCTGATTTCCTTATGGAAGAATACAAGAACATGAGAGTTCTCGCCAAAGGATTTGTCCTGTGTTCTGTATTCAGTTCCCAGGATGTTATTTGATATAAAAGCTGTTTTTTCCATCAGAAGATAAGCTATTGTTCTTTGCATAGTCCAATACCAGACAAACACTTAGCATTTTAAGGAAGGTATTTACCCCACAGGACCCTGTAGCATAGTCACAGCATTTTCACATCTATGTGGACCTTATTTCGCTTTGTCAATCAAGACAATTAAGCTAAATCTATCAAAGATGTTTATTCTTGAACATTGAAGTATATTTGCACAGAATTTGCAGCAACAATAATGCAACGTTAAATGTGACTATCTCCTTGAGAGAGCTGCAAGCACATTTCAAAGACATTTAGGCAATAGTAGCTGTTCTTATTTTGTCGCTGGAAAAAAAATTCAAAGCAGTAAGGCTGACTGGTTAATTAGGACTATAGACCAAAGGACACTGAATAAGACCACAGGAGGAAACTGTAAAACATCCAAACCTGGCATTAGGCTACTGTCATGCTCTGAAAATTAGCTTTTGCCTCTTCTTCAAGCCAACAAAGTACCATTTTTCTACACTGCTGTACAGCCATAAGGCAGCCCAGTGATAGGCAAAGTGATTCATCCAATATTTCCTACCAGAGACCTCTTCAGTGGCAAGACCTGGAATCTGAAATAATGGACATCTAACTTCCCAACCCATCTCCTTCTTTTTCTGAGATTATAAACACAATTACTTCCACCACTGTAAACAGAATCCTAAGTGGTATTGTTGTCTTTTACAGTACATAATTTGAAATGATTCAATACTAAACAGTACCTCTCTCAACTGCTTTAACCTATGGAAACATAACTGCCTATATTAAGGTTCAAACAATCATGAACAACACATATTTTTTTTTTTTCTTTTCATCACTGAAGAAGTGAGTTTTTTATTTAAAAACATTTGTGATCTGCTGAAAATCCCAGGTTTGGCAGTAGATGACATCAGGTTTTCAGTGAAATGCAATGCTATTAAGCCACAGACAACTGTGTCTCATAAGTTACTGTCAATCAGAAAAGAAAATTAAAAAAAAAAAAAGGTTCCAGATTCTTTTCCAGGAAAAAATAAAATATATATTTTGGCCTGACCTGGATATGAATGACATAACATGTTTCAATAGCACTGGATCTTGCCTTTGATTGAAATGTTTTTAGTTTACAGTATAAATTATCACACTGCTAATGACACTGAAGAGGTGGATAGATAACCAAGATAAGCACATCATGTGACAGAGGATGGGGTGGACTATTTGAGGAATGATGAGGGACAAGCAGCTGTCACCCAATTCTTGTGTGTGGTTTAATCCAGATGACTGAATAGATGGAATGTATTGAGAAAGAAGTATTTGTATGTTCTTTCCCCTCCCCAGGCTGCAGAATTCTTATATGCATAAATTCTCCAGACCTGTCATGTTTCCACTCCTGATGCTGCTTTTATGGATTCATGCACATAGGGGAGAAAAGTTTTATGTATCCAATAAAAAATGTGAATGTGTAGGTATATAAACATGTAGAGTGGCTTATAATGATTTCCAAACTGTACAAACTAAGAAGAAAAGAAAGAAAAGGCAGTAAGAGAATTATTCTAATAGCTTTTATGAATGTGCCCCTTCCACTGTTGTTCCCTACAGCTAACAGTAGCTGAACAACGAAAGCACATTGGAAGACTGAAACTCAGTATTTCCCCAGTGCAGGTGTGTCTGGTCCTTTCTTAGCAGGCAAAACCTCTGGGAGAGATTACGAATTGCAAGCAGTAAAAAAAACAAAGGCAACAGCCCTGCAGATGAACAGGACAAAATTCAGATAAAATTGAGCTTAGTAGAAAAATTCAGAACAACACTTTCATTAGACTTGCAGGGTGAAGCAAGTAACAATAAAAATGACATTTCTGTTGAAGTAGGTAAGGCATGGTTTCTGTTTGGTCTAACCAGAAATGGGCATTTTTAACACAATTTCCACTTATGTCTCATCCACACAACTGTTCACTATGCTACGTCCATTTACTCTTGCACAGATCCAGTGAAGGCACTCAGAAGAGGAATTGGATATGAGGATGGGGTAGGTAGAGAATCTCTGGGAAAGTAATGAACACAAATATCAGAACTTCCACTCCTGCTGTCAATGCACAGAATAGATTCAGCTCATGCTTGGAGTCTCAGGACAAGCTAACATAGCTGACATTTGGGCACTTACCTCCTTTTATTTATCAGCTGAGTAAATTTCATACAAAAATCACAGAGAGGCAATAAATACTGAACATCGTGAATTCTATTTCTACAGAATAAATGCAACATCCAATGGCTTTAATGCTTCACATAGGTATTGCCTCAGCTTGCCAACTTCAGAGTGGAACCACACTTTAAATATTCTGCAGTCTAGTTAAGTGCTGTAGTTGTTAAACTTTCCAGTCTTACATATTTCAATTGATTCTTTGTTCTCCTCTTTCAGAACAGGTTAATGAAGCTAAAGGAAAGGACAGGAGGATTGGCCATTCAATAAAACAGCAACATATGGAAAATCCAACATTTCAGGGAATTTTAGGAGCAAGTTAACACACCTATTCTGGTGAGACTAGTATTAATGGCTACTTATTCTTCTCTTCCTTTCCCAATTTAAGGATTTATAAGAACTTCTACACACACAAATTAGGCGTCACATCAGTTGCCTGAAGAGATTACTTTTTTTTTCCAAAAAGAGAAACTAAGGCAGATAGATGTTAAATGACTTACCCAAGATTGCAGTAGAGTCCAAGCTACACTCTACACTCCTGGAGTTCTATCCCATTAATGAAATCCTGATCCCACACTCTCTCCCCTTACAAAGAAAAAGGGAGAAGTTGAGGAAGATTACTTCAAGTTAATCCTGCCACATTTTCAGGATCCTTGTGCTGGAGTGTCTCAGTGGATATGCACCCAAATAGACAGGAAATCAAAATACTTCCCTTTTCAATTAACTATCACAAAGTTTCCCTGTTCCACACATATATTAAAAGTGCATTTTGAGCAGAAGCATTTAAAGGGATAACATAAAAGTCAGGAAATAAAAAAACCAGAACATCAAAGTCACAGTAATTAGCTCCACATGTCCAGCTGATAATTAGAGATGTCTTTTTTCTTTTTCTAATAAAGAAAATAAAGACACCAGAGTGGATGCTACTTGATTAAATAAGCTATGTAATTGTTATGGCCCCATAATCACAAAGTCAGGGCACATCTCTTAGCTCAGACCATACATGCATCTGTGCCACAAACAGATTTTCTTCATTGTAGCAGTCCCTGTCCTCAACTCCTGTGCACAAAGGAAAGAAACATTCATAAATAACCCTGCTCCATGAGTGTGTCTGGGAGAAAATTACTTGTAAATGTCAAGAATGGCTGATAATAACAGAGAAGACAAGCACAGAGAAGGAAACCATTCTCTGTGTGCATTTGCAAGCTGGTTTGGCCACAGCATGATCAGTAGGTCGCAGTTTGGCACAGCAGTTTCTATTTGATTAGAAGTTCCTCCCAAATATGCAAAAAGAGCTTATGAGCTATGGGAGCTCAGCCTCTATCAGAGGAAGCTCTGCAACATTCTCTCAAATGAAGTAAATTTAAACGTTTTTCTACATGCCTTCAAAGCAACCACTACCAGTGTCCAAAAAGATTTTAAAAGCCAACAAGGTAGAAAATTACTGCAAAATATTACATGCAATTACATGCATTACATGCAATTAATATTACTGCAAAAGTACCTGTTGTAGTCAGGACTCTTACACGTCTTCCAATTAGAAGTACCCCTTTTGCAAAGGAATCTATTCTCATTATCCCAACTGTACCACTGCTGCCTAATCCTATGCATTCCTCTCAACATTTACCTGCTCAGTCCTCACTCACCACTACTGCTCACACACTCCATAATACAGCAGTTACTTTAGGTTCAGCTGTAAATAATGCATGCCCATGCCTGCCATCTAAATCCTCTTAAGTTAGAAGTTATTTCCAGTCATAAAATCATAGAAATTAGAGGCAGAAAAGACCTATTAGGTCATTTAGACCAAAACCCCATGCCAATGCAGGATTGTTCCCTGCAGTACACTTTCTACTGCTTTGTCCAGTCTAGTTTTAATTGTCTCTGGGGAGCACTTTAAATGTCTCCTAAGCGGTGTTGCTTCTGCTTCTTTCAGAAGGATTTTCCACAGGCTGAAAGCCATGCTTGACAAGTGAGTCATGCTTATTTAAAAGCACTGGTCCTGGTAAAGCTCTACAGCTTTAGCTCGTGCCTTTTGATGCCTGATTAGCATTGTCTAAGGCATGTCAGCCGAGGTCTTTGAGAAAGAAAAGTATATGAGGAGTTCACTGTTTCTGATGCAGTTCTCTACAATTACTTGGAAGTAATTTAGTGCTGGCAGGCTGGCAAGCTTTGCAGCAGTTTTATTGCTTTGGGATGTTGCAAGACCACATCTGTTTTGTCCTGCAACCTCTGTCAAATGTATCTTTACCTGTTTGGGTGCCACCTACTACAGGGCGAGTGTACCACCATGAGAACACACTGTGATGTGGGCACTTGTATCATTGAGGAAAAACACCTGTCAAGGGATGGCAAAAAGGGTGATGTGCTATGTACCAACTTGTTCATAACTTGGGAAGGAAAATTTAAGGAGGAAAAGAGTAATTTTCTTTCCTGAGAAGTTTCTTGTCCTTCAAGCACTGGCTTGGTGTTCAGATCAGAAATGCATAGGAACGGTCTTGGGTTCAGTCTGCTACAGTACCTGGCCAGTTTTCTGAGGGTACAGACTGATGGCAGCCAAAGTGTGTGTGAAATGCTCTGTCAGCTATCTAGTGCACAGAAGAAGCTTGGGGGGAAAAAGAGTGCTCACATGTGAAACAGGATGTGATGGGGTGGGAATGTGGTGTGGAAGTAGGGCAGGAAAATCACCTTTCAGCAGAGCTCTTTTGGCCCAGTCACACTCACTGTGAAACTGCTCCCAAGCAACACTGCTTCACCCAAAATCCCAATACAGAGTAAGTGGGACTCACCAATGTAGCAATAGAGCACAGCAGTGAGAAAAGGCTGACAGAAGTAGATGTAGTTCAGTTTTGAAGTAAAGAATTGTTTTGGATGTTGTCTAGAATCAGCTGAACTTCAAAAGCTGTGACAAACACAACCAACAAACTGTGTTGTGCCTAACTTAACTAAATCCTAAAAACATCTTATCTTCTATGTTTATCTTAAAGCCAGATAGCCTTGCCTATAAGGTAGTACCATGACTACACAGGAGAACAGAAAACTACATAGGAAACCAAGGACTGGTTCTCCACTGTCAGCTGAGAAAACAAAAGAGATCATATGAACAAGCAAGGGGAAAAAAAAAAAAAGCATTTATTAAAAAATGGCATTTATTCCAGTAAAAGCTTATGCAAAATCTGATCTTCTACTCCAGCAAAGACATGCCAGCTGAACTGTGCAGCTACCCATTGACATCAATGCAATGCCAGGGCATTCACACTGTCCCATTCCCTCTCCGGAACCAAGGTTCCTCCAGCCTTTTGCTTCCACAGAAAACAACAAACCTCAGACAGAAAAACTCAGAGAAATTAATTTCCAAATGAAGTTTGTAGGATTTATCATGGAAGAGCATGTTCATGCATGTGCACTTTGTGGGAAGGGGAGAAATGGCAAAATGGCAATTACACGGCTGATGACCACCAATCTTCTCAGCGATGTTTGTACAGGATGGATGAGTTGTCAGCACTTCCTCAGCCATTTACCACACTGTCCCTCAGCTCATGTCCAAACCAAAGAAATACATATGTAAAATATCCTATGATTCTTTTAAAGCCTAACCTGGACAGTTCTTCATAAAGGCTCACTATATTGTGAGAAATGCAAAATGTGATGACAGAAAACTTTTAACACGAAAACAGTTCCTCCATAAGGTCTCCTGGGGAAGGAATGTTCCTTCAGCCCATGTTTTTCTACAGAAACATTCATGTCATCTCCCATGCTTCATGCCCCACTTCACCTAAAATTCCAATGTGGTAGGTTGTCCCAGCATAAAGAAGCAAATAAGTAAATAAAAGTTAAGCCAGCATATTTAAGCAAGCGCCAATGCACTTCAGCTACTCTGGTCCTGGCTCTGTTTCACTCCACATACAGAGTCTTCAAGAAAAGAGCTGCAGATTGCTCCTAGGATGCAAAATGTTCTGCGCCAAAGGAATTTACAAGCTTCCACACCAGCTCAGGCAGATGTCTCCAGGTGCTGAAGTGGCAAGGACAGCAATGGAGGATTGGCAGAGTAGCACGATGACTAGCTGTGCCACAGATAAAGAGAGGCTGAGAAAGGCAAAACAGTGAACAGAGCATGGATTGAGGTAGGGTGAGCAAGCTGTTCATGACCTGGCCCTGAATTTCCTCTGAAATCTCTACTCATGGTAGCAAGCTGATGTGATGATGCTGACCACAGCAGCTATCAGACACCTCAGTCAGCATCAGCAATAGTAAAAGCCTGGAGGAGAAGGCAGGGAAACAGCTATCATGCAAATCCACCTCCAAGTTGTGCAAGAATGCAGCAGCATCCATTAGCTCTTACTAAACCTGGAAAGAGCTTTTCCATTCAGAGGCTGAGCCCTGCACACAACCTCTCATGCAGACAGGAACTTTGTACCTATGTGGTCATGATCTTCTCCACCACCTGCAAACCCAGTTAATGCAGTGCATCCCAGTGACATCTCAGGAGGTGCTGAGCAAACTGCAGATCAGATTGTCTCACACGAGGTATTCCTGCCCACCCCACAGCACACTGGCCAGCAGCAGGCTGAGCAATGAGAGGAACAGAGGTGACACTCCATGACAAACCACAGAAGGAATGTAGGAAAGAGAGTAGGTCCTCTCTACAGTTGAGTACACAAATAAGGGCTTCTTGAAAACAGATAAGGGTTTCTTGAAAGCTTCCTGCTCATGGGTCTATTCCTCTTAGGCCTTAATAGAGATTTAAATTTTTCAACCTTCTCTTTGGTCAATGGAAATAAAACTGATGGATAAAAATCTCCCCCAGGAATATACACACAAAAATACAGTTGTAAAGATGCCCTCATAGCAGCCACCCATGCTCTGACTGGCAGCTGCTCAAAAAAACATAATTTCTTGAGTACAAAATACTAAGTAACACCATATTTCTTAGCTCATGTCCCACCACAGTTTCATTTCAGCACAGCAAAACCTCATTAATTCGCACTTTTCTTATCCGCACACCTTATAATTCACACATAAAAACAGCAGTCAGCAAAGATTTAGCAACAATGTGCTTTATTGAGGTCTCATGTTGCTGAGATTTCATTATTCCTGCAAAATATGCTACCGTTCATTCACTAGTACAGTAAGACTTCAACATCACCATAAATATCTCAACATAGAGATAGGTTCACACTAGCAAAGTTTGGGTCCAAAGTCCACAACTAGGAAATGCCAAAGTTTTAAGCTGGAGGAGAAATAGTTGCGCATAAAGGCAAAATGAAACTAGATTGTGATCACAGCTTGTGGTGTTTCCTGCATTATTGTATTTCCTGGCCTTTTAAAAGCACCTTTTCATAGGTCATGGTAAGAAATGGATTCTTACTTGCATCTAAAGAAACTTGTATCACAGAACACAGAGGAGGCTTTAACACACATTTGTACTTCTTCAGCTCTGGAAATATCTTCAGGAATTCTGGACAAAGGGTCTTTAATGGTCCCAATGCAATTCATAGGTACGTTTATGGCAGTCACTAACCCATCCCAGACATCTTTTCCCCCTGCTCCCCAGCAGTTATTGATTATTGGGAAGCAAATGAGAACCCCGGCCTTCAAGAGGTTTATTACTGGCAAACACATGGCAGGCAGGAACCGTGTACAGCTGCTTCACACTGGTCCCAGTGCTGCAAGGCAAGCCATAGGAGTCAAGACACTCACAGCTCAGTCTGTGTGACAGGTATGGAAAGTTGAGGGTTTGGAGATTGTGTGAAGTTTAGGGTTACAAATTAGTTCAGAGAGTCTGGAGAAACAAACTATAGCAACAAGCAGTATGAAACATGTGTTTGTCATTACAGTACTTGGACACCCTAAAGAGATGTTAAGATAAGGGTGTCCCTCTCCTCTACATGCTGAAAGACTTTCCAGTGTTACCTAACTCAGTGCCTTGGGTCCTACCATGGCTGGCTGATTGTTAAAACTTCCTTTAAGAAGACTGCATTTTCTTGAAGTTCAAGCCTTCAGCTCTTCAGGGTTAAGCCTACCTCCCTGCTCTGCCTCTAGGCACAAACACACATTAGACTCACACTTCTAGCCCCAGGGCTGCCTCACCCTCACCTTCCTCCCGCTTCTGAAGACAAGGAGCACCAACCCCATCTCCACCCCCTTCTCCTCCCAGACCTCCACTCATAATATTCTCAGATTCTACACTATACCAGTTTCTTTGCCTCTGTTGTGTGGTAATGAATGTTTAGTAAAATATTTAACAAATTAATTACTAAATGTTAAGACATATCCTTTCACAGAGCACAAATGACTGCATTATTCAAGCAATGTTTTTCTTTCATTGTTCTGTAAAAAGTAGAGTTTTGTTCCAACTGCCATGCTTATTCCTATGTTTTGTTTATTTCAAGAAAAGATGCAACTATTTTCATGCAAATTGTATCAGAAATTATGGGAATATTTTCTATTGGTATACACTACACGTCTGAGATTTCAAGAAAACACGAAGGATAAGTCCCTAATAACAGCAATATATGTATTTTTTATGGACAACAGAGTGACATAGTTATTACCATTTTATAAGATTTCCCATTTGATTTTAACATCAGCAATTTTCTTTAGCAGAAAAGCTGTCAAACTACTCTCAGGAATAACTTCTTTGTTCCACAACTGTTGTTCCACACTCTTCTGCCCACTTTCCCTGCAACTGTGTGCCAGATCACAAGAGATATCTGATGCCTACTGCAAATTTCAACCACATGATTTAAGACACAGGTTTGCCATGTCTACACAAAAGCTTTTTAGTATCTGAGCTCTTTTGGATGTCTGTAAAACTACTTTCTCCAACACCCAAAATTTAAAGGTATGAAACCGTAGAAGCAACTGTCAGACTAGTGCAATGATGCGAAACAGAAGCCAATGCTCTGTTTTGCAAGATGTGAGAAAATCCCTGGCACACAGAGAAAACCCAATTCCCATGAAGTTTAAAACCTTAATACCATTATAAATTGCTTTATCTGGTGCATTACCTCCAGCCTGTGTTCTTTACATGCTGGTTCTACTGCAGCTCAGGATGCCCTTCTCATCCACATAAATATCCAGACTTTCGTGAGTTTGCTCAATCTTTAGACTGAAAAATATCCCAGGAAAGAAAGTTGCATGGTCCAGCTCCACATGCATAAAACATATTGCTATTTGTCCTTGTTTACCACCAACTTATTTTTCTCACCATTTCCAAAAAAGGCCCTATCACCCGGCTTGCAGCCTGTCAGGAGCGAGAAGGCATTTGAGGCAACTTTTGAGAGGTCATTTTGCTTCAGTGTAGTAACACGATGGGAAATGCAGACTTTGTCACAGAAAACATGGTTCAGGTCCTCCCAGAGCTGATTCATTCCTGTCCTTTGGGGAGAGCAGCAAGAGCTGCAGAGAAGCAGCAGTGCGAGTCATCTCAAGACTGAGGTGATTATTCAGCTGCCATTAGCTTTTCTATTCCCCTCATTACAAATGCAGATCAAAACACTCTACAGCTGTGTAATATATGCTTCAAATATTCTACAAAGTGTTAACTGAAAACAGATCTCAGGAATTCAGACTAATTTTTTTAATTTACTATTCTCTCTGTCAGTACAGGCAAAACATATCTGCTTTTTAGTAAAACAGAGAGAACCAAAGGATGCAAATGAGTAGGCAAAAACAGTTGCACTACCTGCAGTTAAACTTGCTGGTATCATTTTCATTCAGAAACTCTCAAAAGCTACAAGTAAGTTTACTATTAGAAAACACATAGTTTTCCAACTGGAAGCTCAAATTACTTTAAAAAAAAAAAAGCCAACATAGAACTTAAAGACAAGATTTTAATTTTTCAACACAGAGAAAGGTGATACTGCTCTTCTCTCTATGTTTTCAACATTTTCACAGTTTATAATAGTAATATTGAAGATCTAGATTAGATGTTTTTTGATAGTCCATGACTGCCTGGGTTAAAGGCTCTGTTTTACTTGTGGACCTCAGCTGTGCCACCCAGCCACTGTGGCTCAAAGAAGCCTACCATGATTAGCTCAGCTTCCAGTGCACTTCAGGTCACTTTGGAAACACCACTAGAAGGAAGATTAAAAAATCATGATTTGGTGTTCTCCCCAGTCTAGTTATGTACAAAATTTCCGGGCATGCCATGAGATAACTGCATGTCAGACTCACCATGCATGACTTGCGTGGGCAAATACTATCCAAGAAAATTACAGAAAAATTTCCAGAATTCTCAAACTCTTTCCAGACAAAATTTATGTGCTTGGAAATATCAGGAAAAGGCTTATGTCTATTTGGCAGCCAAACATTAGCAAGGATAAAGAATCACGAAGAACTGACTGGTTTTTGTCAGCCCTCTTACTGTTGCAGCCTCTTCTGTGCCTGTCAGAAACACACAGCAACCAGATTCAGAACTAAGTTAGCACCAAGATTTTCAGTGGGTTTTTTCCCTGTGAGATCAGTTGCAAAAATCTTTTCTAATCATGAAAGAAGTGCAAGGTGCAAACTCAGGACCTCCTCCTTCACCATATCTCTCATGAAATCATTGAGTATCTGTTTAGCTGCATTTGATGTGCACCAAGCACAAGGAAGAAAAGTTGCCTACAGCCAAGTGTGATGAGGATGTTTTAAATCTCTCCTAGGAGCACCCCAGAGGAACTGGAGAGGCTCTAAATGAAAGGCTACAGGTGTTCTATACCAGACATGCCCATTTAGACACTTTGCCCTGATGCTTTTTATAACATTCCTCTCTAGGATCTTTTTATGTTTCATATTCTTTTATTGCAGTACCAATTAGCTGAAACAACGATATGACATGATATGATATGATATGATATGATATGATATGATATGATATGATATTCACCCTGCTGTGAATATTAAGGAATGCTGAGGATTGAAATAGAGAGCACTACTAGAGAAATAAAGTGGATTTTATTAAACAGAATTAGAGGACAATACAAGTCTTTTTAGTTTGTCTTGATAAACTGCATTTCAGGGAGATTCAGGAAGTGTATTTAGGGACTGCAATAAATTTATGTATTTATATATTTGGTAAGATACCTCCTCCTGTGTACAGCTCTTGGTACATCAGGACTTCTTATTAACCGGCACTCTCAAGCTCACATAAAGATCAATAATAAAACCTCTCTTACCCATTATGAAATACTTAACTATCACACAATCACACCATGTTTAAGGGACCATAGTGGGTCATCTGGTCCAATCTCTCTGCTCAGGCAGGATCATCCTAGATCATATTGTGCAGGTTTGCTTTTATCCTGACTCCAGACAGGAAAGTGTCAATTTTTGCCATAGCCAGAAGAGGCACAGCCAGAGCCCAGGGATTTTTCTCTGCCACCTCATGTCATATTCCAAGGGTGGGGTGCAGGGAGTCTCTTCTGAGGAGAAAGGGCTCCTTCCAGTCAAGTAAGCATGGCAGAGGGAGTGGTGAGGTGGCCCTGGTTCCCAGCTGGATTTACCTGCTGGGTAATACCAGTTCTGAGCCAGAGGGAGTGGTTGGATAATGCTGGATCTGAGCTGGGAGCAGCGGGGTAGTATGGTAGAGGGAGCGGTCCAGTATTTTCTATTGCTTGGGGTTTCCACAGTAAGCAATGATGTTTCTTTTCTTGCATCTTCCCTCATTATTGCTGCTCTTACTGTTTTTCTTATCTCATTGCTGTTTCCAGTAAATTGCCCTTATTTCAACCCCTGAACCTTACCATTTGTGCCTCCAATTCTCCTTTTCATCCCACTGCAGGTAAGAAGTGGTGAAAGGAGGGAACAAGCAAGCAGTGCATGGCTTGGAGTGTTTTCAGTGGGGAAACTAAATTGGAGAATACCATTCCTAAACCACAACTGCTTTCAGAGAGTTTTTTAGTATCCCCAATGAGGGAGACTCCACCTTTTCAGTATCATCATCCACCTGAAAGCAGTCAAAAAATCTTTTTTAACCTCATTTGACAAAATGATGTTGTCAAGTACATGGATGCTGCAAGAAAAGAGTCTAGCATTACCCATGTCATCTAGAAATGGAGAGCAATCAAGTGATAAGCTCCCCTGAGAGAACTGAGGAGCTTCCAGATCAGCCCTTCTGACAGTCTTTTTTTAACCCTTAAGTGTGTCACAACACTTCCATTGTGTAGGTCAATTTGCAAACTGATAGCACTGTTCTACCTCTCCATGCCATGGAAAGAGAATTACAAATTACATGCACTGTGATACTCTGCCTATGCAGACAGCTACAAGATTCCATTGTTCTTTCCTCTCCATAGCCCCTCTGCTCTACAACTCCCCATCTACTGGGTGTGCACTAAGCACCTCCTTATACTCCAATTAATGTTTTAAGTAGATTTCCTTCAAAACCCTTAATGAGATTTCCAGCATTAAGTCAAGACACAAGTTTTTCTTCCTTTCAGAGCTCTCTACCCAGGTAGAAAGCCATAAAGCCGGGCACACGTGTGGTTCCAGGGGCAGTAAGGGAAGGAGAGGCTCAGTCCTGAGCACTGGCCTGGCTTTATCCCTGCTAGTACCTGCTACATCTGAGCTCACACCCATTTGGAATTAGTGAACTTTCAAATCACCCTGCCTCCACCTGCTAATTTTGGGATGGCAGTAGCAATCTGGCTCATTGGGTAGGTACAACCTGAAGCAGGCACTATGTCATCTCACAAGGGTGTTCATTTTCTCTCCTTTATCTCATTGGTATCCAAATATGTTCCTCTTTCAGCAACAGCAGCTAGTAATCTATGAATGACACCAATGATGAGATATTATTCTCTCCTGTTTTGTAACAGACAGATTCACAGTATTAAAACTAGGATATAACTGAAAACCTCCCAGTCTGGATGCAGTGATTTGTTATTAAATGTCATCCTTTTCTGCCACATCTGGGAGTTTGATTTGCAACATGCTTGTTCTTCTGATAATAGAAAACAAAAAAGATGTTAAAAAGCTTCCTCCCCTGCAAACTAGAAGAGAGCAGTTTCCAGCAATGCTTCTTCTTCCCCAGAGAGAAAAAGCCCACCCTGTAATGATTGTAGAAGGTCTTATTTAAATGGTTTTAAAACAATGGGAAGGAGGAAAAGGGAGTGAAAAAGGGGACATTTAAGTGTTCCAGAACTTTGAACAGATTTGTTCTTCTCATGCTGATGCACACTGTGCAGCATTAGATCACATGCTGCTAATATCATGTTGATTTATAGCCTGCATAAATGGAAATAAATGGTATTTTCTGTTACCCAGAGAATAATAGATGGCCCTGGAATGAACACAACACCACATTCACACAACAGGCTCCGTTCATGTCACAAGCAAGGGGAGTGCAACTTCGTAAGGGCCTCTCTGCCATTCCCACCAAAAATCTTTGATACCCACTGATTTTAATGAGTAGGAGTGGACATTTAGGACAGTATTTTCCAAAGTGTCTGAATGATTTAGAAACCAAGCTGTGGTATAACAAAGCAGGGGAAATGCGGGGTGAATTTCTCCCTTGAATAAGAAACTGGAGACACCCCAGGTCTTTCCACAAAGTTCACCAACCACACAAGCTGGTCAGGATCCCCTGCGTCATTTCCTCCACTTCTTCCCTCCCCTGCAAACCTCAGGGCTTTTTCTCATCACTTTCCTCCTGGCCTGAGTGACTTGAGCTCCCTCTTGAGAAAGACTTTCTTCAAACACGGTGTGAGCACTGAGACACAGGGGAGCTAAGCCTCTGAGCTGGTGAAACCCCTCTGCTACCTTTGAAAACGTGACTTCAGGCACTGAATCACTCCAAAATCATTTCAAAACTTACCCATAGTGCCTGGCACTAAAACTTTAGTTTTAGTTTTAGAGACTCCAATCCACTCTCGGATTGTGGGCATACAAGCAAAAGCACCCTGGTTTAATGACTCATTAGTTAAGCTATTAGGTTTTACTTTACAACCAGGGAGGGTAAGTTTGTGCAACTGGCCAGTTACCATTGCTCAGCTGATGAGCCATACCCTGGTAAGATGTGGCAACCCTGTTGCTTTTGAACATCTGCCCACACCCTCCTCCATTATAATGAGGTCTAATAGAGCTCCAAATAGCTTTGGTTCCAAAACAATCTCAAACAAAACTTCTCCTTTAATAGACCTTCAGCACTGCCAAAACACTCACATTTCAGGCTGAAAGACTGAGTATTTAACCTCAGGACACAGATGATTTTCTGTTATTGTTGCTGTTGGCAGAGAAGGGAAGGTTAAATAAGTTTGAGACAATTTCATTTTTGATTCTGTATAAATATAGTCATGTCCATAGTGTTTTCCATTTCTCTGGTTAGATGATAAAACCTTATAATTAATGTATGTTAAATTCCATGCTGTAATTAAAGGAACAGCTGGTGAGTTGTTGGTTGATGGTTGAAGGTTGTCTGATGCTTCATGTATTAAGATTTTGCTTCCTTTTGCTTCCTTATAACTTCGCACTACAACTGAATTCTTATCTTTATTTTTGCTTCCTGACATACTTGCATCCTAACTGTACAGTCTTTACAGTTATGGGTTTGGGTGTTGTGTGTGTGTGTTCTGAATATATAATTAATAGCTTAATATATTAATAGAACATTGAAACTATTGATACTTATTCATCCCTGAACAGGTGTTATTATATACTATGCAGATGACAATTAAAAGATCTGGGTTCAACTGAGCACAAAAATTTTGCTGCGCTGCCACTGTAACATTATTCATTTATTTGGCTACTCTACCTCAGTAGGGATAACTAAAATGAATTAAGAAGATGAAATTTATAAAGCCATTGCCCTTCATAGCCAGTATCTTATGATGCCCCACACTTGACACTTCATAAGAGATTGAAAACTGACAACAGCTTGACTGGATGGTTGGGCCTGCAGTGTAGTGGGGAAAATGTTCTCATACCTGCTCATCTTGTGGAGCTGACAGTGACAGGACAAGGAATTCGTATAAAACTCTTTGATTGCTTTGGTGTTCTGTGCTCTCCAAAACACACAGGGATGTAAGCACAGAAAAATAACTGTCTCCATCACGACTGCATGCAACAAAACTAGAACCCTAATGCAAATCCTTGCAAAAGAAGGATTTCTGGAATTCCTCTACAGTGGATGCACACTAGCTTAGATCACCATTAAAGGCACTGGATTCTTTAATCTCTAGTGAATTTCAGCTATTAAAGCTCAAAAGGTCTAGAGGACAAACTGTAGGATGTAGGCACATAGGAGCATCTTTTCTTCAGTTGCCACAGCTAAATTTGCCAAGGATCTTGAATCACAGTCCTTAGTGATGCAGAAACAGTCATGTAGTCACCAATGAAAGAAAACTTGTGCCTTTTGTCTGACAGGTATTTGCTAAAGGAAAAAGCAAGAATACACTAATTAGGACAATAATATATGCTGGATATACACTGCATTCTGGCAGATACTCTCAACTTGGACAACTCAGTGAAACAGGTGAGGGAGAGAAGGGTAGGAAGCAAGACAGGGATGAAGTTAAATGAAATCTTCAGGATTCCTTAACAAATAAAAACAAGGGTCCAGGACAGACTTTTGTAAATGCTTTCCTGCTGAGTAGTTTATATAGGAATATTCAGTTTCTCAGGGAGGAGGTAAATGAGAAGAAAGTTCATTTCTCCTCTCACAACTTTAATAAGAAAATAAGCCATTATCTTATTTCTTTAGCATCTTCATCAAAAACTAAAGCCAAAACTACTAAAGCAGACACAGCTGAAGCAAAGCAAACCTGAATAATCTCTTGGCTTCAGCTCCATTTCATCAAGGTCAGCCACTAATACATGTAAGTGTGTATATATATATATATATATGTGTGTGTGTGTGTGTGTGTGTTTACATTAGAATGTCACAATAATAAAACTGTAAAAAATTAAACTATTCAATCTTCAAAAAGAGAAACATTTGAACTAACTACCTCAATACTTATAAAGGAAAAATGAAAAAATGAAGAAACTGTTCTGCTTCTGACCAAAAATAATTTTTCATCTCCAAACAGAACCTGCAACAGTAGTATGTTCTACCTATTTAAGGGCAATTACAGTGGAAGAACTAGCTCACAAATAGATTTTCTCCAAATAGCATCCCTATATTTTATACTCACTGAAATTCTTTAGACTAGAATTCTCTAAACACAATTTTTCCTTTCTTAATAATAGTTTACTTCTATTCAGGTAAAGCTAAAACCAGAAATGTGGAACTGAAGGCAAAGTCACCACAACACTTTGAAAGCCCAGCCTTGAGTCCAACACTGAGTCATCCAGGGCAGATAAATTGTGCATGTCCTAAAGAATTCTCCAGCACATGAATGTCATTCCAGTAGGCACAACACCACTGAAGTCTAAAGTGGTTCTTAAACCTCAACTATGTTTTTGCACGTGGGGATTATATCCAAGGAGATTTTTTTTTTTAATGTGGGGGAGAGAAGGAATGTGCCACCAGTTTGTCGCAGAGCCCCAGGGAGTGACTGAGAAGCCAGCAGTGTGATATGGCTTCTAGCAGCACACCTAACAGGCCAGGTTAACACACCTGACCAGGGCAAGACATCCAGATAACAAACCCTTGAGGTGGGAAGGAAATTCAGGACAGTTCTCACTCAACAGGCACTGCACACATCTACCCTTGGGTAGCTTAAGTGCTGCTAATAGAGAGGAGTTGCCTGTGTTATTTCCTTCTCCCCTGTACTTTTAGAGAAGAGAACTTTTGCCACTTGGCTGGGGAATGTCAAGCTTTTCAGGCAGATGGTTCACTGCCCTGGTGTGGAAGAACTCTCAGCCCTGCTGAAAATGCCAATGTATTTCCTTTAAATACCTAACCATGCTTGCTTCTGCAAGTTGGGTGGTAGAGCACAATATGACAGCACTTCTTCTTTTCAAGTCACAGCACTCTACATTATACAGATCCCCAGAGAGATGTGAGTGCTGCATTTTATTGCACTTTAAAAACACTGTGCTAATAAATTCCAGTCTCATATAAACTACATGGACAGAAGTGCTCTGTCCATGCAATCTGTCTGCTCACTAGAAAATGTGTGTTATTCTGAAAAAGTCCACAGCTTAAGGTTCCTCACTGGAGTGGTACAAATGAAAGGAAGATCACTGCTACTCTTTCTCCCCTTGGAAAATAAGGGCATCACAAAATATGCCAGATACAATAACTTATAGACTTATGGCTCCAGTGTTCTTGCATAGTTTATTTGCAAACTGCAGTCTCTACCTTTTTATTCTAAAAAAAACATATCCTGTAGATTATTTTTTATTCTTTCCTCAAAAAAAAATGCCCACAAAAGTCTTCAGAGTTTGCATTTAGCACAAAAGCTTCTTTTTGTCTTCTGGAAATTTCTTCCATTTCATGTTATAACTAACTGAGACAATTAGATCAAATCTAAACTGGAAAATTCAATTATCTGGTCTCCTACATTTTGCAGTTAAACAGCTTTTTGAAAGCTACCTACCTCTCAAGAAAATAAATTACATGAACAGTTAGAAGTTCTGAAATAAAATCAGAAATGGAAGTTCCAGCTGAGGGTATGGTGCTGGTCTTAATGTTTTCAGCTTTGTATCCCAGATCCTTGTGACTCAAAAAAAAGTGGCTGCAGTTTTTGTTTTCAGTGAATCTTGCCACAGGCCTCCTTCCTTAGTCTGTTGGGATGAAATTTTGTTACCTTTTCACAGCAGCCCATTTATTTGACATCTTCACTTGTGTCTCCTACCTAGCCTCATTTCAATCAGATCATGTTCTGTTCCTCTCTCCTTCCTTTCGTACATCTAAATCCCCCTTTTAATCTTTAACAGGGCCCTTGCAGTCCGCAAGGACCCTCCAGGAGATGGTCCCCAGTGCAATGTTTCACCTAGCTGGCAGGGATATGGATTTTGACAGGAAGATCCTGATTTTGTGGCTCAACTCTGACGTTTTCTGTGTCTTTGGTCCTCAAAAACCCTATTCCTTATTCAGAAAATCAGAGAGCAATAGAGGGACTTGGAAAAACAGTTTCCTAACTTTTAGCTAAACCCAAATCTCCTCCAATACAGAGAGAAATAGAGAAAGGATTACTCTGATAATTTCATAAAACTCCATTAAACAACCAGCTAGTGTTTATGTCCAGTACTGTAATCTTCACCTGTTTTATTTACCTTCCTGTACTGGGGTGCCTTTGGTTACTAAAACCTTTCAGTGATGTGTTGAGCACATTTCCCTCATTAGCAGAATGCCACTCCTGCAATGTGCAAGTCTCAGAAGGTCTCAGCCCTTCCCTTCCACACCTGCTCTGCTCATTCCCTTTCATTTCCAACAGACATTCAAATATTAATATCCTTCTTTGTAAACGGTAAATCCATAAACACCTGGAGATGAAGGGAAATTTTGTTCAGCATATACTAACCTACCAAATGAACTGCTTAACCCCTCCTTTGCTCCCCTGGCATGGCTATACTTATTTTGACATGAAGGGTACATCTAATATCTTTATACTTACAAAGTTATTTCTCTGTGGGAAAGGAAATCAATTTTATACCCTTACAATCAAATTCTCCCCGAGGTGTTTACTGTATGACTCTCTATATAATAAAATCATCCTCCCCAGACAAATCATTTACCAGTAAAACCCAAGTGGGAAAAGGAGGCCAAAATGAGAAATAAGTAAACCTCAGTTAGGACAGTCTGTGTCACCACAGAGCCCAAATGTTTGGTGTATGCTGCAGGTGGAGTCTGCTCTTAGGAGTGGGTGGGATCTGTGTGCAGCGGGTGGGATTTATGCGTGTTCTGGTCCTCAGTCCAAGCACAGCCCTATGTGAACCTCCCCTGGGCAGGGGCTAAGCATGCCACACCGACCCTGAGGTCTATGCCACCAGCTCCTCTTCCCTGTTTTTGTTTGGCATGACTTCTACAGCAAATAAAAGCTCTTTCTCTGTGTTCCAAGTCTAAAAACATCAGCTCAGGGCCTCTGTGAAAGACTTTCCCTTATAATGACTTACCTTCATGAATAAAGGACAATGACAAAACCATTGATTTTTGCAAATCACAAAGAATCTTGGGTTTCAGCTGGTTTTCATGGCCCATGAAATTCAAGAAATTGCATTTCAGGACAGATACAGTGGGGTTCATCTCCTGCATTGTAAGGCAGATAAAGTTAGATGCCTAAAACTAAGTTAGGCATATTGAACTTCTGTATAGTCAAAGGAGAGAAAGGACATTCCTTTTCATCTTCTTCAGTTACCCATCTATGGAAGAGATTCATCACCATCTGAAAATAAGCAGTTTTGTATAAAAAGGGCTCCACAGTGAAGTTCTGAGCCTTAGACAACTCACAGTAGGATGTCTACAGTCAGGTCAGAGTAGTTGTATCAGTCATGTGTGCCAAAAAAATAAGAAATCCCAGAGCTCTGGTTCAAGACTGCCACAACTGTTCACACGTACCCTGTCATGTTCTGATCTGTACCAGCTACCACTACACCATCAATGCCAGCACATTGTTAGGAGCTAGCACAGGTCAGGCATCAACCCCAAAAAGCAACAGGGACAAGGCCACACTTTTTAGGGACGAGAAGAAAGATAATTTAGGCATATGGTTGTATGCATGCATGACAAAAACTGGCCAGCAGCCCATGGTCTGTCTAATTTGCTAATGAAGACATCCCTCTCTCTTTGTTTTCTTGTGTTTGCTGTGACTGTGGGACAGGATCTGCCTTGTCCCTGCTTGGTGAAGTTACACACATTTTAAAGCAGGACCTTTCCTTTCCTAAATACCTGTGCTGAGAGGGAGAAAATCAGCCATCCATTCTCTTACTTCTCTGCTGAGATGCTTTCACTAAGATACTGATGACTTTTTCTAGATAAGAAAGCTGTCTGGAGTATATCATAAAAAATGATCAAAATCCCAAGCTTATCCAGACATTTCTTATTTTGTCATGACCTAGCTTTTAAACAACTAAAACAGGATTGCACACAATTTTTCAAAGCTTTATTTCCCATTTCCAGTGAAAGAAGGATTAAAGGGGTTACAAAAATGTGGAAAATACTTCAAAATAAGTCCTTTTAAAGAAGACAAGCTGGTCACTCCTCAAATTGAAGGCATCCAACCTGTTGCTCCCCACTCACAAATCTTTATCAATACATGATGAAAATTAATGAGTAGACTAAGAAAAAATCAGTTCCCCATTGCAGGCATGGGATGTGCAACTATTTGAGACACATTTTTCTTTTCTTTCCATCTCAATTTTTTCTTATTGATTTGCAGCTCTTTGATGATAAATGGATCAATTGTTTGGTAAGAAAAGCAGGAGGCATATATTTACATTTATAATCACAATTTTAATCATTCATCTCATTTAAAAAGTCACTGTTAGTCATTTTTATGGGTTTTTTCTCCAGCATTTTATTTCATCGTAAAGTATTAAAACGTTAGCACTTCTCATTACTGACTGATTATTTTCCTCAGGATTTTAAGTTTTCTTTCTCTCTCTCCCTGTGCCTAAAATCCAATTTACAACCTGCTAAAGGCCTCATAAGATTTTTATGGATTATTTCCTGAAATCACATTAATCTAGCTCCTGTTACTTTGCACTAATTTCACCTGCCATTGTATGAAGTAACTAAATTCAATTGCTTAGAAATGATCCCCTAGAGACTTTTCATGAAGCCAGAAAAAGAAAGAAAAGGAACCCTACCTTGATGAGGTCATAAATATGGTAGGAACAACAGGCCTATAAATTCACAGTGTATGGATCCTTATCAAACTATGACAATCAGAGATCTTCAAACAAGGTCTTTCAAACAGAATATAGATAAGGGCTTGGATTAGATTGCATTTGGCTTTGTTGCAGCTACCAAAAGAAGTCAGTGTCTCTGGCCTTGACAAGTGATACACTATTTATCACTGTTTAACAAACTAGGGAAGATGTTCAGTAGCTTATCAGCTGCACACTGGCTCATTAGAACATCAGTTCAACCAATACTAACTATGCTGGGCATCAGCTATCAATTAGATGTGTCCCTTATTTTAGGGAAAGTCTGCAGATAACTCTGCAAGCTGTCTAAGAAAATGGTATTTAAAGACAATGAAGCAGCCTGGTCTCTGACACATAATGCTGTCTGCTCCACTTGTTTACATGAGAAAAAAAATCCATCTCCTCCAAGCCTTGTCACTGGGTAGTTTAAGAGCAGCAGATATGCTTGAGATAGAGTAATTCAGTGTAATTGCTCAGGGTTGTAAGGAAAGTTATCTGACTTTCAAGGACTGTGTCTGATCCACACATGGCTTCCCAGACACAGAGACGCTTTCATGAGGCTGGCAAGACAGCACTCCCTGGGCACAGGGATTCGTTCACACCTGCTGCAGGCAGCAGATAAAGAGCAGATTAGGGTTTTCAGTTTCCTAAGCTCTGAACCAAGCTGCAGCAAGGTGCCATTAGGACTCCAGCAGGCTGGTTCCTGATGCTCCCATGTGCAATGTCTTCCTGGCCTCTATACAGCAGCAAGAAGGGACTGGGGCTCTTGGATGCTGCCCACCCCCCTTGCCCCTGCTGGGCTGTGCTCTGATTCCTGAGGAGCAGCAGTGCAACCAGAGACCTGGGAAGAGTTGAGTTTTCTCTTCCTCAAATCACTGCTGAATCTGGGTCAGCATCAGTGTGGACCCTGACCTTATCCCAGCCAGCGAGTACTTTTTATTAAAGTCCTTTTGATTTTTGTTTCTTGGCATGGGCAATCATTCTCCTGTCAGATATATCTGACAACTGATAACTACCTGGACTAACCCAGGTTTTCCACGCTGAAAGTCTCTTATCTAGGCTACTGAAATTGGACTTGGAATCAGCCTGCCATTCCTATCTCATACTCGGCACTTAGAAATGCTCCTTCCTAAGTAGTGTAGGATCAGTGTCACATAGGGGAAGATTTTCAAAGAAGTCATCATACAGCACTTCCAATCTACAGATTTATATAGCAAGGCAGTAGGCAGGAAAAAACGTGTGTTTCTGGTTTAAGCCACTATAGTGATTTTTAATGTATAAAATGTTGGTCTTCAAGTAAGAACTTCCTGGATGGCAAAGCTAAAATATGTACCTTTATAGATGGTAAATTGCTATTTGAAATACATTTTTACCTTTACACTTGGACAGTTTTACCACTGGGGTTCTGACCACAAATTGCTCTAACTGGGAAGTCATTTTGAGATTGATCCCCCAAAGGGATTGTTGCTTGTACATCCTTAGTCTTACCCTTTATGGCTAAGTGTCAGAGCACTGGCACACGACATGAAAAATATATTTTACCCCTCAGCCCTAGAGGAATCGAACTCAAAGCTTCCACTTTTCAGGAAACTGGTCTCAACTCTAGGCTAAAATGAATGAACAAGAGAAGGGCTCTGTGAAGCCTTCCCGCTGAAGCTGCTCCTTTTCACATGATGTATTTACCCATTTCTTGAGACAGAGAAAAAGGATAGATGCAAATAAAACCACTTCAAGAGGATGGACTTAATGTCCCCCACCCTAAGAACAGTCCATAGGCTGGTGGTTTATGGCACTCTCCAAGGAAGTATGAGATGTGAGTTTACAGCCCCTCAGGCAGAGGAAGGAACTGAACTTGGGTCACCCACATCCTGAATGAGTGTACTAACCGCTGAGCTGAAAAATAATAATGAAAAGGAGCACTGTCCCACAGCAACTTTCTTCTAAAAGGGAAAAATATCTCTGCTCTGTTTTTCAAAGCATATGTATTCTTAGGATCCTCACTCCAGAAATGTAAAGACTGTGTAGAAGTTAAATGCTCCTAGCCCAAACCTGGGACTCATGATATTCAGCTGGCCTCAGCCTTTTTTGCCAGCTAGAAAAATGTCTCTGTGGCTGTTTGGGATCCAGCTCTGAAGCCCCAACTCTCTTTTATTTATATAACCAGTTTGGGTCTCTAAGTGGGAGCTGTATGTTCATTAAACCATCAGGTGCAGAGGATCGAACACAGCAGCCTGCGTTCCTCTTGTGGTCGCTTTCATCTCCTGGTCTGGTGCATATTTAGATGCTTAACTCTCTGTGACTTCTTGCTCGTTCTCCAAACTGGTCCTGCCAGAATTACCCTGCTTCACATCATGTGACTCACTAGCCACTGTGAGATGATCAGATATCCACAGAAAAAGGGAATGTTTATCCTCCTAAAACATGGGAGAACTCTGTGTGCATTATGTGCTGTGTTTCCAAAGGCCATTAAGCACTTCCTTATTTATATTTTTATATTTTAATATAGTTCCCATTGTTCACCATAAACATCTTCATTCCCAGAGATTGGGTTATTTTAGAAAGAAATGGAACAAAAGGCAAATTGTCTTACTTCTGAGATTTCCAGTAATCAGGTTATCACATATTATCACATATTCATAATTCAAGGTATTTACTGCAAGAATGTGTAAGAAATACAAGGTACAATTACAGGCAACTACATATTTCCAAAACACCCTGGTGTTTGAATATTCAAAAGATACTTCATGTTCTTCTATTTCTTGCCAATAGCTGAAATGCTGAGTCTCTATTAGGAGTGTTTATGGTAAAATAAGCTCATGACATTATCTCCTGTCTGATCAAAAAGAGTCAACATACTACTTTAAATGTCAGAGGTCTATTTCTGCAGCTTCCAGTAGTTATTGTTGTAAACAAGGGATTGCTGCATTTGCCCATAGCTTAGCCAGAATGTTAATGTTTCCTATTAAACATTTTCTTCTTTCTTTCCTAGACCATTTTGTACTACCACACCCAGCTGCGAACATCTGGCTCCAAGCAGTGACACCAGCTGATGAGAAATGGCATTCCTGCAGCTTTTCTTTCTGAAGACTCATCCAGAGGTGGCTGTTATCCAGCAGACAGCACTCTGCACTGCTGAATGTCAGTGTCTGGAGTACCACTGGACGAAGGCTCCTAGAGGAGTTACTCACACAGAACGGTGTAAGATAAAGAACTGGGAGCCTGATTCTCAGAACTGTGGTTCTCCAAGTCAGCAAGGTCCTCTGCCCAGTCACCTCAAACACTCTGTCACCCTGATCATGTATGGACTGAAATTTGGACACCCAGTCTGAAGCACAAGACAAATAGTGATTACTAACTCAGACTGGTCTCCTGGCACAAACTGCAAATGTGCCAGTGGCAGCTCTGTGTTTGAAATCAGCATGGATGACAGCAGTCCAATTCTGACACTGCTTTATGTAATCTGGCATGCCATGGAGCCTCCTCTTCTCCACCCAGTAACACTGGAGCAGCTTCTGGAGAGGAAAACTTTCATGCTTTAGAGGTTGGCTGGTATGAGTACTGGAAAAGAGAATAACACTGAGTATTAAATACCAAAAAAATATAATTTTAATTATAAATACTAATTAATACTTAATGCATTTAATTCTAAATATAAATCAATAATATTTAATAATAACTTGAATTCAACATCCTTTATCACAGGATGTCAAAACACTTTATAGATAAAACCCAATTAAACTTCCCATTATCCACCTTTGTGATCCTTCCCACTGGTTGCTCTCAGGGTGTTTTATAAGGCGCAGGTCCCTGCCATCGTTGTGATGAGGAAACTGCAGCACAAGGAAGTTAAACACCTTTTTGCATTGCCTCCGAAAATCAGTGCTAAGATGATAAGAGATCCTATGTGTCCCTATACAGAACCTATTGCTATGTGCAGCAAATTACTGTAGCACTTGAGTAACAATGAAGAGTTTCCAAGGCTGCCCTCCAAACTAGCGTCAAAGTGGTAAACGAAGCAGGTTTTGAGCTGCCGGGCTGCAGGGTTTGGTACTTCTACACAGCGTTTTGAGATCAGACCTATGCCTGCCTCAAGCGGGCTGGTGGCAAGCGAGGGTCCAAAAACTGCAAAGCTTCATTAGCTTTGGGGTGTTTCTCTGCAGAATTTACTGCAATTGCCTTACAGGCAGAGGATGGCTGACATTCACCTTGCTGTGTGTGGAGGGGGATGAGCACAGATGTGTCTGCAAAGGACCAAGTAGCCATGTCCCTTGCTAAGCATCACACATCTGTCAATCTCAGTGCAGACTTAGCAAGGACGTTTCGGAATTCAATAGTCTGGAAGGCAAAACTGAAACTGAAAATGTTACTCAAATGCAGGATTTAGCTGATCAAGTAGACTATGACCAGTTAGTAAGCATGTCATACAGTGTATAAAGAGTGTTACAGCATAGGACCTGAGCACTACAACCATGGAAGATTTTCCTTGTATTGTGCATCTATTTATTGCCATATACTGAAGGTACTTTCAATATTTTAAAGTTAAGTCTTCAGTTTTCAAGTTAGTTTTTTTCTTTCTGGTTGTCCAATTTAAGACCCAAGTTAGATGATGAATTACAGATTCTTCCAGACAGGAAGTCAGCACCCAGTCCTTACATTACAGATGCTCTGTAGCAAAGAAATGAGTCTTAAAACTGAAGATGTTACTTTGCAATGCCAATTAAGATACACAAGATGCAAAAAAGAAGCCTGTAAAATGTTTTTCCTTGTAAAGACTATTTAACCTATAATCAGTTTTTTGATCACACATTCAGCTCTCTGCTCTGAAAACCTTTGTTCAGGTACCTGGGTCTCTCTCCATGTGCTACCATGGGACATGATGGTAATTACAGTCACAGGAAGTTGCTAAGTAAGTAGGGAGTAAGCAAATAGCTGGTTACATACCTCAGACTAGGTAGAAAGAATCAAAGACCCTTATATGAAATCCTAAAAGCAGAGGTTCCCTTAGAAGTTTCCTTGCCTATAAGTCCCTCTGACTTATTCTCCTCAAAAATCCTTGAAGGAGCAAACTAAATCCATAAAGCAACTCCACATAGTACAACATTTTCCTGATTTTCCCCGCACTACAGCCTTATCCTTAAAGAACTAAGGTTAATTTGGTATTCTTCTACTTTAGTTTGACGGATCGTCTTTATAATAAATATCTTTAAGCAAATTTTTCAGATGCCAGTAAAGATAGATCCATTTGAAAGGGCAAATAACCTGTTTTAAATAGTGTTCTGCCAAAGAGTGTCCAAAACTATCTGTGAATTCTGCAATCATAAAAGCTTTCTTTGGAACAGATTAGAGAGAAAATATTTTACTTGCTTTTTTAATGTCCTTTCATTTGAGTCATAATTATATCCAAACTGCAGCTTCTGAGGGCCACACAGAATAATACAAACGCCTTTGTTTCTGTGGATTCATGTTCTGTTGTTTCCATTCCCATTGCAATCCTGGTTAAATGAATGAGGAATCTGAATGCAAAGGCATGCAGTATTCTGGGACTTATAAGAAGCTGAAATGCTTTGATGTTCTTTCCAAAGCCTATAGCCTGATTCACTGTTCTTTTCCCACTCTATCCTTGACCATAGCTTTCCTTGTCTTTGTATAAGCTACAGAGCACCCTCCAGATCTGAACTGTGAGAGAGATGTTACCTGATCAAAACATCACGCAACTAACCTAAGTGCCACACCTGGAACTGACGTGTCCCAAAGAGGTGATCTCCTTGCCAAGCCTGGGCTCCACAAGGTGCTGCACTAACTGCTCACAGGTAATCGCTGGAATGGACAGTGAGCCCATGTCTTATTTGCTAATTTGCTCCCTTCTGAAATTAGAACCCTCCTTTTTTATGTATTTTGTCAGAAGTTAATGGTGATAGTCTAATTTAATATCTAGGGCTAAATGCCGGCACAAATTGAACAATGGAGAAATAAAGGCAACCTGGGCAAGTCCTTAATGAAAAATAAAAAATGCAGAAGTTCAGAAACTTCTGCAAAACTTAGACCCCGATCCAGATCCATAATGACTTGTGTCTCTTATGTGTAACACGGGGATGCAAAGGTTGAAACTAATCCTGAGAATATTAATGTCATGACACAACCTTTGCAGCTGAAATGCCCTTTCTTACTAGGCTACACAATTCCCCACTGCATGGCAATACTGAGAACATCAACATACATGCTTTGCCTTAATTTAGTCCTGACATAGCCATTCTTAGATTATAGATATCCTGGATAAAGAGGAACACCAATTTGATCCAAGACAGCTGAGATGTATATAAAAAAAAAAAAGACATTATTTTCTACCAGATGCAGCAGTAAGAATAAGGGAATTCCATAACACAAATTAGAACTAGTACATTGTAAATTATTTCCAAAAAGCACTGAGAAAGTCTTTCAAGTAAAATCAACAGACTTTACCACAGACAGGCTAAAATGCAACACATTTCTAACATCAAATGCTACTAGTGTAAAACGAAATAGAATAACCAACACAGGAAGACCATGTTCATAATTCAGTGGGATAAAGTAATTCTAACCAGCTAGACAGTGTTACCTAAAATCATGTCACCAGTCTTTTAAATCAGTGTCTCATGTTTCTTTCCTCATAACAGCTCAGATTCAGAAATTCTTTCTGAAACATATTAAAAAGGTGTATTATAAATTATTTTTCTGCATGTTGACATTACTGATACAGGCCAATTCTCCTGTCCACGCTGCAGGAATTGTGAATTATCTGCATGTGGAAATCATGGTGTTAACAACCTGAGCCCAGAGCAGGGGATGAGAACAGAATATCCAATTGATATCTGCAGTGCAGATAAGCTTTCTGCACCAAGAAAATGTGAATTTTACCCATACATGAAAAACTTGCAGTATTCTGAAACTTGCTTATCCCCAATGGCATGAAAACACAAAGAAAAAAAGCCTTTCTGATGTCTGATAATGATAAACATGGCTGACTTTCAGATTTGAAACTATTTAACACACACACACACGCAAAGAGAAAATGAGAGAGAAATATTTGAAAAAATTTGCAATTAAAGGAAAAAATTACTTATTACAGTAGACATCAACTAACGGATCACACTTATTTTGTGTCCGTTTAAAAAAGCAAGGGGATTTTACTTAGTGCATCGAAAAATATTCACTAGAAAACACAGCAAATATGTTGTAAAGTCATTTAAGCCACGGAGCTCATCAACGCTGTTTGCAATTATGAAATCATTTGGGGATACGGTATTTTTTTAGAAGGAATTGTTTTGCTCTTAGATGAAAACCACATCATAGTCCTTCAGACATAAATCTTTTATTGTATCTTCAAGAAAGAAGCTGGAAATTGTGCAACAAGGCGCCACTGATAAAATGTAAGAATCCCCTTGGAGTAATCTGGATGAGCTCATTACTAGAGAAAGATAACACGGTATGTCATGGTTACAAAACACTGCTTTTCCTTTTCAGTTAGTGACAGAGGAACGCAATGAACATAGTCCTGTGCACAACGTAAAATAAAATGCTTGGCTCTTCGGGACAGCAACTGCTTTTGAGTCTTGGCTTTGATATACTTCACTTTACAGTTAGAAATATACCTCAGTCACCTTCAGGTGGACAATTTCCTTTTCATTCATTGCAGGTACAATTAGCATCATAGCCAAGGGCTGCACATCAAAGGCAAGTAAAAGGAAAATAGCATAAGATGTAAACTGATTAAGTGATCTGACAGAACTTATTTTGGGTGTAACCTGTGACAGTGTAAGCATTCAGACTTCATTCATTGTTTGTGGTCCCACTTTTATCCACGTCTTCTGTGTGCCTGCCCTCCATCTCCACTTGCCAATTTCTGTTATAGAGCTAAGGATTTTTCACTTCTTACAGGACTCAGATACATTTGGGTGACTGAGCCACAGTCAACACAAACTATTTTCCTTTATAAGAAATGAAGCTTCAAGGCACTGATTAACTTGCAACACTTAGTCTTTAACATGGCTTGGTAGGCCATGAAGAACATTTTCTATGAGAGTCTAAACACAGTTTCAGAATCACTTTTGTCTGCTCCTCTGTATACCAAATAAAGGCATAGAAAAAACCCTACAAATTCCCTGAACACAAACTAAGGCAGAGGACCCAGACCCAGGTTCTACACTTTTCCTTTGATTCAGATAGTTTTCAGGAGCAGCAGTTCCAGGAACCACTTCCATCAATGTCACTGATCACAAAGGGGCCACCATCACAATTTATTTGTTACTTTCAAATGACATTGCTGCACCATAACTGCTGTATTGAACATATTATCTGTGTGTACAAATACAGAGGCCATGCCTTCAGTTTCAGACACTACAGAGACAGTAAGGCCATTAATTCAGTCCTTTTCCTCCTCCTGTAAAATAGAAGCCTACTAGACACTCATGTAATAAAAGAATTCTGGTGCAATTTCGTTTTTTACTTAAATAATCTATATAAATCTGTGATTCTTGAGCCTAGGTTGGGTTTACCATGTGTTTACAGCACAAAACCTATGTAGAGATGCAAGAGGAAGGACTTGAAATTACAGCCTTTCATGTTTGCCATTCCTCTTCCTGCTGTCCCAAGAATTTATTTATTTCTGTCCCAGGCAGCAATAAATGTACCCAAAACTAGGGAACAAAAAGAGTAGAAGTTAAGATCAAAATACACAGGTGAAGTAAGAAGGACTGAGGTGTAAGGTCACCCTATGACAACAGCTGACTCCTGAAGAGTATAAAAGACCTTATCCAAAACTAGTTTGCTGTTGCCAGCGAGAAGGTAAAGAAGACTCGGTAGCTGCAGTCTTTTATTCTCCGTGTCCCTTACAAGTGATCTTGATCAGCCCAGTTGGACAGACATGTTCTGGGAGTCTCGGTGATTGAAACATGACAGAATACATGTTTGGGAATGAAATCCATTCATTTTAAAATAAATGCAACCTTGCACATCCATAAGGTCTCTAGTTGAGTTTGTCACATCCTATTCTACTCCAATTAATCCTTATGCCTAACCTGATATTCCTGATGAAAATATTCTTGCTCCTGAAAATAGCTAGATACATATGCCAGATTTTAATGTCCAAAAGGCAATTTCTTCTTCCTGATAAATAACTTAAGCCAAAGGCTAAAGAATCTTTCTATGTCTAATGCTCTTGTGGTATTAGGAGTAATACAGTTCAGTAGCATCTACTGAAAACAAATAAATTCACTCATTAAAATACAGCTATTTTAGGTGGATTCATTGTTATGCACAGATCATCACTTTGTGATGCACAAATCTTCCCACAGAACCACGAGCATCTTCCAGAAAAAACAGGTACATACCAAGTACCTGAGAGCTCATTTGTTGGAAGCAACAGTTAGAGCAAGTGGAGCTGACTACCATAGCGGACAGGAAATAGTTATCCAAGGGACAAAATTCATTTATTTCCAATATAATTCTTCAACTAACAGTGTAACATCCATTTTAGATTTCTGTTGAGGACCAGTGATATAAAATGCTTCCTGTTGTAAAAAAAGAATCTTGCTTCAGTTACAAGACAGGTTAAATCCTGACTGACAAAAGGGGCACAGTATAATCATCATTTCAGAAACTGGGTTCACCAATTTTATTTCCCAAATATTAGTTACCTTTGTGTTGATATTTACAGTCATCTTGTTCTTCTGTTTCCTGGAACTAGTTAAAGTTAAATCTCCACATGGAAAAGATTCCTAATGCACAACCTGAAAATGTCATTGAACACCTCTATAAAGTGTGCTGGAGCCTTCTGAGGAATGGTTTAACATAAAAGATAGGTATCTGTTAATATTCCTAATAATTTCTAAATGTGTTCTGACAATACCCAGCTCTTGCAGAGTCAAATTGGCATCCATGGTTTACCTGAAGAGAGCAATGTCCATGCCTAATCGTAGTGGGCTCCAAACACTCTTTGCAATTGATGGCTCTGTTGCTCTCAATGTAGGACCTATCCCTGCCCCACCTGCTGTTAATGGACTGACTTTGTCAGTGCAGCCATGCTTGGTTTTTGACATCCCTCCAACAGGAAGGACTTATTCTGGCCTTTCGGGAATGTTTCCCCGTAGCAATACACTGAAATGCAGGAAGGAACACAGACCATGTCTTTAAGAACAAGGACGTTCTGTCACAGTGTCTGAAGAAATATGGGTCCCAGAAAACCCAGTATAGCATGTTTGATAATAAATTGTTGAAATGTCTTGTAGGAACACAGCTTGAAAAAAGCAAAGTAAAAGCAGAGCATGGTGCATGGGTGCATGCTCTTGCTCAAGACATCCACCCAGTGAAGCCTACTTTGGCCTGTCCAAACTAAAAGGGGTGGATTAGACTTTTCTGGGCCTTTTCAGCTCTGAAATTAAATGATCCCATTTCACTGCATGAACGGATCTCGCTACTAGCTTTGGGTCAAGATATGGCCCAGCTCCCTAAGAAACCAAAAATATTTGGGTTTTATTATGATCTTTGAAATTTGATTGTTTCCATGTATTGTAGGTAACAGTGAGTTAACCAGTTCCTGCATTTCCAGTTAACCTTACTCTACATGTGGCTTAAATATTACACTCAGAGAACAGAGCACAAGGCATTATTTAGAAGCATGTATAAATCTATCTGCCAACAGGTTGGAGAAAATAATAGGTCCATCCAATGTAGTGGCAAAATTGGCAGTATGGTGCTGGCTAATAAGGAAAAGATAATGAATAAAATATTGTATCAATAAAAAGAATTAATTGAATGTGTAAAATATGCAAAATTCTATAGGAGAAGTATGCTTTTGTAAAAATCTTTTGTTAGGCAAACAGACACTGAAAGCAAACTGAATTAAGATGTCTGCTTAGTTTTAGCAAAATGTTCTTCCGTTTTGATGAGGAATAAAAGAACAAAATTCAATTGAGAAGTGAATTTATTTCTAACAGATACAGGCATCCAAGTAGCACTGTACATCCAAAATCCAGACAAAATGAGACTTCTTTAAACTTCTGTTTACATTCCCTGTAACATAGGTTTGTCTGCTCTGAGCTGAGGCACACAAGTAAGTCCTCCCTTGCAGGAAATCCAGTCTTACCTGGAGCCCACACTGTGATGTAGCACAAAGTCATGGTCTTTGTCTTTCATATAAAGTAATCAACCAAAAGGAAGGACATTTATGGCAAAGTCATACTGCAAGACACAAGCCCATGCTCACAGAAGCCCCTGAGAGACCAGGGAAATCAAAACCAAGACCACATGATGCTGCACTGGAAGAAGTTTTCAGTGTCAAAAGTTTAGTAAAGCTCAGCCTGTGCTCCCTTGCTACCATCCAACGTCTGCAACTTTGGCAGGTGCTTCCACACCTTCTGAAGTTTTGATTCTCCTGAACAATAGGGATAGAGCATTTGTGTGTTGGCAGACACAGATCTGCAAGTTAAGACTTTAATAATTTGGTAGAGCTGTCTGATGTTACCACCTATGGGTTACAGAGGGCCTTAAAACCCATTGAAAATAATACATAATGACATAACAATAAAAATTTAGATATTAGAACAACACAGAATTTGCTGACTTACTGCAAGTCTCCATATTATACAAATGGCACACACTAGGTCTGATAGCAACTTTAAACCCCTTTTTTCTATTTTCTTTTTTACCTCAATGTGTATTATCTGAAGCAAACTTTCAGTAGATGAATAGAACTATTTTGTGTGAGCTCTACCATTATGAGACACTATCTCAGAAAAAGAGAACCAAGATATTCAAGGCAGCTTCTGCTTTGAAGAGAGAAAACATAATTGTTTTTACAAAGTATGGCAAGAAAAGATTTCCTCATTTTAATGGCAAGGAAAGGTGTACAAAGTCAATTAATGCCCCTCCACTCACAGGTGGTCATAAGCACAGGAGCAGCCACACTGGTCAGCTCAGAAATCCATTGGCCTCTGTCCATCTCTAACCATCAGTGGCTATTTCATGGAAAAAATATTATAAATAAAGCAAATTAAGAGTGTTTTCCCCAGTGTATTCTTTTGGTTTCTGAGAACCATTCAGCAGGGCCTTCCTGAGGTGTGATTGGATCTATACCATTATTTTCAGCAGCTATCAATGCACATCTTCATCTTTTCCTGCAGAAAGTAATTTTTGAAATCACTCTGTCTTGATTGCTTAGAATTATCTATTACGTTTGTGTCATTTTGTCATCTGTGATCATCATCTACTATTACTTTATGACCTTGCCTTCACACATTTACCCTCATCTAGTGGGATCCCATGGTCCTTCAGTTACAGAGTTGTTTTTTTTATGAGAATGAGAGCTAAGTTCACCAAAAAAATGGTTTCAAAAAGAAGATTCCAATCTTTCATTTTATTATAAATTACTGAACTATTTTCAATAATATCTATACCATACATGAGCAGGTTATGAAATCCTGTTTTAAAATTATATTTATTTGTATAATAAAAATAAGGATAATAATAAATAGAATGTAAATATAGTCAGACCACAGGATATGTAGGGATCAGTTCTTGGAATGAGATTCACATCCTTGAAGGGAGAGAATTTCCAGAAAGCTTGATATATTTGGTATGAGATCTTTAGAGGTAATGATCAAATGTGTTCACCTGACAAGCAGGTAAACTATTGTATTTCAAAGTTTATTACTGCCATTATCACTAGGTCATGCACCTCTATAAATAAACAAGAAACAAAAACCTCATCAATGTTATAGCTATGTCATCAGAACAATTATTTTTTCATTAGGGACTCCAGTATGATTGATTTTAAAAGGCAGTTAAAAAGAAAACTGTTTTAGTCTACTGGATTAAAAACAAACAACAAGAAAATAAAGGAGTAAAGAACTGATGGATTAAAATGCACACAGGAAAGAAAACATTTTTCAAAAGCTAGGATAAAAAGAATTCAGTTCCAAATCAACAAAAAAACTGGCAAAAGGCAGGAATCCAGACTCCCTCAGATTTATGCTTTATCTGCCAATTAGCATTAGCAGGCCTGATCTAGGTGTCTCGCCAGCTTGTGGTATCATAAAAAAACAACAAACCTTGAATGTGTTATCAGCACAGAATGTGTAATTACTTAAAGCATCAGCTGAAAATTACAGTGTGATGAATTTGTAAATTTGTATATATTTATTATAGAGATAAAGTTGTTGGAGTAGATATAATCTATACTTGTGTTTAAAATCCTGGTTTCAACTATTTCAGTGCCAGCAAATTTTATATTGAAAATAAACACTAGTAAAATGGTAATGGATTGTGATACCGGAGCAACATATAATTTTTTCTGGCCAACTGCTGTTCCTCATCTGAAGAAAATAATCTTGAGTCACTGACAGCACAGATTCTTATCCATGTGACTGGAAGGATGCAAAGTTAAACATGTTTACACAATTGCAAGATGGGATCACTTGCTAAAGTCAGCCTGATCTTTCAAGGCTGTCACTCAGAGATCACAGACAATAGCACACAGAATAGCTGCTGAATGATGCTAATACTGTAATTATTAAATAAATAACAATTAAACCCTAAATTATTCAAATGTGCAATTAAGAAAAACAACTTCTCTTGCTTCTGAAATGACTGAGATTCTATTTTCCCCAAAATAAACAAAGATTTGCCTACATCAAATGTTATTCAGCAGCAACTAAACAGATATGTACAAATGACCTGAGGGGAAAATAAAGTCTGCATTATACTATATCTCAAATTTGATGATAAATATTATCATTTTTCTTTTCAAATCTCCTGTATATCAATTGCTGAGTAGTACTGTTTCCATTTTATTCCCATTTACTAACTCCCATCTAACTCCCATCATCTCTCTAATGCCACGTACTTCACAAGCCCTGTGAAAAGAAGACATCTTTTTTGATTTCTCAGCATAATACTTCAGACAGTAAAGCCTTTTTTTTCAGTGAATACTCTCTATCATGCTTCCCTAACTAAATAACAATGTTCCTGTGGATTTGCATGTGTAATTTATAAAAGTTTTTGAAAATCTTCTCCATTGCATTGATATGAAATATGTATTCCTCTGTTACCACTGACATTTATTTTATAAATATAAATTTGAAAGAGGATAAGAATTTCCTCTTCAAGTTAAGATTGCAGAAAATTTTCAAGTTTCCTGGTGAAATGAAGCCAAGGCTCTTTGATACTATTCACCTAATATAAGGAAGAGACAGACATGTCAGGACAGGCAATAGCAGCATGATTACAGGATATATCCAAGTCGTCAATCTGAAACAAAGAAAATGTTGTCAAAAACCCCACATTCCTGCAAAATATTAGTGTGTTCGTAAGGTGATTTTATATATATATATAAATATAAAAATATTTTTATATAAAAATATTTTGTTAGCAGAGTCCTAATACTTTCTTAAAGAATATTCAAGGGAAGAAGCAGAAATAAACTGTGAAGTATAAATACTTTTTCTAGACATCATATTACCTTCAAAGAGGTAACTGCAACAAGTGTCCTTCAGATCAAAGTTAATAAACTGGAAAATGAAGTTTATTTCATGGCTATAGCAACTGGAGATATTTGCCTGCTTCTTTCCTCATTAATACTGTGTCTAGTAGCAAGGTTAAAGAAAATAAAAATCAGCAATGAACATAGTCAGTGAGGGAGCAGAAACAAATGAAAATGTGTTCAATTCAATGTGGTGCAAATCCATGGATGCAACTGGGCCCTCTGTACTATGCTGCAAGAAATATCACACACAATATTGAAGAAAAAAAAAGGCAGATTAATCCTATTCTTTGTGCCAGGCTTTGTTTCTTTGTTTGTAGAGTTGTCTTCTTTACCTTGGTTTTGCTTCTTTAGAGGAAAATCAGGTGGAGAAGGTTGAGAATTCACTTGTAGAAGCAGGAGCTGGTTTTCCTCACTACTACAGGCAAAGCAGGAGTGAAAACAGCACTGGAGCTGCAGACAAGCAGAAGGTGACCGATCAAAACAGCTTGTCTGAGTCTGAGCAGTACCCAGTAGCTCTCGGGCTTGTTAGAGTCCAAGAAGAGAAGAGGGGAAAAAAAAAAAAGTGTGGTAGCACAGCAAGCAAAGCAGATGGAGCACCATGCTGTTCTTTTCTTGTATTTCTCTGTGTCTTCAGCTTTTGGTTGACTGCTTGCAGGATGAGCCTGCTTGGCTCAGGGAAGCAGGAATAAAGCAGATCTCTCTGAAGCACTGACCTGCTACTCAGAGCTGACTTGCACAAGCAACCTGCTTTCAGTCCCCTCCACTGTAAGAGCATTACTTGAGGAGTTCAGGTGAGAAGACCTGTTACTGTAGGTGTCTCTGCAGAAGGATATTGACTTTCTGTACAGAATTGAAAATACTTTCATGAAGTGCTTAAGTTAGACAGGGTGATCCTGGGCTCATAATTAAAGAAATAATGGTTATCAGTGGTGATCTGGGATTGCGGCTTTTCTTTGTCCTTGCCATATCAAAGGTGTGTCTTTCTGTTATGGAAGGAAATGGCAAAAAACCACCATCCTAAAAGAAGAGAGTCATCATAGAGCTGAACCCCAGGTCTGGAATAATTGTTCCATCTTAAGCAATGAAAAGTAAAAACTGCTCCATGATTTCTTTCATCTGGCATACAGCACCTTACCTAACGCATGCACTTCCCATTGGAGACCCAGATGGCAAATACCTCCCAGAGAGCAAAGCCAGCCTTGTCCTCCTAGCCCTGAGGGCACACTGCTGTGGGTGTCCTGTTTGTGCCATGAAGCCTGTGGCACTAATGGCTTTTTCTGGTTGTTCTGTAGCTGTAAGTACCCACACTATGTCCCCTATCTTTTTGGGTGCTATAAAAATATCCCATAACCATAAACCCAAATGTCTAATTTTTTTCTAACAATTTGTCCCAGACAGTTATAAATTTTTAAACAAAGCTGCAGAGATTAAACAAATGGATATCTGCTTAGCATTCTTGTGACTGCAGCCAGTAAATCTATTTCATCATTACAGTGTTGCAAAAACAAATATCCTCTATGGTATTTGTAGTTGCCAAAAATAAACAGAAGAGAATAATACACTGTTTCTGTGAGACTAACACCTAAGCTGTTTGTGGGAAGGTAGCCTAAACAGGATGTGCTGATAAAGACTGATATGCCTGCATGTACCAATAATTGGTCTTCAGTCTGTATTTTCTCAAATATTCTATATAGCAGTATTTCTGATATATTATGCTTTCTCTTCTAAGCTTTAGAAAACGGCTTGAGCCATCCAGTGTTTGATTCATCCTGAATGCAAAAATTAGCAATCAAAAGCTTAGAAAGCAAAGACAAATATAAGTAAATAGAAATATTAAATTGTAAACAGATAAAATATTTGACTGATTGCATTACTTCATTCCATTTTTAATGCAATAAAATTCTAATACTTTGTACTCCTGTACAGCTGTCAAAATTTTTTGCTTATTTGTAGCAGTCACAATTTCAGTTGTGCAGTTCCAAAAGTCATTTAGATGTATTTTATCTAATTTGATCATTCTAATACACAATATGCACAAATAAAAGTAAATCACATGCTATTTGCCATAAAGCTTACACGCACAGTTTCTTTTTTTTCATACTTATTCATAAATACACATACATATACATTATATGCACAGATTTCTAGGGACAGTAGGGCAGATATAGAGCTGTAACCACTGCAACTACTTAGGGTCCTGAAGTTTCTCATCCTCAAATTGCTTACATTGCCAACAGGAGTTTAGGTTAAATGTATACAAGGTGGTTTGTCTCCATAATTTCATCCTGGTTTTCTCCATCATCCATATATGACTTTTTCCTACTTAAGGGTTCTTCTTCAATAAAACATTAGTCCACAAATCAACTGTGGAACAATTTTTTTTTATATTTTTAAAGCATAATAATTTTATGTCAGACATTAACAGATAAATGTAATGAATAGATACATTTCTCCAGCAATTATATATTTTTTTAAGCATAGTGGACATAATTTACTTCAGAGCACTAATTATGCCATTAAGCAGTCTCTGCTTCTTATTCTTGGTTGTTACTAACCAGAGATTACATCTTTCTCCTCCCTTCCTCCTCTCTGATGAGAAGGGGTCTTATAAGAGTGGCAGGACACAGTAGGTAAAGAATTAATGTGCTCAACCTGAAAGTAATGAAATCTTGATAACGCAACACAAAGTTAAATAATGAGGCAAAACCCAACTTTCTGTTGTTTGTTGTTTGGATTTTTTTCTAGAGTGAAAATGTACTGCAGGGATTAGATAAACTGCTGCAAATTCATCTGGAAAGCAATAACTAAATGAAAGGTTCTGCTCCATCCCAAAAAGGTAGCAGAAACTATTCCAGGACACACAAGTGGCAGTATCCTAAACCTTCTGCTTTGCAGGTTAATAATTTATAACCTCCTGGGTTTAGCTGCTTTTGGAAAACACTGGATTTAAATACAATTTTTTTTTCCACTATTGCACACAAGGAACCACCCAGTGCTATTCTTGGTCCTGCTCAGCATCTGAGGCCAGAGCAGCACCGCAGTCCTGTGCCAGCGCTGCGGCGGCTGCCTGTGGGTGTGAAGAGCCGGGATCCCTGTCTGGAGCTCCGAGCCAGCAGCAGCCCTGACAAAACACCACGTTTATTGGCAAACCTTATTTCTCCTGCAAGGAGTAATTTTTCTGTAATGATAGAGGTTTTGCTGGGAGACACTGAGTTCTTTGTTGGTTTCGCATCGCGGTGCTGCTCACACAGCCATGGCCTCAGAGGAAAACGCGGCAGCGACACAAATCAGGATATGGCTCTTCCCTGTGGGCTGCTTCTGAATGCTCCTTTCCCGATGGAGGTGAAGCTCTGTATGAAATATATGAGCAAAGCCTTCATTCCTGTGGTTATTAAAGATATTACACAGTCTTTCACAAGATGAAACATGCTCTTTGTCCTGATCAAATTCAGAAAGATATAATTTATCTACTATCTTCTTTTGACTGAATGAAATGTTCATGCCCTCCTGCCCAATGTTAAATAAGGCTGGTTTCCTCCTAATGATGATGGAGCCATACCTGTATGCAACTTCATGTCTCCAGTCATTCTTCACAATGAAAAAAAAAAACATGTAATTTTTAATCTCTCAGGTCTACTAATATGATTTTATTTTGTCTGCTTCCATGAATAAATCTTTCAATACTGAGGTATTTGGAGCAGAGGAAGTTACTTTTCTTAATTAAGTCATCTAGACTATATATAAATCTGTAGCAATCTATAAAAACATGTCATTATATTCCCAAAGGACAAACAGAAATCATAACAAGAAATTGCTCTATTTACCAGCAAGGCACAAGGGCAATATAAACTGTAAAAAAGTCACTCAAAGACTACCATGGTTTGGCTCTACCAAATTTTAGAAGTTTTCCCCAGAGAAGAACCCTGAGGAATAAAATTAATTTGTAAGAAAACAGCACATCCAGAGGTGAGAACAGTTAGGAACTAAGTCTCCGGCGTTTTCTGTACCCCTCTGTGACAGTTCTGCCATTTTCTGCAATAATTTCTTTCACAATTTATCTGACTCTTTAGCACCCCTGCTGAAGGTTCCCACACCAAACATTGTTTCTATGGGTGAGCCACTGTTATATCACTTTGCTGCAGTTATGTGTCAATGACAACTGATACCACAATAATTGTCTTCATTTTAAGTCCATTAAAAATCACCTTGATCTTGTATTATTTCCAATTTACTGCATAAATTCTAAGACTTGTGCAGAAAAAACAATAACTTCAGCTGGAATTGAATGCCTCAATTCTCTATTTTCTGAGTAAGAGACTCCTCTGTGTACTCTTCCCTTGGTAAGTAATGTCTCTTCCAGAAAACAATATCTGAGTCTGCTTAGAATTATTTTTGACTAGTGATGATAAGTGATTATTATGGTGTAGCCCTTATATCTAAAACAAGCAATTACTTACATTGTATGTGCATCTATACAAGGATTGTGTATAAAATATCCATGAAAATGGGGCTTTAATAGGCCTGTGCTCTTCAGCAGCATATTTAAATTGAAAAACAAGGCCAAATACTTCACAGTTTCCCTTGCAAATATCTTAAACAGCTTGCTTCAATGGGTTGGCTTCCCTGGGGGAGAGGAAAGGAGCACAGCTATAGGGAATAATGACTGAACAACATCAGTTTCATAGACAATTCATCTGTTCTGTGGGACTTGATGGAAAAGGTTAACCATGAAAGCAGAGAGGAGTGAAAATTAATTAGGGTAAAATGAAGCTTCCAGAGATCCTCCACCATAGGGGGAAGGAGCCATCATTAAACAAGTGCAGACTGTTATCATACAAGCCCACGTTTTGTAGCCTGTGCCATGCCAGACCCAAAATCTGGAGGACAGAGATTCCTTCAGCTCCCTGTCCCGGCTGCTCCTCAGATCTGAAGCAGCCTAGGGTAGATGCTCAAAGACAAGAGCAGCATTTTTATTTGGCTTATTATTAAAGTAAACAAATAATCCAGACTAAAGAATGCATATATATGGGAAGGGTGTAAAAGCTGAGCAGAAAGTAGAGATTTTACCAGAGAGACAGTGCTTTTGGCAGATGTGGATATAAACTGGATCAAACAACTGGTACGGTGAGTTCTCAGGCTTGGTTGTAAGGGAGCAGTTACAGAACAGTAGGTAGAGTTTTGTAATCACTGTCACAAGGTTTAAGAGCTAGAAGGGAAAAGGAGGCAATGGGGAGTGGATTTCTGGGATGCAGTCAATGGGTGACATTGTCCTTCTGCTGCACGTCCCAGAGCAAACCTGCTCACAGCTGAGGGCAAAATCCAAAGAAAACAAAAAGGTACCTAAAGTGCAACTCATGAACAATTTAGATGCCTATGAAGAAGACAGAGAGCCAAAAAAACCTTCACCTAACTTGTTTAGGCACCTGAGAGGCTGTAGGCACTGAAGATTTGTTTCAAATCTCTAAACTCTGCTACCATGTACCCAGAGGCAGCATCGCCTTGGCTGAGCTGCCTGAAAGCGATGGGGAGTCACAGTCTGGGTGTCCCTGGACTGCAGGTAACATTCCATGGCCACCTCCAGCTAAAGTTCAGCCCCTGCTGCCATGGCCCCACTCCCACCCCCATGACACTGGGATCCACCTGCTGAGTGACCGTCCTGCAGCAGTGGGACTGCAGCACTTGCTGCTGCCTGACTGCAGGGAACAACATTCCAGGTCCAGGAGAAGCCACGTTAGGGAGGAGCTGGAGAGGGATTTCCTGCTGCAGCTGGGGTCCACCATAAACTTAATGTTTCAGAAATGCATTCGGGAGGAAGCAAGAAGGGAACCTAGTCCTGCTACATAATTGCAGGGTAATCAGCTGAATAGGGAAGACTCTTGTATCTCTGTCTCTAACACTGCCCACGCTCTTAGTTGGGGAGAGCTGTGCCACAAAAAAAGGAGAAGTAAAAACCCAACCTAGGTCTTCCACATCTTCTTTGTTTTCTTACAATAACACTATACAGAACAGAGAACTTCTACTCTTCATCTGTGGGTTTGGAGAGGTTTTTTACTAAAGTAGCCAAAACGACAGTGCCTTTTTCCTGAATTCCACAGAGTTGCATGGTCTGGGAGCACAGCTTATAGGATGCCCCTCAGGGGAGCAGAGCAGAGCAGAGCAGAGGAACACTTACTTTATGAATTATAAATGGCCCCAGGCAGAAAAGCAGTTACCTGCGTGTTTAGTTCAGCCAAGAGGAAGGAACCTCTGGGAAAAAAATCTGCAACAGAAATTAAGGAAGCTAAAGGAGTTTGCTGCAGCAACTTAGTGCCTCTAATTCTCAGAAAGATGGAGAGGTTAGGTGGGTTGCTGTAGGTGGGATTGCACTCACACTGAGGTATAAACCCCTATAAAAATACCAAATTCTTCCAGACCTCAATGTTATACAACTCCGTGTTTTTTGGATCTTGTTGTCTAAGGTTTCTTCCTTTAGATACAGTATTCTGAGGCAAGAGGAAAGTTTCTAGCATCTTAAAGGCATGACAGAGCCTGTTACTTCTCAGACCATTATGCTTTGGAAAGTGTGAAGCAAGGAAAGCAAAGAAAGTTTAAAAAATTATCCAAGAAATGAAAAAATTCCATACAGTCAAACATGTCTTGACTCCACCACTCAGCTCCCACCTCATCAAAAGAAGGGGAATTCATGGAGTCTAGTGATATGGAAATATAGGAGAAAATGTAATTTTTTCCTGATGATTTTTTTAATTATTAGACATGGAAAAGCTGCCTAACTTCACATATTAGCTCCAAAAGCTGACAAATTAGGAAGCAGTTCTTCCGTATTGCTTTTACACAGTGACCACGTTGACTGACTCGCTTTGTCTGTCCAAAACTGCAACCCCTGCCTGGTTTTTGCATTAGGCATCAGAGAAGCTCCAGTTTTCCCTGTTGGTACCACAAGAGAGGGAAGACTGCTCCCTGCCAGCACAGTACAGCAACACTCTGCTGCTGGTAAACCACAACACGAGTTCCAAGTAAAAAACCCAACCCTTTGCTCTGCGTCTTTGCTGCACAGACCTGCATGGAGAACAGGGCTGGCAGCACCGAATGGGAGATGCCTGCAACACAACAGAGCAACTGGCACAGCTTTGGCACCATTTACTAGTCCCTTATCTATTATTTATTTACATACACACATATATACAGATGTGTCTGGTAAGCGTAGTTGCCATAGAAATATGTAGTTAGGGTGGAAAAGACTACACCCTAAAGAGGGCTGAACATGGCTGCTCAATTCTAAGGAATTGGCTACGCATGAAGTTATGGGAAAATGTACCTCACTCTTGGCTCAACTTGTGCTATGACTGAAGCTTTTATTGACACAGTCTGAGTTCAGATACATCACTGAGTTTCCACACAGGTCACTCCCTTGATCAGCTAATTGATTTTAGATCTGTCCTTAGGTAATTATTTCTGAGAAAGCAGGGATATAGGGCAGAGTTAGGATGCCAGCAACTGCCTAGGGCTGCTGCTGGCCCAGTGGCTGTGCTCCTCTGTCAAACTATCCCTTGGTGTTACCTGAATCGTGTCCCTGCTGCAGAGGGAGGGAGAAGAGAGGCTGGCTGCTTCCCTCTTCCTGTCTTTCTTCCAGCTGGTGATGTTCCTCACTTCCCAGCATAGAAAAACTACTTTTCTTTCCTCCAGCTAATATCAGACGGAAAAGAAAACAGAAAACTTGCTACCCCCAGGGCAATGATCAAACCACAGTTGAAGTGAAGCCAGGAGAAGGCACCTGCATCCCAAGTTTCCTCTTTGGCCACCACGCCATTGCTGTAGGGCACAAGGGCCCAAAGGACAGGTTAGTGTCTCTCCCTGTGCATACAGGACCACATCAGTTTGGATTCAGGCAGTTCAGGGCATCAGTGTGCAGGGGGAGACATTAATCCAATTTAAATTTCATAATTTAACATCACCCTTAATCCCACCGGCCTTCCTCAGTTGCTCAGGTTCTCACTGGACGCTTCATCTCCCAGAACACACATTTGGTCTCCCAGAATTTATATTCTTGAGGAAAAAATTCAGTTTGGCCTCTGAGCGAGGTTTGGCATGGGACCTGAAATACTACATCAGATTACAAAAAAAAAAAAAAACCAACAGATTTCTTTCCTTTTTTTAAATTTTATAAATTATCCTGTGACTTGTGTAATAATGACAGTATCTACAGTGGAGAAAGGGACTATTTGATTCCATAAATGGTAGTTGCAGTTACCAAATATTTTCGCTTTGGTTTTACCTTCCCATGAAAGCCAATTATTGACTTGTATATCCTTCTTAATATCTTATCCTCTAATTGTTCTCTATAGAACAAAAACAAATGGTTGAGGAGGCTCAATTTGTTGTAATATAAATGTTATTGGAGTAGTATGTACATTATGATCCATTTTATTGCAATATTATCTGTGCCAGCTATTTTTGGTTGTTAGTTTTACTCTGAAATAATTGTTTGATGTCAGTAAGACTTCACTTTGTAATCAAGCTGTACCATTCCAAGACATGTTGACTGTGAACTACCATCACCAAGCACCCCCCATATCCAACCCTATGGCTCACCATACTCTCTGTAGAAAGAAAGAAGAAAAAAAGAAAAAAAGAAAGAAAAAAAAGGTGATTCTTTTGATTCTTGTGACGCCTCTTACTTCAAGACAATGGCTTATTTTCTGATTTTTTCCATCAAATGAAAGACTGCTGTGGCCAGCTGCGTTCTTTCTTTCTTTGAAAGAGAGATGCCACCATTTTTGAATCTACTTCTTCAAATCACTTTGTTGTAGTAGGAATTTCTTATCCATTGTGGTAAGATTTGGATCCTACTCCTCTCCTCAGAGTTTTCCAGTGAGCAGCCAACTTTCCACTTAGTCTCTGAGACATTCTCACATTCTTCAGCACTGTGACCTCTTAGCCAAGCCTATACTAACCAATGTTTTAAATTCAGTTTGAAATTAGAATACTCAGGTATTACATGGGTTTTGATTTGTGGCCCAACTTAATTGATTGTCAATTACTTCCTTTCGGTTAATATGCTTATAACAGAAAGTTGAGACAGTCCATAAATGCTCATTCCATGAGGTGTGAGCTACCTCAGTGCACAAGTGAAGGTAAAACACAAATGTCTGACTGCTGCAACACGTCTTCTTGGAATGTTTAGATTATCTTTTACAATTTCAAATGTCTTCACCAACTCTAGTAGCTAACTGGCAAACAACTAATAAACACAAGTTACAACAGGAGCACAAATTCTAGTCTAGACATATCTGTAGTAGGAGACTGAGGTCAGACTGTTTTCAAGTTTTGAACGAGCTCAGAAGAGTTTCCCTACTAAATGACATTAAAATAGATGTGTGTGTGTTGATTTTGGCATATTTATTTATTTATTTAAGAAACAATCAATCAAACAAAGAAATTAATGGGAAGCTGTATCAGGAAGCCTGTGTTTGTTGTCTGAACTTTCAGGAATTTAATTTTTTAATAACCCAGCTACCCTTTTGAATGCAGCATGTTCAGGATGATAGGAAGTGTTACCCATACAGATGCCTGGCTAGAATATGAAAGTCTAATGGGTCGAGATAAGGGCAGGGAGGGATCACTCACCAGTCAACCTCACAGGCAAACACACTCAATTTGGGAAAATTAATGCCAAACAAATCAGAATGGGGTAATGAAAAATAAAAACTAAATCTTAAAACATGTTCTCCTCACTCTTCCTTTCTTCCCAAGCTCAACTTCCATTCCATTTTCTTTACTGAGGGTACAGGGAATAGGGGATGTGGTCAGTTCATCACTCATATCTGCTGCTCCTTCCTCCTCATTGGGAAGACTCCTCACACTCCTCCCCTGCTCCAGTATGGGGTGCCTTAGGTTTAACTCCACAGGATTGTTGCTAAACAGTCCTCCATGGACTTCTCCAACATGAGTCCTTCCCATGGACTGCAGTCCTCCATGGACTGCTCTAGCATGGGTCCCTTCCACAGGGCACAGCAGGCTGCTCCAGAGACCTCTTTGTTCCTCACATGGTCACAAGTCCTGCCAGCAAACCTGCTCCAGTGTGGGCTCCTCCCCATGGGTCCACAGACCTGCCAGGAGCCTGCTCCATGCAGGCTTCCCAGGATATCACAACCTCCTTGGGCATCCACCTGCTCCAGCATGGGATCCTCCATGGGCTGCAGGTGGATCTCTGCATCCCTGTGATCCTCCATGGGCTGCAGGTGGATCTCTGCATCCCTGCGATCCTCCGTGGGCTGCAGGTGGATCTCTGCATCCCTGCGATCCTCCGTGGGCTGCAGGTGGATCTCTGCATCCCTGTGATCCTCCATGGGCTGCAGGGGCACAGCTGTCTCACCATGGGCTGCAGGTGGATCTCTGCATCCCTGAGATCCTCCATGGGCTGCAGGGGCACAACTGTCTCACCATGGACTACAGGGGAACCTCTGCTACAGCACCTGGAGCACCCCCTGCCCTCCTTCCTCACTGACCTGGGTGTCTGCAGGGCTGTCCCTCGCATATATTCTCTCTCCTATCTTTCACTGCAGTTGTTCCTGTGCAGTATTTTTTCCATTCTTAAGTATTATATCCCAGAGGTTATCACTGTGGCCGATGAACTCAGCCTTGGCCATTGTGTCTGTCTTTGAGCCAGCTGGCATTGGATCTGTTGGACGTGAGGAAAGCTCCTGGCAGCTTCTCAGCAAAGCCCCTTGTGCTGGTTTCAGCTGGTGTAGAGTTAATTTTCTCCATAGTGGCTGCTATGGGGCTATGTTTTTGGATTTGTGCTGAACACAAAGTTGGTAATATAAAGATGTTTTTGTTAAGCCACAGGGGTTAAGCCACAACACCCCTGAAGTCCCCCTGCTGCCCAGACCTTGTGAGACAAGCCCATCACAAGTTTTGCTATACAAAATGTCACTATTGCTTCTAATTCAGGTGTTCAACTGCAACTGAGATAAACATCTATAAAGAACAAACAATCTATGGGCTCTGATTCATGCTCACCAGCAGAGATCAGGCCATCATGCTAAGCAGGAGCAGCCAACCCACTCCAACTATTTGAAGCATGCAAGAACTGGAGACAGAGTTCTATGTGATCGCCAAGCATGTGCAGCTTCTTGACTGCTGGAGGGATTTAGGCCCTTATCTCCTCGCAATATGCACTAGCACAGAGGTTATATGGGGGTCAAGACTGTCAGGTAGAAATTTGGGGGTGAGTAAGGAGAGGTAGCAGCAAGCTGGGCACAGCTGTGGTGTTGGTGGAGAGCAAGGGGCCAGAGTGTTGGTCACCACTCTGATCTCTCTCTGCTTTATCTAGTGACTACTTAATGATCACAATGAGCAAGATTAATGCAAGCACAGTGCCAAGCTGCTCAGCTCTGTCAAGATTAGAGCAGTTCCTACCATCTGGGGAGCTATAAAGTCAGAATAAAGGCAATCCTGGTGCTTCAGTCCTTCAGTGCCAGGCAACACTGTTTCCAGACTTAGCCTTTCAGAAACAGACCCCTAAAATTTTGCCAGTGTGACTCTGAGGGTTTGCAAAGGAGCTAGTCCTTGTCTTCTTGTATTTCCCCAACTGTCCTGATCATTGTAGAGCAGTTCAGTTCTCTGTACAGAAGAAACCACTTGAATAGCATTATCAGACAGGTTCTTGTCTCAGCTCATATTCAAAGCTCACTTGTGGGTTTTTAGTTAGCTCATTTGTTCACTTGTTTTGGCTCAGACTTTTGAATGTGATTGATAATTAACTTATTTTCCTTACCACATTCCTCTATCCTCTCCGACATTTCCACAAGTGATTACTCATACGTAGGTATAAGCCAGATAGTTTAGAAAAAACACTTGTCATCGCCTGTGTTAAGCAACATAACATCATATTATGACAACCATTAGGTCTCTGACTCAAGGTTTTTGCACTGATCAAGTATCCTTTTAAATAAGTATACATGAGACAGTACTCAAGTGACTGAAATAGATCCTTACTGCTGCCATTCCTTTACCAGGGTGTGATAATAGCAAAAGAGATGTCCAGCAGTTTGTCACATTTTGCATTGGACTTGTCTCATACCACATCTCCTTGCAGTTCTGAATGTCACGTACACAAATCAGATCTGTTGATAGCCCAGTACATGGGGATTGATTTCTCTGGTATCAAGGCTGGGCTATTATTAGCTGAGTTTCTGAACGTCATTGCTAACAAGATAGAGCAAGTATTTGCTGGCTGCATCACTGCAGAGATCCCATCTTTCATGCCTTGTTCTTTCCTTTGATAATAGTCCCAGCCTTCGAGCTTCCACAGGTTATAATCTGAATCATTTCAGGCCTGAGATTTATATTCATTTGACTCTAAATATTTTCTTCCTTAGGAAGACTTCAGCTCTCCCAGTCCTACTGGGAGATGATCTGCATCTAACAAGGGTTTGTGAATTTATGCAGAATATCATCAACACTCTCTGAGGACAGGAGCCCTGGCATGCTCAGTTCTGAGAGACCTCTTCTTCTGGCCAGATTTCCATAGTCTTCCTCATATAGAGGATTGCCTTCAGAAGATTCACTAGTAAACGTGCTGGGTTTGGTTGGGATAAAATTAATTTTCTCCACAGTAGCAGGTATGGAGCTGTGTTTGAATTGGTGCTGGAAATAATGTGGATAATATAGAGATATTTTCATTATTGCTGGGCAGTGCTCACATAGAAACAAAGCCTTTGTTGCCTCTCATCCCACCCCACCACTGAGGAGGCTGGGGGTGAACAAGCAGGTGGGAGGGGAAACAGGCAGGACTTCCCATCCCAGCTGATCCAAGGGATATTCCCTAATATATGGCATCACACTCAGCACATAAAGCTCAGAGTGATGGTGTCCTCTTCTTGAGTCTCTGTTACATGTGATGGTGCCCCACCTCACTGAGGGTTGCTGAACAACTGCCTGCCCATGGGAGGAGGAGAATGAATTCCTGTTTTGTGTTGCTTGTGTGCACAGCTTTTGCTTTATTTACTAAACTGTCTTTATCTCAGCACACAAGTTTTCTCACTTTTACCCTTGCAACTGTCTCCCCCACCCCACCAGGGAGGAGGGACTGAATGGCTGCATAGTGCTTAGTTTCCAGGTGAAGTTAAACCATGAGACTAAAATAGATCTTTTACTTTCCTGACTGAAAGACGAGTATAATGGCACTGTCCTATGTAATATAACTCCCATCAGGAAGAATACAACATAATCATTTCTGAAAATGATCTCAAGTCCTGATGCGAGCTTTTGAACACGACTCATGCATTCAGCCAATGATTCAATTTCAAACTTCAGTACTCCAGTTTCTGAGTATCTCAGGGCCTTTCATATCCTTGTTTTGTACCTCTGAAGAACAGAACTACTTTTATACCTTGTTTGTGCCAGCACACAAAGCTCAGACAGACCAGGAGGTTTGTCAGAGAAAAATAAATGAGGTGGTATGATTTGTGGAGGTATTAAACAGACTAGGACAGGTAAAAAGAGCAGTTTCTCTACAGGCTTAATATCTAGAGAACAGGCTTTCCAGAGCCACTGGACATTTCTCTGGGCATTAGGTTATGCTGTAACATTGTCACTATGGCAGCACAGTGGCAGGAGAACGTCTGTGGTTATGACACTTCCTTATGACTATGTAGGCCACCGCACATTCAAAATATATTAAATAGTGCTTGCCATAATTTTTTTGCTAGATCTAACTGACTTCTGATTCTAAATATCTTTGTCATGCCAGATGGAGCTCTGTGCCTGGTCCTTAAAAGTCTGCAGTTGTGTGAACTTTGGGAAGCCAGGAAGACACAGGAATGAGTAGACATCCCAAATGTAAACCTACATTGTACAACTTATCAGGTTGACTAATTAATCAGTCCAGACACAGTCCAAGTATTCTATCCAGGTGCCAGGCATAACTGAAACACTTCCAACCTCCACCAGCCTTCATTAGCTAACACCAGCATCCAGACCCCAAACCAGTTGGCTTGATGTAGCTCAAAGAGCTGTGCTCTGTGCTTTCCCCAGCACAAGCAGACAATGCCACTCTCCCCACAAACCAAGCTTTCCTAAGCATTGGCAGGACAAGGCAGGGCCCTGCAGAAATAGCAAAACTAGCTGTGCTCTTAGAAGTGGAATGGCTAAATTTGTAAGGGTATTTATGGCTATTACGGGTACTGGTGCACCTTACATCCTTCCACTTGCCAGTGTCTAATGTTATGAAGATATTTCAAGGACTGTGCAGTTACTAAACCACTGAGACTTCCAGTCTTCTTGCTACTGTAGGGAGCAATTCCTACATTCCTGAAAAAATTAGGACTTGATAAAGTTAAGGATGCGATTCAGTTAATACACATAGGTGTGGAATCCCAGCATTTGAGATACTCTGAAGTAGACACTGGACCTCCAGAAAGAAGGCTGTGGGACTCAGACATGACTTATGCAGCTTCACATGCATAACTTTGATACCGTGGAGTCTCTCAAAAGGTATTACATTCAGAGAGCCAAATCACCCTACAGATGGTCATGGCTAAGAATGGAAAATATGTGTAGCCACTCACTCCAAGTCCCCCACTGATGCTCTTTTGGCTGGAACAGACCTCCCCAAAGGCTTGATAATGCCCAAGCCTCTGAGCTTTCTGGATGATTCACATTGGACCATGAGACTGGGAACGAACAACAGATCCCATGATGGAAACATTTCTGCATATTCAGTCATGGCATGCCCTTACATGCATGTGCTCATGAGTTGAGGGAGTGGCCGTGCCTTTGACTCTGCTGGAAGATGGTGCTTTCCCTGCAAAGACCCTGCAAGCTCTATCTGGTTTTCACTGCAATGTCATATTTCTTCTCTTCCTTGGCACCTCTCACCTAAGAAACTGGTCAGTAGATCAGGCCAACTCGCTGCATCTGCACTAGTCCCAAGCCAGAGGGGAGACCCCAGCATTGTGCTGAGTGTCTGAATGCTGTCAGGCAGAGCAGGAGTGAATCTCTGGTGCAACACAGAGGTCTGATACTACCTACTGCATGAGTTCTTATCAGCTCTGCCTCTACTGAGCAAATTCTTAAACGCTGAGAATATGAGATTAAATGTGCAATTTATTAGCAGAAATGTTAATGTAAGCCTAAACATTTAACTGCTTTTTCCTACTCATAGAAAAAATGTTTGCTTCCAAAAATGGCTTTTAATTGCATGTCAAGCATAAGTAAATCCTGAGTCCATAGATCACACTGCGAGTCCAGCAAGAACCTGAGAGCCCTTCCCTTCCGAGAGGAGTGATTCAGATTCACAGAAACTAATTACTTAATTATCTAACCGAAGGTTAATACGGCAGCACGGTAGAAGGAATAGCAGTTGCTGTGCATGTTGCTTTCCCTTGCCATGTTGTTAATTTCTGTAAGCATTATGAATGAGCTCCATAAAAGGAAAATAGGCATAATTATGATACAAATATTTTTCCTTTGTGGCTGTCCATCACCGTCCTACTCTTGCTACTGCTGGACTGAGAAGAATTTATCCCCTATATTTACATAGTGATATACTTGATCACTATCACTTTTGAAAATAGACAGTGGCTGTGATGATTCATAGAGACCATTTTAGCAGTAACACTGCAATAGAAGTTGCTAGGTTGTCAAGCTGTCTTCAAGAAGAAATGGTCACTTTGGCTGATTGTTTAGCTGCTAAAACAAGTATTGCTTTGAAAGTTGTCAGGCCAACACGGAATGAGAGCCTAGCATCCATAAATGGTATTTATGTTTGATAACATTTATTTCAGCTACAGCACCTCCCTGCATGGGAAGAGCAATCTCATTAACATTGACTTTGACTTTCTCCACCAAATGAATGACTACTCATTCTTTAAGGACAAAATGCACATTACTCTGGGTGGAGACCAATTAAATGGAATTCCTGTAAGTGTCTGTATATAGGAGACAAAAGAGATGCAGTTTTCATTGTTTTCTTCCTGCTCCTGGTCTCAAACTTGTTTAGTTTCTGTGCATTACTGCACTGGTGATCATTTCACAGAAGGAAAATTAGGGAGCTTTTTAAAGAATTTTACCATACATATCTATACTTACTAGTCTTTTGCTCTTCAAGAAATTACAGATATAAAAGATACTTGAAAGAATGGCATCTTCTGTACACTCTCGTGAATTAATGCTCTTGGACATATGTGACTTGACAACAGTTGTCAGAACTAGTGGGAGTTGTGAGAGTGTAGCAAGTCACACACAGTGTAGACTGGGAAGGACAAGGATGTTCCGTTTTGATAAGGCAGCTCCCCCAGAAAGCTCAAAGCATACTGAGAAGCCAAATGGGAAGGTTTGCTTTTCCTCCAACACTGAAATAGTGTTAGACAAAAGTTTGGGAGCAAAACAAAATTTTGCCAAAAAGAGTCATTTGCTGAAACTAAATTACTTAAAATTTCAGGAGATCAAAGCTAAACCTGAAGTCACCTGAAAGCCAGCAAGTAAGTCTGGTGACCCACAACTATAAAACCTATGACTCTGAGGCAGCCAACCACGCCAGCCTGTCCAAAGACTTGTGGAGTTGTAAAAACACTCAAAACCCCAATTCTATCCTGTTCACATAGAGTATCTACAACAGCAGGACTTACAGCCTAAAAGCCCTGATACAGATTCTCAAGGACCATTATTCCGGGATAATTATGCTATGCTGGCAGAATCCAGAAACTGGTTTTCCCCAGTATTTATAGGGTTTGGTGTGGAGCAGAACCTAGAAACTTCATGCTTCTTCAAGGACTCATCTTTTAGTTGATCCTGCAAGAGACACTGGAGTACATCTGCTGAGCACTTGGACCTCAGGCAGTACCCAAAACACACCCCCTGACAGGCCCCTGTGATTAAATCTGCTCCTGTTTAGGGAGCACAGACTCCTATGCTTCCAGGAGAGGAAGCTTCATCTCCAGAACTATTAGCTGGGACTCTCAGGCTCGAAGCTGCTGAGCCAAGAGCCTGCTGAGTTACCCTCTGCCTCAGCCCATTGCCACATGCAAATATCTCAGCCTGCAAAGCTCCTTCTGGTGCAGGTCAGGGATAGCAGGCACAGGCAGCATACATAACACACACAGAGAAGTCAGTGCACAATGAGCTCAATTCACACACAATCAGCAGCCTTTTGAAAACAACAGGCTAATTACACTGAAGAAACAGAGGAGATTATAGAACAGGAAAGGAACTAAGAGTAAAACCACTGTACATACAAAATGAAACCACAGTTCCAAATAATATTTAACCATCCAAACCTCTTTCTAAAATAAATCTTTCCAGCTCTCACAGAGACTAAGATCACACTGGGTGTCTTTCCAAGTGTTTTGGGGAATTTCCAGTGCCTACCCTTTATTCTTTTAGATAAGTTCAGCTCAGGACGAGAGCATGAGGGCTAAAACCTGGGAGGTGCTGAGCACTTGCATCTCTTACTGAATAGCCTTTTATCAGCCTATTTGGGTTATCCCAGTTTAACCCTATAATCCCTTCCAGCAATTCAACGAGTCAGTTTAACTAGACACTTGGCCAGTGCCGAGCTCCAGGCTGAAGGTTGGAGAGAGGCTAAGTCCCCAGACAAATGATGCATGGAAGTTGTATCTGTGGGTTGCCATGCCAACGCTGCACACAGATTGCTCAAGATCCAGCAGGACTTGGCAGGGACCTTTTGCTTCCCAGAGACCCACTGACAGGTAATATTGCTGAGTTTCTGTCCCATTGAAATGCTCAGTACAAGCATCCAATTCATTTTCATCTGACTTTGCATAGCAAAAAGAGAAGTGGGAGGGAGCAGCAGGGCAGTGAGGGACTTTCCTGTTCCCAGCACAATGTGGGATTCACTTGCTGTGCAGGGCAGTTTTATCTTTTCTCTGGGCAAGAAGAACAGTACTGCTCTGAATAGGCTCAGGCAGTCAAAGGCATCTGTGGATATCCCATAACTGGTAGCTGCTGATGGTGCATTCCTACAGCATGCCCTGTCTGAGAGCTTGGGGTACTAACCACAATACAGAGGGGGGATACAATTTTTTTTTTTTAAATGACAGAAATCCAGCAGTGGCTTGGATGTGGGTGCTCAGCTTCCCTTTTCACAGGTGAAACATCTATACATGGGACCAAGCAGCATCAGACCCAGCACTTGATCCACAACTCACAGAGGAACGCAGAAAGGGCAGCAGAGATGTCAGTAGCCACTGGCTCAGCTCAAAAAGTCTGATTTATTCCTCCCCTAAGAACATTTAAAGCGTCCAGTATCCATGTCCTTGGTAAAGCTGGCTGAGCGAACAGTTATGAATAAATTATGTAAATACATCAGCACCCTGCCTTCTGCTCACAAATCATTTAGGGACCTCTTTTCTCCTCTATCAGCCTCCCTGTTCTTGAGGAATTTATGCCAAAGAGTTTCTGTGTCAAATTTCTTCCTTTAGACTGTTTCCAAACTGCTCGTCTTCCCTCTGCCCCTTCCCCCTTTGCTGCTTGTTATTCAGTGGGTGTAAGGTTCTCCAAAGTCACATGAGACAGTTTCCTCCTCTCTAACTTTCCTGGCTGGGAAATAATAAACGGCTGAGTGGCAGAGACACATTCCCATGTGATGCTTAGAGATAAATTATTGTGTTAAACCCTGTGCTTTGTTTAGGGAGACCAGTATTTCATATGGGGCTTGGGATTCCACTACATGGCCCAGTGCCTAACAGTTAAGGACTCCAACACTGGGTGTTGCAACACCTAGGTCCTTCTGCTGACTTAATGCCTGTATCTTTGCCCAGAGCAAAATACACTGGATAAGATAAAAACAATCCAAATAAACAACGAAGCATTGGCATCACTCACTGGAATAAGGAGCAAAACAAGACTACTCTGTGTGTTATTACTCCTAGCTGATATTTTTTTTCAGTCAAGCACAAGACCAAAGTCTTTTTTTGCTGGCCAAAATGTGGGTACTTGTTGTCACACATCACTCCAGCCTTATCCAACAGCAGACTGCCAACAAAAGAAGCAGCCCAGTGCATTTGTCTGCATCTGGCTTTAGGTTTCTGCTCTTTTCTTCACACTGGACAAAAAGCCTGTGCAGGTACTGGGTGAGATGAGCCATATCCCTAGGCCAGGTCAATCCTGTTTCTCTGGGCTACCATTTGGCTGAATCACTCAAGTGTGCTGTCTGCCTCTTTGCAGCCTTGAAACCCAACACCAGCTGCAGTTGGTGGGACCATGGCTGGTGGCCTGAGAGTGAGGAGAGAGACTGAGGAGGGACAGAGCTGTACTGACTCACTCTGTGGTGTTGGGAGGTGCATTGCCTGTGCTCAGCACCCACTGTTAGATGGCTAACATTAGCTAGTATCTTGTGATCACATGGCCTTCTTCAAAGGTTCCTGTCTCTGAAGTGCAGCAAAAAAGAGCAGGAGCAGTTTTCTCCACCTCCCCAGCCCAGTCATTATGCCAACCTGTGGGGCCAGAACCACAGAGATGATTAGAAGTTGTCCTGCCAATGTTAACACCAGTTCCCTCTCCCCATCCTCTGGGCGAGGAGGACCCAGGACTGAGGGCTAGGACAGAGAGCCACAGGGACACCCTGCATTGACAGCCATCTTTTTGCCAGTAAGGGCTTTTTGAATGCAAGAAAGTGGGAATTTACCCAGTGAAGTGAATGCACTTAGATTAACCAAATGCTTAACTTACACATTGTTTACACATCAACAGGCTTAATATCACACACAGTATCTTTGTAGTTCATATTCGTACAGAATACAAGTACGGAGATTACTTATGGTAAATATGTGTCAGTCTGGACACAGAATTTTTTTAAAACCAATCCAATACCACAGAAACAAACAAACAAACAAAAAAACAGGAATAATTCATCAATCTGTCTAAGGCAAGACTAGCTCTACCTGCAGCATTGCTGGCAGGTATTTCATAAGTCTGGTCTTAATGGCCCTCATCAGAGGGATGCTACTGTTTCTGAAAGAATCTATTCCAGAAAAAAAAGACTTTTAAAAAGTCAACTTAAATCTTTGTTAAACACATAACTTATTGTATTAACCACAACAAATAGAGACACAAAGGTTTATTACCATCTCATTGAAGTAGCATTTTATTTATTTGAAGCCTGGCAGGCACAAGTCTCACCAGTCTTCCCTACATAAATTGAGCGGACATATTTCTTGACACCTGCCCCTGCAGAGCATGTTTTCTAGACCTCTGACCAGGCTCATTTCTCTCCCTTGGACTATCTACAATTTTTCTTGAAGTCTGGTACCCAAAACTGGAATTGGCTCCCTACTGGAGACTACCAATGGAAGGATTACCTCATACGTCTTTTGTACAATTCTGCTGTTTATATATCCCAGAATAATATTTGCTTCTTTCACAACAGGATGCCATTACTGACTCATGCTGAGCTTATGATCCACTACAATTCCCAGATCTTTGATACCTCTCCCCTCATTTACCATTAAGTATTCAGGGAGGCATTTAGCCCTATCTAGTTGCCAGTTTATAGTCAAGGCTGTCCTGCTTCTTTTAGAGCATTTCTTTAATTCCTCAGGCCTTTCCCTCAAGATGCCTGCAATTTGTCAGTGCTTAGAGTCAAACCAGATTTAAAATATGTGCTCTTTAGTGCATCATTCAAGTCACTGTAATGACAACAGTGGATCTGGACTCCAGGACAGCCCCTTACAGAGTCTTACCTGCTAAATCAAATCAGCACAATACTGAACTGCTGACAGCAGATCCTTGGCTGTCATTCACCAATAAATACTGTGGCTATTTCGCAGCAGCTTTGTCAAGAGTCAGTGGTCTCGAAGCCGTGACTTTTGGGCAGCAGAGCTTCAAACCAAAGCTGACATGGAAAGCAATGCAGCATGTTTTCCAGTATTATTGTTCATTGAGCCCAGCAAAGTTAGAGGCCCATGATTCAGACCACAATTCCCTGGGTGCTTATGAAAATGCCATTTGAGGCAGTGCAAAAAACCTTACTGAATTCTTGCCTATCCACGTCTTGTTACCCAGTCATAGGAAAAACAAACAAAGGAACAGGCTGGTTTGATATGATCTGGTTGTGACAAATCACATTGATAACTACTTATCACTTTGCTCTCATGCACATCATTTGAACCCTTGTCCAATGATCTGTCTGGGAAATGAAAGTCAGATCAACTGGGATTTTGTGTCCTCTTTTTTTCCTTTTTTTTTTTTATAATAGGCACTCTTTCAGACTTTTTCTACCCCAGCATCATCCAGATTCTCAAAGATAATTACCATGGCCTTCAGGATTGTTCAGCCAGTTCCCTAAGTAACCTAGGGTGAATTACAGGCCTGAATGATCTGAGAAAATCTAATTTATCTAAGCAGTTTCTAAACATTTCTTTCTCTATTCTTGCCTGAGTTCTTACCCTTTTGTGGCTGGTGTTAACTGTGTCAGCCATCTGATTACAGTCAGGCTTTTTAATGAAGACTGAAGCAATAAAAGGCATTAAACACTTTGGCCTTCTTGGCATGTTTTGTTATTAGCTTTCCTGTCCCATTTATTAGCTGGCCGATGCTTTCTCTGATCCTCCTCCTTCTGCCAAGGAAGTTATACAGTGTTTTCATTTTATCCTTTATATCTCTATAGCTATTTTTTTTTTGTTTGCATTGGCTTTTCTTATTTTCTCTAAATACTTGTGCGATTCTTTTATAGTAATTTTTAGTTTTCTGATCTGGATTTCACTTTCTGTATGCTTCTTTTCCACTTTTGCAGTTGCTAAAGAATTACTGACTTGGCCAGACTTGTCTGTTTCTAGAAATGGTAGCTTTTCCTTCCACTGAGTGAATTTGGAAGACAGGTTTACTTTCTTTAACGAATACCAATTCTTCTGTTCCATTCTTTTTTCTCTTGATTCTCATGGTCCATGTCTATCAATTTCATGAGTGTGCTCAGACTTGCTTAGCACTATTTCTATGATTAGATCACAAAGATTATGAATTCTCCCCTAAAGGAAGCTATTTTCTAAAAAAAAAAAAGTCGATATCTGGGACATCCTTTAATAAGGATTGGCATATAACTTTTCAGGAATCCAAGTGACATGAGCACAGTCTTCAGTCTTCAGCTAGTAATATATAATTCCTTGAAAAAAGAATGGGCCACAAAAAGATGGTACAGAGAACTTCAATAATGATGTAAATGAAGCAGTTAATGATCTCATTAGATCTAAATGCTGGACTAAGGTTAGGTATGCCTGATGGATTTGCTAATGATAATGATTTGGCTGATGCCTATACATACAACCCTAATGAAGATCTATTGCTTTCTGACTTTCCCAATTTTATTTAGTGAGGTTAAGAAAGCATTACTTCAAATGAGTTTGAATAAAAGTGCAGTGGCAAGCAACCTTGACCACTAATTATTTAAAATAATTGCTACATTCAAGCTAAAATTAGAAACAGATTTATGTCACGTCTTTCTTTATTGCAAAACACTGTAGTGTCACTGTAAACTATGACATTTTCCAGTGAGGCAGCATAAAAGCAAATGCTTTCTGTTCCTCAGCTATCCAAAAGCTTGGTGCAGACTCAACTTTCAACTTTATCAATAGAGTTTGGATTTAGCAGAGTGAAGATTGTAAAGCATTCTGCCACTCAGCCTGAGGTAAAAATTTAAGAAGAGCTCTTTGTTTAGGAAATTTAGGGTGATTTTAGCCATCTGGGACAGGCAGTTGCATGTGATGTTCACAGGCAGCACCTTACCACATTCCTTTAGATATCACCTGAGAAAGGCACTTCCAGTGGGCAATTGAAATCTTGGGTAGGTCAACTCTCTCTTAAGGGTAAAGAGGGAAGCAAAGGTTCCTAATTTCCTTAAAGCATCTGCATAATATATTTATGCAGATTGATAACATGCCCTTCCTGGAGGCTGGAGTTGTATTGTGAAAACCAGTCCTCTTCTTTGGCATCATCCAGGCCTGGAGAAACTGATGGTGACTAGATAAACACCAACCCTGAGAACTGAGATCTGCAGTCTGACTGATATATCTGTAAAAGACATAAGCAAAAATTTACTGGATGCCCTCTTGCACTGTTCAGTGTTGATACAGGAGACAGCTAAGTGGAGGAGTTGTGAGGTGGCATATCTGAGATCAAGCATAATCAGGTGTCCCAGGGAGACATCTGAGTCTTGGTTTCCTAGGCCACACTGGTTTCCCTACTATGTACCTGTGCCTGTTCAAGAATATAAGGCTAATACAGATAGTGGATCCTTTTCCTGTGTATTTATCTAAAAATAACAAGAGCTGTGTGCTCAGTGCCCAGGGATAATGACGGTCTGGTGAAACCTGTAACAAGTGCTATCACTGCTTGAGGCTTTTAAACCACGAAAAACAACAAGCTACAGTTTTTTCACCTGCTGAAAAAGAAGGTCAAGATATAACAGCTATAACGTAACAAGCAGAATTATTTTTGTCTGTTCATTTGGCTATGAGGTGTGTGTGTGAGTGCATGTGTGTGTGTGTGTCTGTGTGTGTGTGTGTGTGTGTGTGTGTGTGTGTGTGTGTGTGTGTTTGTGTGTGTCTGGGTGTGCTCTTGTGTGTATGTGCCCATATGGTGTAAGTTTTCAATACATTTGTAGACAATGACAATGAAAGCTTGGCAAGTTGGTCTATTCATGCTGCATAGCTAACAGGGAAGAATGTTTTCCTTATCGCTGGCTAAATGACAAAACCTCTCAGAATTTATTAACACTGACAGGAATGCAAGAGTCCTCACAACACCCTTCTAGTGAAGAGTCAGCAACATTTGTGCCATTCTGTATTAATCTAAGAGATTTAGACTTCTGCAATGTTTCGTTTTCACTTTATATTGAAATAAACATCTATTTGTGTTCAGCATCGTAATGGGGAGAGAAGGGGGCTATTTCTGCAGACAGGAATTAGCTTTCTCTCCAAGTTTGGTGGCTGTGATGAGGGCACAGTCCTGCAGTCTCACTCTTAAAGCTTGGGGAGCTGACAGGCATCCACACTGATACATAAGTCAGCATATTCTGTGATTCTGTGATCTCTCTACCCCCACTAACAGAAGCTGTGCAAGCCAGCTCAGCTGAAACAGAAACAGAGGTGATTCTGCCCAGGAAATCAAACCCATCCACACCTTATTGTACAACTGAACAATGTGTTATTCACTGTGTACAGAAATATCATATCTGAACAGCCTAAAACTCCATGGTGCAACACAGGGAATGGATGGTGCTGAGATGCTGCTTGGTTCCCACCAAGGTGAATGGGAGCAGAGGATATTCAGTACATCCTAGGAAGATATCCAACACCTTCAAGATTTTATCTGAAGCTTGATGTGCACTAGAAAGTCTTGTTGACAGAGTGCACTATGGGCAGACACAAGCCTGCTCTGCTGGTATTTGGAGCCAGGAAAGCTTCGTGACCATGTTAGTACAGAACCAGCCAGTGCTGGTAAGCCCTGCTGAATTTGGGTGTGTTATTTCAGGCTTGGCACACTGCTGCCATCATCACCTGCTTTTTCTTCAGCTCAAAGAGATTCACCAGGGAGCTTCAGTCTGCACAGAGCAGCAGCAAGGTCACATCAGCAGGTTTCATTTTTCTTCCAGGCTTTGTACATGATGACATACTTCTAGCTTACAAAGCTGGAAAAAAAACCAGAAACATGCACTAATCCCTTGTTCCTGCCTGGAAGAAACAAGGAATGCCAGTCCTTACACCTTCAGGAATAGGGATTGGGTGAATCCTACTGCTACTGACACAAACCTCTTCATATGCTTGTGCTGTTCACTCATAAGTGAGTTGTAGGAGGACAAGATATCAAAGGGTGTATGTGCCTGTGGTCATCAGCACTGAGGCACCGTGGGCCACTTCTCCGTCTTCCCTACAACAATTGCTCAGCAAATACCTGTTCTCCCAGTGCTGTGTGCTGGCTGCTGTAACCCCAATTTCAAAGTCTGCACTCTGAGATTAAATTGATCACTGGTTCCACTTCCTCTGCTTGTTTTTTAAAGCATATTTTGTGTTGGAAAAATATTATTTTCCTGACAGGTTCCATATGTGAACAGGGACATTTAGTTTAACTCAGAGAGACAATGCATCAAGCCCTTGTTCCTGCCCAGAGTCAGCAAAAACCACGATTTTTACAGCCTCGGTGTTTTGGGACTGGGTGAATCCTACTGCCTGGTCCTACAAGAATAAATCCTTCCTGAAACCAGAAGGAAGTGTGAACTTCAGAAGAGTGAAGCAAGCTGAAACCAGGCCCAGGTATTTCTGTCAAGAGTTACACTGGGGAGATTTAGTGGAATGAGTAAATCCATCAGTCATGTGTCCTCATCATAAGAAATCCTTCCTGTCTGAGATTACCCCAAGGGAGCCTCCAGGCTCTACAGAGGAGAAAACACCCTTCTAGGGTAAAAAATGACAACACAGACACTTTAACTCAGATGGGCTCAAGCAGATAGGTCATATTGAGCTCAGAACCGGTTTGGGGAGAGTAGTGGGGAAAAGAACAAATAAAGGTATTTTTATTTCCTTTCTAACATTAGATTTTCCTCATTCAGCAATGTCACAGGATGATTTATTTAAAAGTAGAGTCCTTTCCTACACACTGGTCCAAAGACCCTGATAACACCATCTCAAAAATCTTTATCAAGTGTGTGGTTCTGTGTACCTACCTCTGTGAATCACTTTATCACTGATCACCACAGTGGTCTGTCAGTGCCTCTGTTGCACTTTTGATGTACTAGGAGATTTTTCAAGAAGGAAAATTGGAGCATGTTTCCTGACAGTTTCTCATATCTACACGTACTCTAGGAAATTGATTATCCCAAGCTTCTCCAGTATTTCTGCCATGGTTTTCAGAGTCCCATCTCTCCCCAGGAAGCAAAGACTTGGACTGCTGTAGGACTTCCTGAGCTCGTATGGTTTCCACAAAGTAACAACAGTCCATGGAGTCAGTATTTCCATAGCAGAGGCTCACCAGCCTGTGGGATAATGCAATTGGTCCCATGCTTGTGGCAGTGGCAGTGGCAGTGGCAGTGGTGTATGTTTCCAGAGTAGTTGCATTCATCATTCCAAAGCTTTTCATCCCTGTATCATAATACATGTGTCTCCATTGCAGGGCAGATGTTTTTCCCACTTTCTGTTGCAATCCTAGTTATCCAGATTAACAGACCTGCTGGAGCACAGCACATTTCCTTCTTTTCTCAGCATATGGGTTCCCCTCTAGGAGAGGGACTGTGCCTTGCAAGACCCCATTGCAACACACATGCCACCAGAGAGTGCAGCTGCACCCAGGCCTGGGAGGTCAGATGTGCTCTGAACTGTTCCATGCTATTTCCATGAGCCTAGAAGCAATGGCAACTGGGATGTCTCAGCCACATCCAGTTCTGAACACCAGAGACAAACAGGCAGAGAAAATTACACAATGACAGGGCTGTCCCTAAGCACTCACAAACCCCTCATGCAACAGTACCTCCCATAAAGCAATATGCAATATCCCAGAGTGCCATGAGAGTCCCTGGGATAAGTACATGTATTGTAGCACCTCTTCAGTTAATTTGCCCTGGGTAAAGATACACGGTGTTGTCACCTATGTATCTTGACTACTCAGAGCAAATGGCAACGACACATTTTGTGAGAAAGCACTAAAATATAAGTGTGTTTGAATTATCCAGGATATGTCTTGCTATCTTGAACCTTTGGAAAGCCTGGGTGCATCTCTCCAGATTTTTAAAGCTGAAACAGCTGCCCAGCCTCTTTTGTACTAGCTCAATCCTAGAGCCAGGGGCAGCCTGCCCCAAGGCTGTCCCATTTATGTCGTAGAAAGTCACAGCAGCCATGGACCATCATGAGGGTATTGCCAGAGTACAGCATGCACAATCCAGGCTTCCTGCATCGGGGGCAGTGGGACCCAGCAGTGGGGAAGGAAGGTATGTCTGGAAACCACACAGGGTGTCTATATGACCCAACACAGCACTAAGAAAACAGCCAAAGGAGCTCAAGCTCTTCTAAACTTAAACAAATACCAGCAGTGGATAACTTGAGAGAGAAATCTCTTATTCTTTAAAAAAAAAACAAAAAAAAAAACAAAAACAAAAACAAACAAAAAAAAACCCCTAGCAACTTGTTTTAATTGTAAAGAAATAATCAGAGGGAATGAGTTTGAGAGAGTTAGTCTATTAATCATTTATTGTGTTATTTTTATATGGTATTGTGCTGCTGCTATGATATGTTAAATATTGCAGCTTGATGTGTGGTCCCCAGGCCCAAGGAGTCCTATAAATTAGATGGATTTTTCTAAAGTTCTCTCAGTGAGAAAAGTTCCAGAAAAAGTGAGAATAGCTACATATTGTTCTATCTCCTTAGATGCAAAATAACCCCAGTTGACTGTGTATTATCCTAACTGCACAATATTATTGTGGGAATTATATCCACAAGAATTCCTTTTATTTTATTGGGGTTTTGAACAGGAGAACTAAAAGGCTATTGCAAGGTACAGCACTGAAATAACAGGAAATTTTCTCAGGTCATTGTAAAGAGATTTTAACTGGAGTAAAATCTGACTTTGTCTTTCCGAGAGTGAGATGTGAGAAAGGTAACCAATGCTCCTGGCCCAACCTTCTTTATTAATGAGCTGGAGTCGATGTCGGTCTTTTTCCCATGAAGTGTACAAGGAGGTAATCCTTCATTCACCCAAACAGGTCAGAAAGAGTGCTCATGACTAGTGTGCACTGCAGACATGTGTTCTGAGGGACCTCAAAGCCTTCCACTGCTCACAGAAAGATCACAAAAATCTGACCTGCTGTAAGTACCCATCTCCAGCCAAAGTCACAACAGATAGTGCTTGCTCCTATCTAATCCAAGGGACCAATTTTCTCCCAGTAAAGCTATTCTTGAAAAATTATTATGTCCCTGTCCTGACAGCAGCAAATGTACACCTGAAACAGCTACTGCTGGGGTGGGGTAAAAAATAGGTTTGTCATTTACTGAGGAAGAGAGCTCTCCTCATGCCTCCTTCTCTTTAGGTTTAAACCAGAACAATATCAAGTCCATTGTATTAAAAAAAATCAAAGCTGATTGCACTCAGCACCTCTCAGGAAATCCCCAAATTACAGGAAACACCCCTTGAAGAGGTATCAGAATCACCAAACATAGTATGACCTGGAACTAGCAAAAAAGACTAACAAAATTCAGCTTACATATTTAAAAATAAACTTGTTCCAGGTCTGTGAAAGACAAGGTGCTTGGAACTCCTGTTTTATATAAAATTTTTAGGGTTTTCTGCTCTTTAAATTAGCAATACCCATTTTCTTTAAAAAAAAATAAAAATGTGGGTTTGCATTCTTTGTGCCAACTTTCCCTTCATACAATGTCTGAAGAACCAGGTTTTGAAATTGTGCAGCGAATTTCATACAGTAAATTATCAGTATTGAAAATACTATGAGAAATGGCCACTACAAACAGTGTCACAGGGATGGGACCTTTCCAATTGCTCTCCCTTTCTCAGTTGATTTACATTGAAAGTTTTCCCTGAAAATGGACCAAGTAGAGACTGCAAGATTTTGATTGCACTTTATTAATTTTATGGAAAAATATTAATATGATCCACCTTTCATTAAAGTCAGTGGAAAACTCCTATTTAAGGAGCAGGCTTACCATGGCCAAAGAATAAACCCTAAATCCCTTCTGTACAATCATTCTTTTAGGATCTTCTGCCAGTCTGATTCTATGCAACCTTGGACAAAATTTGGCTATTATCCTCTACAGAAGTGTATCAAGTTTTCATTGAAGTTTTGATTTAATGACCACAGTGACTTTTTATCTCAGGCCAAAAATGCCTTTCAATCGCTTGAACCCACCCAGTGATGCTTGTTAAGGTTTGGACTGGAGAATCCCAGCAAAGCAGACTGGGGAGTGCTTTCTCTTTGCTCCTCAGAAAATGTGCTTTGAAAAAGCAAGCAAACAAAGGAAACAACAGAACAACCAGGCAGGTTTATGTGAAGGCATGATCCTGACTGGAGGGCTGTTACTCTATTAAACTAAACTGATATTATGGCTTGTGAATATGGCAGAAGCAGCGGGAGGCTCACCAGCTCCACTGAGACACTGCACAGCCCCATCAGTCATGGCATTCCCACTAACATTTCCTGCCTCTCCACAGGGCTTAATGCACTACACACAAGGCAGATGCACAGGCTGCCTGGGTTCTGGCAGTAAGCAGGGCTTGACATATTTTAACTTAAAGCATGACTCTTGGGGCAGGCAGAACATATGGTTTCCTGAGACAGGTTACATCCATCAGCTCAGAGCATGGGTGGAGCAAGCTCAGGTCTAGATGCAGTAATCAGGCTGCAGGGCCAAGCCCATGCAGGTGTGAGGATTAAGGCTGTCTGATCTTCTGCTTGCATGTAAATGTCACCTTACCAAATCAGCTAAATGAAGGGACTTTTGGAAAGCTGGCTACCTGCTCAGGTCAGTTTAGGTATTTTGAGGTGGGTTTATTTGATGCTGGCTGGTGTAAAAAGTTGATTACCACCTAGAGTCATAACTGTCAAATACTTATTTCAGTTATTCCTCTGCCACCCATGTGTTCCTCACACCTGGAGGTGAACAAAGAATGAAATATAATTGCTAACCTGTGCTAGAAATACGCCCCTTCTCTCACACAAAATTGTGAGAGTTGAGTCTTTTATTAGTGCCCTTTGGGAGCTAGAGGCTTCACTTATAGCAGAAGAATAAAAAATTCCAGGGAACCCTCTGGATACCACAAATCTGCCAGTGCTGCTCTTGTATTGCTGGAATGGTCCCTGACAAGGATACAGACTGGTACAAGTAACATTTTCCCAAGCCATTCCCACTTCAGAGACCTCAAAGATCAGGAGCCACTCTCAGGCTGAAGCTTGCATACAGCCTTCCTGTTCTGAAGACTAGAAGAGGTCAGTGGCATGGACAAAATCCCTTTGTGCCAGCTGGCATCTGAGAGAAGTGCCAGACCTGGTGAGTTACTGTTATTGTTGCAGCCACTACACCCACATGAAGCGAGAGAGTTATTTTTATAGCTGTATTATTGTGCAGAAGGGAAATGAGGTTGGAAAGTGGAGGTCTCCATTCAAACAGTTGCCAGCAATGCCAAGGAGTTCACCTTTGGCACTGCAATTACAGTAGCATCTCAAGTGAAAAGAGAAGTGATGTTTGGATCTCTCCTCTCCAGCTCCCCCAGATTCCAGCCTTCACATAGCTGAGGGAGAGAAACCTGCTCTAGGTTGGCTGAGCATGGCTGTAACTGCCTTAGGCAAGATGAAACAGAAGGTCCGCAATAAATCTAAGGGAACCTGAACTCAGATATTTTAAGACCTTCTTTCTTCACCTCTGGTACTCAATGAACAGTGCCAACCACCCAAGACCTTGAATCCTCAGAGCAGCCCCACATCTGCAGGTTTTATTGGCTTCAGCTGACTTTGTGAAAATCAGATTTCAATTCCCTATGTGGAATTCCTGGAAAATAATGAAAAAAATGTTAGCAGCTACTTTCAGAAATTTGATGGGAGACTTCTATGCAGCCTCCCACAGGGACTTTAAGACAGAAGCAAAGATAGAAGCTACACCTCCTAGATCACAGCCAATTACCTTAAACACAAAGCTATTCCACTTCTTCCTGCTTTGTATGTGACATAGGCCTGCTTCATTCTCTATCCATCAGAGATACTTTGGAAGAATCAGAAATCCTGTGGAAAAATGGAGCAGGATGAAATAAATAGAGTGTCACATCCTGTATGTACTAAAGGTCAGACAGTGAAAGGTCTGTAGGAAATGTGTGATCTCTGTCAGCTTAGAGAAAAAACAATGTTTAGGTTATATTTAATTAACACGGACTGATTCAGGTCAAGACTGTATGTCTTATATCCACATCAAAAAAATTGCCATGAATTTAAGTCCAGCTCACTTAGTTCATGTTAACCACTTTTCTAGCATGAGCAAAAAAGCACCTACCCTGAAAAGTAGGTGATGAACAACTCTCTGCCTCTTGGTGCATGAGCCACTCTCAATTTAATGCAAATAAAAATCTGCAGTGCTAGAATACAGTATTAGTACTGCTTCAGCAGAGCGTGGTTGTCAGTTTTCCAGCTGCACCCATATTTATGCACACGGAAATTGTTGATGGAAATGGAGGTATTAATGTTACAGGCAATGAAAAAGGAAAAACAATAGGAAAGTAAAGTAAACAGGAATTCTGGAATTTGCTTTGACCTCAATTTCGCTCAGAGAAAAAAAGAATGATGCCTATGCAGTCATCAGAGTTGCTTCAGTAGTGGAGGACCAGTGTCACCAAAAGGCTCTGTTGAAAACAAATTACTGTCCCTAGGTAAGGGCACCTTCTCTGCAAGATTGTACCTGAAATAAAATCAGAGTCCATGCACTCAACAGCCAAAACCACCTGTAATTCAGTGTATGGAGGTTAATCAGGATGGTCCTGCCAGTGGCCTTGGGGTCAGTTCTGCCCACAGGACATTTTCTCCACAGCACTGCCTGTATCAAGAGGGACACCTGGCTAGGAGCCTGTGAACAGTGGTGTTCCTGCCACTGCAGCACCCTGCCAGGTCCTCTGTGCCCATGCTGGTGAGAAGAGACTGAGTTACAGCAACATGATTCAGACAGGATCCCAAACACGGCTTCTGGGCCCTGTGTTTGTCTACTCAGAGCCAGCTTTGGTCACCCAGCAGCTGTAAGAACCCCTGCCTCCCCTGATCTACCAGCCAGAGCTGCAAGATCCTGGAGACAGCCCTGTCCCACCTCCTGCCTTCCCTCCACTGTCAGGTCCTTAGCTCTGCACAGGAGCTGCCTGGATAGAAGCACTGATTTACCCTGCTGAACTCTGCCATTCTATTGTTTACAAGCTACAGGTATGAAAAGCAAATCTGAGACCCCATTAATCCCCCAGTAAACTCTGCAGCTGCTAAAAGTACCCCAGAAATCCAGCACCTGCTCCCCAGCAGCTGATGTGTTGCCATACCAGTGTAGAGACAGGAGTTAAATACCTCAGAGGAGCTGGATATTCCCACTCCTGGAGACACTGTGCTGAGCTGTCACCCTGGCCAGACAGGCACAAGGTCATGCCATCTCTTGCTGGGCCAAGAGCACACAGGAGCTTTGACTTGGATTTTCTCTTTAAAAACAAACAGGTAAAAAGCATATTACTTTACCAAATTGCATCCGTACTAAAGCTGGGATCTTAGCTGGATCCCTTTCCAGGAGCCCTTTCCCGAAAATGCACACGTGTCTGAGGACCAAAGTGTCACCTGTGCATATCCACACATCTCTGAGATACAGATGTGTCCTGTGTGTGAGCAGCCTGCTAAGGCTGCACAGCTGTGCCTGGGAGCCAAACTGCTGATACCAGAGGTGTTTACACTGAATGTGGCTTCAGCTGCCCTGCAGTGTGCACAACACAACCCTCCAGATCAGAACCCCTCTGGGACACTACTCTAGCATCCTAGATACATAGGGGTTTGCAAGTTTTCCTAAACTAAGTATAAGAAGCATCATCATCTTTTGAGATCTTACTTTGTTTCCTATCGTATTTTGCATGAACAATTGGAAATATTTGGAAGAAAAGCTGTTTCAGACTGATTTATCCATCACCCAAAGTTCAAAGCTATAGCTATCTCTTGTATTAAAAAGTTCTGTTGTTCCCTAAGGAAGAATTTTTCATTTTTGATAGGGCTCGTGTCATATAAAAATTGCCAGTGAGTGTAAGCCTTTGAAAAATTATGTTTTATTCATTAATTATTTTCTCTCATAACCTCTCTAAAGAAAATCAAAGGGTGAAAAACTGTGTTATGAAACTGCAACTTTGCTCTCTCTACTCAAAGTAAAAATGTTGTTATGCAGCACATTTTCTTTACTACCTTAAACCAGTCTTTACCTTGGAGGAAGATAAATCACTCATGGAAGATACTGGGCCTCAAAACTATCTTTTTCTAAACGTATTTTCCTTATTTATCTAATTAAAGGATCACGTGTATGGTAATGCCTACCCCACGATTCACATTAAGTTGGATTTAAAATAATTTGCCATTTACATATGTTTTCACTAGATTGAAAATTTAAAACCCACATTTTATGTAATTCCAGAAATAAACAATAGAAAGAGTCACATATATCTCCCGGGTTTGGTTCAGCAGGCCTGCACTAGATCCTTGTGCCTCGGAAAGTGATATGTTTTCTATGGTGAAGGGTTAAAAGAGGATACCAAACTATCTTCTGGAAATCATTAACTTACAAAGCCCCAAGAAGATAAAAGTTTCCATTTTCTAAAATGTAAATCTAAAACATATTCATTAGTATTGCAAAACAAACATGCAAATCTTCACCACTTGAAAAGCTCAGCTAAATATGTACAAGGGCAATACCCAAAAATACATCTGGTCCTCGGTTAGAAAACTTGCCTTTTTGGTTTTATCTAAAGAGCTTGTCTGTCTTCCATGGTTGGCTCCCTGGATTATTGCAATTCATAATAAGCCTTTTAGCTAAGGATGAAATAAACAAAGATAAAGTCTACGTCCTAGTTTTAAATGGCCCAGATGGGATGATTTTTCCATATGTTTAGCACACCAAATGTTTATTAATCATTGCTAGCAGAACTCCGAATATTGCAACAGCTTATTAAAGAGGGAAGGGTATAAAATGCACAATTTGTATCATTTTACACACCTTCTTCACCCTCCACTAACACAGGGTGTGATTTTGCACTGACTCAGGCTCTGTGTGTGTGTGAGCAAGGTTGTGCCTGTGTGTGTGCAGGCAAGGCAGGGAATTTCACTTAACTGATCAAGAGGAGGTTTTGTGCCCTAATTTGGATACAGTATCAGTCATGAGGAATGTGTTACATCATAACAATGACAGTGTGGGTAAAACTGGCAGAACTTGACTCGTTCCTCATCAGAGTGATTTACTTCGTGTCTGGCAATCTGTTTTTCACATGATGTTTGTTTCCCATAAACAGTTTCAACATGGGAGAGTATGGTGTCAAGATAACACGCATATCATCAGTCATTGCAGAACATCTACATGGGCTGCCAAGAAAATGAGACTCTTTTATCTCTAGCTCCTCTAAGTGCTTGTGCTCTAGTGTTTGTTTCTCATAAGGTGCATGATTGTTTTCTGAAACCTGACCATCAGCAGCTCCATTATGTTGTCACCTCAACCTGAGCTGAAGTCGATCAAGGGAGCAGGGCTGCCGGGGGTAATGGGGGTAAGGCTGTGGAGAGACTGTCTTCCAGAGGCACTAGGAACACAGTGCTTAGAAAGTAGAACAACAATAGAGGGACTGGAAGTTAAACCACAGGCAAACCCTGAACAATCTGTGAGAGGTGCATTGCACCACACTGTTTTTCTGTGACCTTTCAAATCAAAGGCTTTTGGTATTAGTCAGATAGGATGTGAAATTTTCCATTGCATTTTGTGTGTATTCCTCATGCTTAAAAACATTCTACATTTGAAAGAAACAGTATGAATACAGCTTCAAAGACCAAGGAGGCAGCTAACAGCTGAATCTCAAGGCACATTTTGATAGAATGTGGCTATGACTTGAAATGCAAACATCAGAAAATAAGAATACAGTCCTATCATTTTAATGTCATAACTCCCATTTAATTTGAGATAACTTACAGGAGCTTTGGGGTAGATTTATCTCACCCAAACAGAATTGACTTGTAGCTAAATAAAGAGGATGCAATGTGTATTTCTGTTTTGAAAGAAAGGTATTTTGAGTCCTGCACATGGCTGCAAAAAAAGATCCCCCAAAAGCAGAGGGGTGTCAGTAGTCTCCACACCGGATGAACACACATTTTTTCTCAAGTTAGCCAGCCCAAGTCTCTTCTTCTGACTTAACAAAAAACCGGCGACTGAAAATGAGACTTCAGTGCTTCTGAAAACACTACCCCTTATGGACTGCACAGCCACAGTGTCTCAAGGCAGGAGATGCTCTGAGTCACCTCACATCCCTTCCAGCCCCTTTTCCCAAAGATGCTGTGAGTTCCTCTGGACTTCTCTGGAGCAGTAATGGAGCTTGGCTGGCATATCATTTATAAAAAGGAGTAAGCCTTTAAAGCATCCAGTCACGTCCTGGCACCTGCAGGAGAGCTAGCTGGATAAGAACCCCTGAGTGGATCTTAATCTTGGCAAAGGAAAAAATAAAACTTCGGACAAAAACAGTGCAACTCTGGTATGAAATCTCAACCCCATATGCCAGATGAAACAGAAAGTGCTCAGGACAGCCTATTCAGAAGTGACTGCTCAAGGAAACCAGCAGCTTGCAGTTGTCCAAAACAGAAGATTTTGGCTAGGCTTCTGATTAATTTCTATAGCCTCTGCTTCTGGGGCTTAGAAATATCTTGGCATCTTCTGGCTCCTCAATGTCCAAGAAGAACAAGACTCAATTTCCTATCCCAAAACATAGAATTGCTGATGCAAAAGTCAAGAAAAAATTACTATCATCTCTGGCACTGAATCCGGGGATGAAATTCCTGTCAGCAAACTACGGTCTGGCCCAGATCAAGGTTTCATCCAGGCTACTCTGTAACTATTGTGTATAAATTATTGCATATAAAAACTACAGTCTGCTTGCAAAACCCAGGGCCCTCTGACATGCAGAGCCCATCCACACTGGCCCTGATCAGCTCAGCCTGTGCTGGGAGCTCCCAGCTGAGCTGCAGTAACCAAAGGCAGCACCAGGAAAGGTGAAGCAGAGCAGTCTGAGAGCTCCCACGCAGACCTGGCAGCTGCAGCTGGCAGTGCCTGGTGGCAGTGCTTGGTCACTCCTTGCACACACCTGCCACCTGTGCTTGTCACTTCCCTGTTTCCATCTCCTGGGGCAGAGCTGGGCTGGGATACAACATCAGCACTCTGCTGCCACAGATCTTCTTTTCTACCTTTGCATAATTTCTTGCCCTACGATGTCCTCACCTTCTCTCTCATTCATTTCAGGAGTTTTCTTACCTCCACCCACATTCCAATTGCTTCTCCCCCACCACTCCCAAAAGTTTTGGATCTCTACCTTCCTTTCTGCACCCCATCACTTCCCAGCTCAGCTCTCACACCAGACCCGTTCCCATCCACGAGGATCATCATTGCTCCACATGGTTTTAGGGGATGGCTGTTTTCAATCGTTCCCTCCTATACTACCTCAGTGCCAGAAGTGGCCCTGAGTGAGAGCCCAAGAATTACAAACTCCATGTTTTAAGTTCTGAATATCACAGTAGCCCCTGGAGATAAGAGAAGAAATTGCTTGGAAAGCCCTACTCCATCTAGGAATAGAATATGCCCAATACTTCATTCACATAGTGAAACAATCCTAGTTCGAAATTTCATTATGGTCTACTAGGCCAAGTGCAACAACACTTGCAAAAAAGCCAAGTTTCAAGTGAAACTGGAACAATTTACCATCTGGGGTGGAAAACTTCATTCTCCCTACTAAGTTTTGCTCTGCATCATGGGATTCACTGGAAGCCAAAACAGAAGGTAAACCCCTATGATAGAGACCCTCCTCAGTTGAAACGTAAGAAAAATGTGTTCCTTATGCAGATTATCTATAGTTCTATGCTCCTCTTCCTTTTCAGAGTTTTTTTTTTTTTTTTTGCAGGTGAAGACAGAACAGGCACAAAGTATTAATTCTTATGTATGTTATGAGGGACTCAAACATAGGATGCAGTAAACTGGCCACTGAATAACATATGTGAGCACAATTTTCATTAATAAAAGCAAAATGTTACAAAAGAACAGAATACCCAATCATTTGGGGATTTTGTCATTCCTTCCTGTGATTCTCTGTAACAGCATGTTACAATTATTTGTCAAGACCTCTTAATTCTTCCCAGAGACAAAACCTCTGAGCCTCAGGCAAGCCTTGGCATTGCAGGCAGCCCAGAGATCCAAAAAGATTTTGTATGTTGTTATTCCCTATAATTTCACCTGAATGCCAATGGAAAACCCACCACTGATCACAGTGAGCTGTGAAAAACAGAAATGTCAGAGGAGCTGCAGAGCCACCTTCCCTTCCACACATGGATTCTAAACTGAAATAGCTGTTTCAAGGGAAAAATGAAGAATTATCTCCAGCTGTTTCTGGTGAACAGCTATCTCAAAGTAGTGATTTTGTAAAGCCTATTTCCAGTCTCTGTTACGTAGTGTTACTGTCAGCCCTACTACTTAAAATCTTCTCCAGTGAGGGTTCCCCAAAATCACAATATAAAAGCCTTGTATTTTAATTCCTTTTATGTGCCTGTTGATTTATGGCACTGCAAGTGTGGTACTTTCTGTTCACATTCCCAAGCTTTTCTCCACATGCAGGGGCTGGGATGAGCCCCGTACCGCAGGACTCCAGAAGAGCAGAGGCCCAGATGTTGGGACTGCATCTTAGGACTTGTTGACACAGCAAGCCTCATCTCTGCTGTCCCTCAGTTCCTGATTATTATATAGATATCTATTATTTCCACTGATGCTATATGCCCTATCATGGGTGTAATTAATTTCACTAATTTCAGGAGCAAAAAGAGCTCCCTGGCTATCAAAAATCTTATATTTGTTCAGAAGATCTCCTGGTTTCTCAGGTTCTCTGTGTGTGTCTCTGTTTCCTAACCCCAGCTAAGATACTAATATTTTCATGAGCTGGACTCTGTCCCTTCTGATGGCCACTTAATTGGGCATCAGAATTCACCATATATCTGAACATGGCAGCATGTACTGTAGCTTTTGTAGCAGAAAAAGAGAAAGAAGGAAAGGAAAGAGGTAGTACAGTTTTTTGGGTTGAGTTTCTTTGAGTTGTTTTTGTTTTCAGAAGCTGTCTTGTCCTCTTACCTGGGTTCACATCCGGTCCTCTAGCCAGAACTTACAAACCTTATCCTCCTCCCAGCAGACGACTCACCCAGCAGATTAAAGGCTGGTTGGCACAAGGAGTCTTCCTGACATTGCCCTGTTTTGGAAAGTTGTGCCTGAGTGAAGGGGTTAAGGCATCCCCTTGGGCTTGGAGAGACACAGGTATTATCCCCCAGCCCAAGATACTTTTATGTGGATGGCAAAATGAATGCCAAATCTGCCCTTTCATCCTCTATTTTCAGTGCTTTAACAAACTTTCTCAGATTAAGACCTGGGCTTGCACAGAGGAGCAAAACCAGCTCTGATCGAGATGATTTGAGCCATGCTATTTTACATGTGTTGAAGTGTTACTTTTTAATCAAGCCCTAGGACTTATTCCCACAATGGGAGTGATTTCACATATCCAAAAGATATTCCTGCCTCAGACTCACAACGTACAAAAAAAAAGTATCATTGAAACAGAAGAGTGACTAATACAGGGATGTAAGTAATTTGTGTGCAACTAGCATGCAAAGAGCAGGACTGAGACTGCGTCTGAAGCCAAGTGTTCCATAAGTCAAGTCATACGGAGTGGGAAGTGATAAAGGGTGTGACCCATGAGAGAAAAGTCTAAACTAATTAGGAGGATCTCCTGCTGAATGATATGTGGAAGACTTGACATTTAAAAAGGGGAATGATCTGTTTCAAACATCACTACCATGCAAGGGGTACTCCCAGACTATTCACTCCAAATATGCTTTTTAAAATACTTATTCCAGATCAGTCGCTGCTTTGATCATTTTTACAGAAACACCCTTTTGCTTTATATCAAATTTGGAAATTGACAGCCTTGGCCTTCATTTTCTGGTGAGTCTCCCAACACCAGACATCATCATGGCAACACCCCTGAATTTTAATGCTCCTGGGACTGTGACTAATGAAACAGAGGAAAGTAATAGGTTTTTAGGCCAAATAAATTATTAAGATTGCCTACTCTGACCTCCTCTGTGCTGCATGCCACAGAGTCCCAAGCAGAGACTGAGTCCAGCACAAGAAGGTCTCTTTAGAAAGGAAAGAGGAGCAGTGAGGCTCTGCGAGAGAGCTGCTCCAGTGGCTGGCCAGGGAGACACTGGCACTGCTCCCTGCCCTCCAGCAGCACTCGATGTGCAGGAAGAAGGAGCGGCTGCAGAGAGCAGCTGGATGACACACACATGATGGTGAAGATCAGGTTGGTTTGGATGCTGCTGTTTTTAGAGGCTGTGGCTCAACGGGACAGATGTCTTCCAAATGGAACATCCATGTCAGAAGTCCACTTCAGGTACTGCAGATCTGTGACCCTTGAAAACTAAAAATGGTGTTTAAAGTCCAGAGTTGTTCTGTGCCAGAAATGGGGGCTGACAAGAAAAAAAACCTAGGCTCCACCCCACTGAGGGAAGACCCTTCCTTGCCTAAGTTAATCCAAGCCACAAGATGATATTTTCATTCAAGAATCTTTAGAAAGGTTTTAAGGGGATAAAGAGAACAAGTTACTTATGCCAGGTTGGCTCTCAGAACTCAGGTGCCAAAAAAATTGCGCAGATTTTCTCTCTACTAGTATTTTTCTAGAAGCAGTGGAATTCATGCATGGAAACTGATATGGAAGTACAAAACCTTACTCTGAGATGTGTGGTGTTTGCAGCCAGGCCTGATCCTCCTGTTGAGTGCAACCGAGCTGAGCTGCTGTTGGCACTGGTGGGAGGTTGGACCTCTGGAGACAGATAAAGATCTTCTGACACTGCTTCACTTCTTCACTAAAGATCTTCTGACCCCAGCTGCTGCACATTGTGCTCAGCAGGATGCAAATCAGAGTGCTGTAGGTGAACTAGACTGTGGTCTTGCCCAAAGAGACCTGATCCAGATTTCAGGAAACCATCACCATCATTTTCCTTATAAAAAAAAGTAAATACAAAAGGCTGCTTAAAACCCCAGTCATTGCCAGAATAGAAGCATAATCTTTAAAATTAAAAATATGTACATAATTGCACAGTCTTGATTATAGCTTTCCATGTTTGCCTGGCTACAGATCTGACAACTTTGGGAGACCTTGGGCACTGAGATTGCTTTTTTTTTAATCAGATCACTGAGTCAAGTGTGAGCATATAAAGTCCTTGGAGCCTAAGTTTAGTGACCTATTTTTGAAAATCTTATTCTGTTTGCACCCAAGCAAAATTATGAACAGTATAACACAAAGGGCTCTTCTAGCTGGACTAGACACAGAGAAAAACTTGAATTCTCATCATAGGTACTCAGAGGAATTAATCCCTGAGCCAAGCAGCTGTAGAAGATGCCACTCTGAATTCAGAAATGCAGCTGTTTCACTCATTTCATTACTAATCAGCTAGTGCCATGTTATGTTGAGTGATTGCTGTGAGTCTCTCCTCCTCAGTATGGCACCCATCATCCCTTTACCTTCATCTATCATCAGTCTCAGAACATCCTAAGGCAAGGCAGGATTTCCACACACTGTCTTTGGACAAAAGCTTCTCCTCAAAGATGAAGAGGACTGCAGGGCATTTCAGCATCCTGTGCAGCTCATTGCACAAATTTCTTTCTGCCCTCTGCAGTCCTCTTTGCCCTGCCTTTGCCAGCAAGGACCTGGCAGAAGATCCAGAGGGTTGCTGTGAAGCCAGCAGAGGCAGCATCCACAGCCTCCCCGACCGCACAAGGTCCAGGGGTCTGTGGAGTATTCCTGCTTAATCCTCACTGAAGGGGGAAGAACAATTTTAGTGTATAGTAAAGCATTTGTTTAATTCCTCTTAGGTGCGTGGTGCATTTTAATGAATAAAATATTGGATTACCTCATATAAACAAAGTTTAACACGATCATGAATCGAGGCCTGAGAGTGCTCTCTGCAAGCTCTGAAATTGCCTTTGGGAAACTGGCAATGTTTGGCATTTCCTGACTGTATATATTTTATGGAGTATATTATTCACAGACATAAAATGTGCATTAAATAAAGGTAAAACTGTGTCCAAAGCAGTGGGGTCATTAAAGATCCCATGGCACTTTATACTTATTGTGGGTGTTAGCCCTGGTCTTCTGGCCAAAATCAATTTGGCAATTACAGGCTGTTTGCCTAAATTCTCAAGCAGTTTCAGTCAGATGCCATATTCCTTGCTTCCTCCTGAGACTATTGAGTAGCAGCATTGTGTGCTGCTCAACAGTTTCTGTGTTTCATCTTTTAAATGTCTGTACAGGTCATGTCAGAAATGGGAAAAGCTAGAAAAAGTAAGAGGACACTTGGAAGGTTTTGTTTGTCTTGGGAGAATCTTTGTCAGGTTGGGTTTTTTGGGGGTATTTTTGCTATTTTGGTTTGGTTTTTTTTTTTTTTTCTGGTTGGTTGTTGGTTTGGGGTTTTGAGGGGGGGGAGGGATTTGGTTTGGTTTAGTTTTTTGCTTTGTTCTTGTAATTTTTATTTATTTAGTTTAAAAGTAAAACCAAAGAGAATTAAGACATCCCCAAAAATAAGGATCCAGCTAATCTGCAGCCACATTGGAAAAATATGGTTACAAAATGTTCTTCAGCCCTGACCCAGTTACAACCTGAATTTAATTTGCTGCCTACATTGCCCATGGCTGTAATGCATCTCAGGAGCATGTTATTCACATGATAGGGTCCGATCCAACTCCCATTCCTTTCTGTGCGAGTCAGTCTGCTGCTGCTAATAAGGATGGCATAATTCTCCCCTCGTCGTTATGGCTGCAATCCTGTGCCAGAGGTTACATGTTCCCTTCAGGCACACGCTTTTAAAGAAAGAGTTTATTGTGCACTTTGGTGGAATCTGGAGCTGAAGCACAGAAGCCATATGTCAGGGGCTAGCTGTTTTTATGTGGAGGCTTGCCATAGTTACAGCTGTAGGTAATTATTACAAATAATAATGACTAACATTTATGTAACAGCTTTCTCCGAGCATCCCAAATCACTCAGTAAGCCTTATATATTGATTACAAATCCTGAGCCAAATTCTACTTCCATTCATATGCTCACAACGTCGATGGTAATCTCCACTGGGATTAACATACGTAGATGAGGGCAGAAGCTGGTCCTGTGCATAAATGTGTGTACATGTGCAATGCATATACACACACTTAGGTAGGGATATAGAGATTGGTTCACTTGCTGGCTGAAAACTGGAGCCATGATACAATCTGAGCAACATTCAGCAATGGCAAAAGCAAGTTGGGATTAATAAATATTTCCACAGAACAGTTTTCTTTGGAAAATTGGGCTTTGTTTTAGTAAAAAAAAAATCATTTGGACAAATAAGCCAATCTCCAAAGAAATCAGAAAGAAAAGAGTTGGTCTCTGTTCTTTGTTTTTTTTTTCTGAAAAACTGAATGTCTTCACCATATCAAAACAACATATTTACATATTACCAGAGTAAAATGTATTTCCTGAAATGAAAATGAAATACCGTGACATGTCTTAATGGTTCCTTTATTTTTTCCCTTGATGAATGATCTGTGAGAAAACAAAGAACTGACTTTCTCATTGACAACAAAAACAAATCTGGAGTCAAATTTCCCATGAAAAGAAGTTCTGTTTTCCAACCATATCTCTTCAGCTAAGAGATCAGAACAAAGGTAATGACCTTGAAGCCTTTGTTCTCTGATGTTTACATAACCCAGGAGACAAGGACAGAGGAGCCTTTGCATCATCTTTTAACTTCCCACCTACCTGTGAGGTTAGTTTAGCAAAAGTTTGCACCTGCAGATTGTTCTAATTCTTGCATGTTAGCAAAAGAAAAGAAAACAAACTGTTTTTGAATGAAGTTCTTATACAGGAGAATTTTGGACGAGTAGAACATAATCACCATAACTATGAGTTAATCAAGAAGCTGAAATAAGCAATCCATCTTCTGAGAAAAATCCAGCAGTGAAAATTTTCTCTAGCATTGTAAGAGGCCTCCAGTTCCAGGCTAACCCAGGAAGACAAGAGTCAGGATGTGAATATAGGACTCTGCTTCCTACCACACATGATTTTTGAGATTTTTCAATACCTGTATTGAGCAGGCACAAGACTGCTTATCCAACAGAAAGAAGTTGTTGAATGAGATGGCAGCAGACAAATGTAACTAGTCTCAAGAATCTGGACAGCTTCAGAAACCATAACTAAGGAACACAAATCATTAAGACAAAAAGTGCAAAGTGTCTACTCTGATGCAATGATAAGAATACTTAGATTCTGCAGCAAGTCACCTTCTACAATATCCATTAAAATGAACATCACTGAAGTATTTATTTTAGAAATGAAAAAGCACCCTAGTGAATTATTCATCTCTTTCTCTGACTTTAGAGGAGACAGCATGGTACAGCACAGCTTGTTGTAATACACAACAGCATTTTGATCTGCAGATTTAAAGAATTTCAGATTGCTTAGAGATACATGAGGCTCCGTGGTGGTATGTAACATAATTTTTCACACAGTCTAACCACTGGAACAACTCTTGCCTTAGAGGAGGTAAGTGGTAATGTGAAACATGTTGTTTCCTATTGTGAAGTTTTAAAGAAATACATTACATGCAAATAATTAGACTTTTTTCCTTAATTAATATTCTAGTTAAATATATGCTACTAACAGGCAGCTCTGGGACAGTTTAGACATCTTGGCTGATACATAACAAAAACAAGGGCCCTTGCTAAACCATGCATTGAAGTTTTTCATAAGAATAATTCCACTGATTTCAAAAGAAATTCTCTTTATTTGCTGAGGTACATCTGACAAGACAATCAGGCTCAAAGTAATTATATTGACAGTTTAAAAATGCTCACTCTAATCTCCACAGAGAAACATAATAGTTGAGATTTCCATTTTAAAAATATCTGTTTTGATGAAATACAAAAGCATATGCTTTAACAAGCTGCTGCACCATTTTCAATCAGCACAAAAGCACAGATCACATTTTAGAGAGGTATTGTGAAATATTTTTAATGAAACTTGCACAAAAGTTCACCCTCTGAGAAAACTCAGTCTACCAGACTAATACATCAATAGAAAAGAAAATGAAACATGAAAACAAACTCCAGTCAGATGACGATAGGAAATGTTAGCTAGGCTAGAGGAATGGAAAAGCTTGGAATTTAATGCAAAAATTTAACTCTTCTTTTGACACAGGCAATTATCAATGCTTCTTTAGTTACAAACTCTACAGACACAGAGGCTATTTGTTAAGGAGTTGGTGTAAAATAAATCATTCTGGGAAAGTTCTCACATCTTTGGCAGGCCTGAAAAATCAGGTCAGCTATTAAGGACTATAAACATAGATCTGTCTCCATTCTGGATTTTTTTCCACCATCCTTGTACTCAAATCATCCATACATAAGTGTATATTCTTTCCTGCAGTCATTGTGGCTGCATTTCTCTTCTGGCTGTTTAAGTCACATAGTGCAGCACTTTTGCTTCTGCAGCCAATGCCGAGATCCTTGTCTGCCCTTGTGAAAGAAGGTGATATCCCAGGAGCTTTATTCTATCTTGTCCGCATTTGAATCTCATTTTAAAAAGCAATCTGTCATAAGAAGTCATGAAGTGGGACCAGTGCAGAGGGCTCAGGCCCTGTACAAATCAGCTGAAAGAGCAGTTCAGGGGCTGATCCTGCTAAGGATCTGCAGTGGGACATATTGTAGGATTGAGCTGAGCCCCTTTGCTTTTACAGGACTACCATCACAGACTCAGCAAAGTCCTTCATCCTGAAGATCCTCAGTTTTCCAGATGTGAAATGTGCATAGAAGATCTTCTATTATTATTAGCCCAGGCCTCTCCTATCAGTTTTAATATAAAATATTCAGAGGGAATTTATTCTTATTGAATGTCTGAGCTGCACTCCACACAATGAAGCCCCCAGTCTCTAGTGGTTCCTCTTATAATACAAATAAACTATAGTGATAAATATGTCTCTCAAGGAACAAGTTTCCCTGAGTCAATGGAGTTCAGAGCAACCCCCTTAGGCAAATTCACCCTTTCATGCTTAGCATTTAAAACTCATTTTATGAGCTAGTTATACGTTTATAATGTTTAATCTTTGCCTAATACTTTTTATGGGGTCCTTGTGGATGAAGGTACACTTTGAGGGAAGTTAGGCTATGTGAAAACTGCTTACAACAAGAGCTGGAAGGAATGGTGAGCTGAGAACTGGGGAATAATCCTGTAGGTCCTTAACACCAGAATTTGAAAATGAGGGAATTATGGCTCTTTTCTGTTATTCTGAAATTTTTTTTCCCCCAGCTGCTGTTATTAGATATGCTAATGGCTGGATGGCCCATACTATTATTATATTGTCTTATAGTAAAACCAACACTAACTTTTCTTCTCAAAGCCTTAACTGAATGCAGTGAGGATATTCAGCCCTTAAAACTCCCGCTGACTCTTGCTGAAGGCACCCACACAGGAGGCTGACCTTTAATGCTATTGCACTGCTTCAAGGTAACGCTGTTCACTGCAATTTGCAGTGACTGGCCCTCATGGGAAGCATGTCTATAATATTTGCTAGCTATGAGATGTTATTCTTTTTAACTCAAAGGAAATAAATGTGTGCTTTGTGCAGGGGGTCTGGGGAGTTTTGGGGATATCAGTGCTTACTGATGACCTATGGCAGCATCACCCCTCCACTCATCTGCACAGAAGTGTTCCTACTTCTCCTTCTTCATCCCATCCTTTCTGGACCTCCTCTGAGCTTGTGATAGAACAAGCTCTCCAAGGAAAAAAACAAAGTTCAGCCCTTAAAAAAAGGGAAATCCCTGATGATTTCAAGAGACTTAGGGTCATGGTCTCTGCACTCCTCTTGCCTTTACATCTGTGTGCTAATCTCTGTAGAAAACATTTGTTCCCCCATGGTGAATGACATGCACCCATGAACACCCTCTATCCACCTTCCCAGAAAAGCAGTCCCTTGCTGCTTTCTACACCCACACAAACTTCTTGCTACAGTGCCTCTACACAGAGCTTTGTAAAAAACAGCAACCCCACGTGGTAGAGGGGCTCTGCCAGCCCACCGAAGGCTCAGGGCTTACAGAATGGAGCCCTGTAAAATGGGCCTTCTCAGAGTGCTCCAAAACATGCACAAATCTGCCATCAGAACCCAGGGAAATCCCTGGCATTACCCAGGGCTGACACTGAGCTGGCACTCCCAGCCAGAGGGAGCAGAGAAGCAGTGGGCCTTGTGAACCCTGATCTGTCCTGCACTGGGGCTGCTGCTCACACTGCTCATTCGGGTGATCATACGAACACTGCAAGCCCCTCTACTTTGTTCTACACAAGGGCAGACCAATGACATACAAAAGTTATATTTTCAGAAAAATATATTGGAGCAGGCTCTCTCTTATGAAAAACAAGTCATTATTTCAAATAGTTTGTTTGCAGAGCAGGTGACTCTGCCTCATCGGGTATCAAGCTCAGCTAATATTTTGATTGCAAATAAACATCTGCCTTGCTTTTAACTCACTTTCACTGACAGCTCCCTGCAGCCATTTGCAGCACAATATGGTGTGAAATCATCCATGTGAACTGGAAATCTTAATTGTTACTCTTGTCGCTCTCAGTGAACACTGCAGGCTCTTACCTCGCACCAAGTACCACCAGTAATGGACAAAAACATGATAAATTGGTATTTATCGAATACAGTGGAGGAGTGGGAAGGCCCTGAACTTTCATTCAAGATGTTGACCTGAGCAAAAATAAAAAAGGAATTATTTGGATGATGATTCAAATCAAAGGCTCCAAAAAACACAGAGATTATTTACACTGTAGAAGAACCTTATTGGCTTGCTTAGTACTTTTAGGCAATTTTCCTTGTACTGTAGTCACAGGGTTGCAATACATAGTGATTATTTCAGTCCTTAATGCAGACTTCAGTCCCCCCCCTTTTTCTCCTCCCTCAGAAAAAAATGTTATAGGTAGTAATTTTCCTTCATTGACCAACACATGGCTGTGTGTGAAGAATACTCTGGATATCCAGCACGATGTAGGCTTTGATGGATGGAAATAAAAGATCATTCTCTGCAAGCTGGAGCTGAAATGTTAGCCTTTGAGAGCAAAGGTTATTTTATCAGGAAATAAATCAGAGCCCTCTTTCATTACTGGTTTTTTCCGTGCTCATCTCAGTGATGACTAGGGTGTGTGTTCAGACCACAGGAATCTGAAGAACCACCCAGTCGCTTCATCAGTCCTAGAAGACGACAGGGCTCAGAGTCAGAACTGCACCATCCTGGATACTTTTTGGTTTTTCTTTTTTTTTCTTTCCTTTTTCTTTTTCTTTCCTTTTTTATTTTTCTTTTTCTTTTTTTTTTTAATTTGGTCTTATTTCTGTTTGTTTGTTTGTTTGGATGTTCTCATTTATAGGCTGGTGGTTACAGTTCATTCCATGGACTCTGAGCCAAGAGACGCTGGGTTTTTCTTCCAGCAGCCTGCTCCCTGTGCTGCCATGCCACGAGATGCCATCCCATGGCTCTTCCTGATCCATCCCTGGGGAGCCGCCTTCCCCCAGGCTGTGGAAAGCACAGATCCTTCTGCAGATCAACATCCATGGCCCTTCAGTGCTTTTCTTCAAGGAAGAGGCTTTGCTCTGCTGTCTGACACCTCTCCCCATACTCTCAGCTGCTGCCAGCTCCTTGCGTGTGGCACTGGGACAATGTGCCAGCCTTGGGACTGGCTCCAAGGGATGTGGCTATGGAGCCACCAGACCCCCACAGAGGGAGGGGACATGTTATTAGATCTTTCCCAGGGAGGCATGCAGGAAGGAATTGCACTCTGCCCCAGTGTCTAAAGCCAGGAGAACTGGGGGCACGACTGGAGCTGTGAGTTGGAGAGGAAGGAGGGGAGTGTATGGGGAAGCAAACACTAGATGGAGAGGGAGGAAGGCACTGGGACAAGCCTGCACATACAATAGCATCCCCCAGGGCAGTGGCAGGCTGCCAGCAGGGCAGAACAAGTGGCCATGGAGAAGCAGGGTCTGGGTACATGAGTGAGCAAGGAGGATGAGCACAGGCTCACCAGGGAGCCAGCCCCACAAAGTATCCACAGCCCCAGGCCCACAATGCCTCCCTACATCAGTCCTCAAATAAACTGGGACACCACACCTTCAAGAAAAGATACAGCTATTTATAAGCATTCCAACTATGCCTTTGATGCTATTTCAAAACCCTAAGATATAATTTAGGGTTGCACTTTTTTTTTTTTAAAGAAAAAAAGGAGTATCAGAGGAGAGAAAAGAAAGAACTTTAAAAGTAGAAATACAGTCCTACCATCCTGCCATCACACCTGATCACTGATTTACAGGCCTACAGGTCCCACTCAGTCCCTGCTTTCCTGGTAATCAGACTTTTTAATTCACTGAAATTTTATACAAATAAGTGTGTATTTTTTCCAAATACGGATTTTACATTTGTCAGCTGCTAAACATACATCACCCATGCCCCTTCAGGAAACATAATAGATATCACCATTTTACAGATGGCAAAATTAAGACATCAACACACTAGATGACATATCAAGTTTGCCAAAGCAAGCCTGTGTCAGAGATAAGGTGAGAGCATGACTGCTTTATTTTCTGTTCTGATGGTAAATGCCATGCTTTTCTTTTTAATCTATCTTACTTCAACCTGGCAACAATTTTAAGTCTGACTGGAGAAATAAGTTCTTCAAATTTAATGTCTCCCAGTGATTTCACTGTGACTCATACTTTTTTTTTGCATCAAAATCCTGCCATGGATGGAGTTTTTCTTTGTTCTTGACAACAGTATAGATTATACAATGTCTTAATCACCAGACATACCCACCTTTTTGGATACCTCTCTGTTGTATTACAAAGGTCATGAAGTAGCAAGATCCAAGCTTTAGACACAATGATATTAGCCACGACAGAAGGTTCTTTTGGATAAAATAAACAGAATTTATGCTGCTGCAAATGGGTCACCTTCTCAGGACCTCTTTTGCTTGCCCATATTTTGCACAGCTTGTAGTCACACATGGTTGTGAGGAGTCTCTGACTAGGTTTTGCAGGGGGAACAACCAACTTGTAAAGGGCAGCTCTGGCCTGGCCTCCTCAAATGAGGTGAGAGGAGTATCTGAACCAGCATTTCATCATCCTGAACGTGCACACCAAATCTGATAAATTTTAGAAGGCGGCATTTTAACCATGGCTGTGACCTTTTTTGGTCCTGGCCTTGTGCCCATGGTATCAGTCACATGCTATGAGAGCAGCATCTGGGTTTATCACAGCATACATTTTCTTCTAATTACAGTCCTGAAGTCTAAATTATCTGCACAGCTTTGTTTGAAGTCTACAATGCCTGCCTTGAACATCCCTCAAACTTCCTGCTGGTCTTGCAAAATCTTTCTCTGATTGCTCTGGAAGGTTTCTCAAGGACCCACCATACTGAGCAGTGTCTTCAGGTAAGGGCAAGAGACAGATTCTAATGTACTAAAATTCAGCAGCAGTATGTCATGAATATATCACAATGTATTTATATCCTTTCACTCCAGAAGGGCAGTTTCAATTATTCTCCTCCTTTAAGGCTTCTTTCTGCTGCTCAGATGATACAAAAAGAAATGTTTTGAGGCATCAGAGATCTTCTGCTAGGAGACATCGCCCTTATAAAGAGCTTGCCTGCTGGCTTGGGAATAGTGTAATGACTCTGGCCCTCTCCAGCCAGTGACCCTGGAAGGAAGGAGGGAGAGCAATGGGAAAGACAGAGCAAGGACAGGGAAGGGGAAAGGAATGCATGGAGAGGGCAGCATGCAGAGTATGAGGATGGCCTGACACAGCTCAAAGGGTGTAGCTCCAGGGCATCCATCAGAATGTGTTGATTTGGCACAGCCTGGTTTTTGGTAGCAGGGGAGGGCCACAGAATTGGCTCTACGAGAAGCTGCCAGAATCTTCCACCATGTCCAACAGAGGAAATCTCTCATGGTTCTGAAGATGGACACACTACTGGGCCAATTAGGGGTTGGTAATGCCTCTGTGATGACATATTTAAGAAGAAAATCAAAACAGCACAAGTGCAGTTTTTTCTCCAGTCTTAGCCCAGGACGATGCACTGTGGCCACCATCATCTCCGTGTGGCCCTTCCCTGCCTTGCCGCCTCTGGCCAGACATGCCACTTCCCAGTGTCCCCCATGAAGAGAGGCTCTAAACAGTGCCAGTGCCATGGTGGACACTACTGCCAGGCCAGCAGCAGGGCCACCTGGCCAGCAGGGAAAACATGGAGAGAAATTCTCCAGTGCAGAACCTAAATGAGGTCAACCTCTTGGCACTGCAGGATCCTGCAGGAATCTTTAAATTAGTGGAACTTGTTGGCAATGGAACCTACAGGCTGAAGGTTATCTTTTGGTCAGAGAAGAGGAGGAGGCGAGGACATGAAAGGAAAAACAACATGGGGGCACCAAGGTCAGTGGAAAAGAAAGAGGGGGAGGAGGTGGTCCAAGCATCAGAACCAAAATTCCTCTTCAAGCTGTGCTGAGGACTATGGTGAAACAAACTGTCCCCCTGTAATGCATTAAGTCCATAGGGGATGAAGATATCCACTCACAGCCTGTGGGGAAAATACGCTGGAGCAGGTGGACGCCAGACAAAGTTGTGATCCAGTGGGAGACTCGAAGAGAGAGAGAGGCCCCTGCTTCCAGAGATAGAGAGGGAGGAACCTTGTTTCCAAACTAGAGCAGCCTATCCTTAAAAGACTGGACCTCGTGGATGAGTGACCCACACCACAACAGTTTTGGAAAGACTGTTTGCCCGTGGGAAGGGCCCTATGGCCAAGTAGAGAAAAGACTCTTCTCCCTGAGCAAACAGAAGATCTTGAGTGATGAACTGACCAAAACCCCCATGTCCTGTCTTCCTGTGCTGTTGGTAGGAAGGAGGGAGGGCCTGAGGGGGAGAAAAGGTGTTTCAAAGGCTTATTACATTTCTCATTATCCTTCTCTCATTCTGTTAATAATAAATTTACTTTATACCTTAAATTTGAACCTATTTTGCCCTTAGAGTGTTTTCTCCCAGTCCTCATCTCAACTCATGAGTCCTTCATTATTTTTTTTTCTTTTTCTCTCCTGTGCCCAGCTGAGAGCAAAAAAGGGGTGAAGAAATTCCTTTCGTGAGTATCTGGCATTTGGCCAGTGTTAAACCATGACACAGAGTCCAAGCGGTGCCCTGAAACCCCGGGAAATGCAGCAGTGCTGCCCAGCCTCGCTGAGGGTATTTTATCCACACTGTACTCTCAGCTGGGACTGCACACATATCTGCTGAGTTTAACACCTGTGATAGCCTGAGTGCATCACTGAAGACATTATACTTAGCTGTGCCGTACAGGGGAAGTTAGCAAAATATACTGTGAACAGACTTTTCTTAAACACCATTTTCAAAATGCCTTAAGGATTATTCACTTAATTTTAAATACATACTGTATTTGAAACCTGCTTAAATATATCTTTAACTGAAGACTGGACAAGTTCCAACAAAGTCATCTATATAGTTGAGCAAATGATACTCAATTTATGACCATATGTTATTTTATTAAATAAAAAACAACAAAAAACTGTCATTGCCAAAGAGAGAAGGAAAATATCTTCCCAGAAAACATGTATTTACTTAGTATTATGGCTGCAATACAAGTTTGGAGAAGCCAAGAGATTCAATATCGAGGCTAGCCTTTATGTTTTTACCCAGCAGCTATATGAGGTAAGAGTCGAGTGCCAGCCATAACTTGCATTTCTTGTCCAACACTGGTTGATGTACCAATTTGTATGTTATGGCAACAGGCTTCATCTGTTCTTTCAAACCCTTTCCTGCTTTTGCAGTGCCTACAATAAGCATCCAGAATTATCTTCTTCCTGACTCTTTTATCCTCCATCTCTTTTCAAGGCAGAACTGCTGCAGCCCAGCCATCCCTGAGAGGGTGCCATTGCAGAGCTGTGGTGCTTGGCTCTCACAAGCCCTTCAGTGGTGCGGGCAAACCCAAGGACAGACCTTCCTGAGAGGGGTAAAATCCCAGAGACCTGAGGAATGGAGGGGTAGGATGGGAGCCAGTGGCTGGCTGAACCAAGGGGCTAGTATGTCCTGGTGTAGGGAGAGTACCAGGAGCTGCTGAGCTCTGCAGCAGCCTGTGGCCACACACCACAGGCAGGGGAACATGATGCATGTTCTTGCAGCTTTGGGCAGCTCTAGCCATCCGCTGTCCCCACACAACCTCTCTGGACTCAGATCCCTGGATTCACCTACCCTCTCAGAGTACACTCCAGGCCCTACAGGCACTAGCATGAAGCCCTGCCCTAAGCAATGATAGGATGGGCTTGCCCATACATAGGATCCAGCTGGAAACAGTACCCCCAAAATGTACTCCCCATAATTCGGGAGTACCCAAGCAAAGCTCAAAATTTCATTTCCTGCCCGACCTTGTGAAAAGGTGCCTAAAACCAAGAAGAGCTCAGTATCAGCCACAGCAGAAGTAGCTGGTGAGCCTCAGTCCCCAGACTCCACTATTATTTGCTGTACAGGTTGTGATAAACTAAACACCTGAGCCACAGAACAAGACACCATCATATCAAGTTCTGTGTAGCCTCAGAACTGAGGGATGGTCCCCTCTCCGACAAACATATTGGAAGGACATTGTTCTTGCAGATAAGCTCTGTTCATTTCTCTGAACCAGAATCACAACATACAAGCAAATAATTTCCTGATATATTTTCCAGACTTCCCTTGTCCACAGTATTTGTCCTCAGAGCAGCACATGGAGAGGAGAGAAGGAGAGAAGGGGTGGGTGTGGGAGAGGGGTCCCTACCAAGGGTTTGTAGGGTGAATGGCTTGCACTTGAATTCAGTGCATGCTGGCTGACAGGCTAGAGGACTGAAGGGTTGCATACCAAGTGGAATTAAGATGTGCTAGTTTTCCTAGCTCCCATAATTTTTAAAGAACGGAAAGAAAAAAATTCTTGTGGAATTAATCTATTTCTTATGCTCATTCCAGCTGTGCTTAATTTACCCTCTGCAATTTCTCCCCTCTGATCAAGGAATGCTGTATCCTTACATTCATATTTCCCCTTAAAATCCCTGAGTTGAGCAGAGCTTTTCTTAATTGCTTTAATATGCTGCTGGGAGATGGGAGAAGTTGATCCAGAGTGACAACGGCTCCTTGTCCCCCAGAATCACTACAGCCCTGCTCCCCACATGGGTCCATGATGGAGCCAGCAGCCCCTGCCCACTGCCCACCACCAGGCTGTGGTGCAAACAGGCTCTGGCTGCAGCCCACACTGGACCATTTGACCCAGCTCTGCATGTGCAGAAAAGCAACCACGTTTATGTGCTTGACACAGTGACACCAAGCACCCTGCAGCAAAGCCAGAATATTCCCTTCTGCCTGCCTCACTTTCATTAATGGATCAAGAGGCGAGAGAGAGGCCTTGGGATGGTCAGATGGAACCCAGCGTCCTGGTGAGACTGCCCAGCCATGGTTTAGCAACCAACAATGCCAGATGGACCAAGCCTGGAAGAACAGGGATGGGGCAACAACAAGGCAACAAGGCAAGGAGAGGACAAAAGGGAGAAACCAGGGAAGAGGAGAGAGATTCAGAGGAGTTTGAGGTTTTGTGTGTATGTGTTTGCCTTGGCTGCAGCTGATTTCCTTCTGAAGCCCCTCAGATAGCCTGGGCTCTGCACTTAGCTCTGCCTATCAGACAGGCTGCTAGAGAGCATCCGTGCTGCAGGCAGACTAAACACTCTCCACATGCTCTAATGTCACAGGAAGACCACTCTGCAGGCAGAACAAGAGCCTTCCACCATCAAGTAGCCTTGTCTGGACCACTGACACCTGTATCTCAGCCCACACCCAGAGCAGGGACACATCTTCCACCACCCTCACCTGCTAGCTGCCTACTGGCCCACCCTGCAGATGGGACTTTGCAAGACTGGGAGAGTAGTAGCTACAAAACCACAGCCCTGTGTTCTTCAAGGGAAAGGAGTTTCCATGAGTTGTCCTGGTGGTTTCATTTTTCTTGTCTTTGAAACAGTATTCCATACCCCAGCCAATGTGTTATTCTGTTCATCAAGACAGGAGGGTCCAGGAGGGAGGTACAGACCTCTCCTGAGGATGAACCACAGAAGGGTAATGTATCTAGACCCCTGCATAGTGCCCAGACTGAACATAACACAGCTCTTTGCCAAAACAATCACCCCATGTGGACCACTCACTCTCATGCACTGTGCAAGTCATTAAGTCTAACGTATGCAGGAGAACTGCTCAGCAAATCAGGAATTACAAAACAATTCATGGGGGATAGAATGCATATTCTATGCCATAACTTCCTCCACATGGAAATTTCTCTTTAGGTATTTTTCCCCATCCCTGACCCCTGCTGAAGATGCCCTGACCATTATTGAGCCTTATGTGATGCCCCTTCCTAGGAGTCTGTGTCTGAAGTATTTAGGATTCATTGCTGCCCACTTTGAAAGCCACTCCAACGAAGCTTGGGTCAGATCATGTAGCAGGATTTTTTTTTTATTTTATTTTCCTATTCTGGCCTTTCCAGAGACAGCTGAACAGCCATAAATAGACCAAACTCTTGGAAGGAAGGGAAAATAAAAGAGAAGAACAGGAAAGCTGATGATGTGAAGTAATGCAGTGAGACCGGGAAGCTGACAAAGAGGTAAATTATCTGGACTTTTACAGAGATGGTCAATGGTGGTATGTACACAGCCCTTGGCTTTGGAACGGCCAACAAGCAGCAGCCCAGTGTCTGAAACAAGCTGGGCTGAGCCTCCTGGATGCCAGGGAACACTGGCACCACCATGCCCACTAACACGCCAACCTGGGGTTTCCTCCTCTTGTGGCCACAGGTATGCTTCACCACCATCTGACTGGCTGCTGCTATTTATTCCATGATTTTCTAAAAATGTGCTCAACCTAGATGTCCAGACGGTTGCCAACCTCCTTCTTTAATAAAAGTAACAACAGCAAGGTATTGAAAATCACAAGGCATTTAGAAATATACAGACTTCTTTATGGGTGAAATAATCTAATAGACAAGCTGTTGTTAATTTACAGCCTCAATTTTCAGACACACTTCTTGAGTCAAAAGTACTTCCTGCTCCATAATTCCTACAGGGCCACAGGTGGCCCAAATTGCAGTATACATCTACTGTACATTAAAATGTATTTCGGACTTAGCTTAAACATTTTTGAAATCTCAAGTTTATGTCTAGACTATTTTAATCAGCTAAATGTCATAATAAGCCATATGTTGGGCTTGATAGGTTACATATACCAGCCCTGCTCATAAAGTATCAAAAGGTGTTTTTAAAAAGGAGTCTGTGTTTGTTTTACCAGGAAAATGGTGCTTTTAGTCAGTCGTATCAAACCTACTGGCAAAGTGCACAGGCTCTGACGTAACTACTGGGAAAGAGGGAGGCCAGGGTGGCCGCAGTGTGGGGAACAGAGATGGCTCAGTGCACCCCACGGCCCACGCCAGCTCTGCTGGCAGGGAGCTGCTCTCCTCCTGCCCACTCGGAGCAGACGGCTTCACCCGCGGAATGGCTCAGGCACAGACACCCACACACCCCCCCAGGCTGTTTCTCTTTGAGGAGCACTCCTGGGCTGAAGTGGATGAATGTTTTTGGGTTTTTTTTGCCAGACCCTTCCATGCAAGAGCAAAGGGGCACCAGCCAGATCCTGAGCACCACAGGTTTTACCTGTGTAGGGGGTGACTTGCTAGAGCAGAGCAGTGCTGGCAGTTTCTTTGGGCTACACCAGAGAAAGAGGGCTTTTACCAGTAAAACTCTGCCATTACCAAATTAAATTAAATTAATTAAGCATAACTGCACAAAATCAACCATTCTTTCTCCAGAGATTTCACTAGTATAAACCAGCAAAAATCAAAGTCTCTTTCCTGAGCATTGTTAGAGCAAAACACCCAGCTTGGGAAATGACCCATGACCAAGGGATGCCTCATGCCAGAAGGACGGTTCCCCACCACGTAGGCTGAAAGGGATCCTCTGTTTGCTCTGAGCCACAGAGGGCCTATGGCACACAGACACGTAGCTTGGACTGGCTCCAGCAGCCAAGGATATACATGCACACAAATTCATCACACTGTCGTATGAGATTATTTCCTTATGAAAAGCTGGCTCCCTTCTGGATGCAGAAATTCCCCTTCAGCTTCCAGACACTGCCACGGGGAGGTCTTGCAGCCCCAACTCAGGCACCCTGACCACCAGAAAGACTTGGTGGCTATGGGCGATGCCATGCTCAGTGTCCCCCCAGGGCAGCGTGTCCATCCCCCTCATTCTACTCTCCTGACAGCCCTGGCACAGAGGACTTTTATAGGAAAAACCACAAATGGCCTTAGGAGACATATTCGTGTGTGTCCCAGTGGATGAAATCCCAGAAGTGCTATGTCTGGGCGCTTGTCTCTGGAGGTTCCTCAGTGACTGAATATACATACAGGATAGCTTAAAGAGAATTTTAATTATAGTCTTTCCTCAGGAAAAACAGTCCATTCAGTGCACAGAGATCCCCAGGGGCAACACCTGAAATGTGACTGAAGTAGAGTATCCCTCTGAGTATCCCATCATAGTTCCATGGGATGAACCATTTGAGATAATAGCTAGAGTAACCCCAAACTGTATGTCAACCCCCTCACACTACCCCAATTCTTTGGCTCCTGGGTAATTTAGCCACTCACTTTCCAGATGCAGTTATTCTTCTTCCTTTTAACAAGCCTCCAGAGCAGAGGATGAGAAAGTTGTCACGCTCTGATTCTGCAAAGAAAGTGTACTTCCTCTGCAGAGTGTGAAATACAGTCCAGTGGGGTGAAACCATGAAGAAGCAGAGTGTGCCCATGGTACCAGGTAAGAATACTGCCTTTTTAAAAATATATTTTACTGTCAGTTTCTCCACCACAAAACATAAATCCTTACGTGATCCTTTTTTTCAGAGTCCTCTGTTTGCCAGCAGTAAACATCTGAGAGCTGTTTTTATTCCCACAACAGTTTATTGCCATGCAAATACCATAATTTTCAGTCTCTACAAACAGAGAGAGATCGTCATCCACCCAGTTTTGTTACTATACTTGCTGGGCAGAAGGATGTAGCAAAAGTCATGATTGCCCTTGATGTCCAAACTGGAATTCCAGTTTTAACTCTTTCCCTGCCTCTGAACTCTGGTGTGAAAATCTACCCCATCTCCTCCCTCCCATGTTGACCACCTGCAGAGGAAGGAATAGGCACACAGTTACTAAGACACAGTAGTAACTCATCAGCCTGTGGAAATTGGTACAGATTCACTGAAGGTGCCATGCTGAATATATGTAACATCAGGGCTTATGGCCTTAGCTCCAAAATAATAATGAGTCCGTGGCCATGAACCACAGGCAGTCATTTCTTCTTTCTTTCTTCTCTCCCAGGCATACATCCAAGACCCTGTATCGCTGCAGTGTAGGTGTGCCCAACATCTCTCAGGGTGTTATTGGTATAGATGGATCAGTCCCTTTAAGAGAGGCCATGTGAGCAAATAATGTAATTCTGCAGCTTCTGGATGACTGATCCCTAATATGGGTGAACAGGAACCAAGAAAATAGAGCAGGAAGCAACTAGGAATAAAATGGAAAGAGTAGACAGTATCAGCTGGGTCTTTTTACTCAGACACAATTCAGCTGGGCTGGGGACATCTAGTTTTCAGCAGAAGCAAACGGTGATACCAGAACAAGGATAAGGAATGGGATCTGTATTCATCAATAAAGAGAGGGTAAATTCTGTTGTTATATCAGAGACACACTGAGTCTTGCCATCACAGTCACTAGGATTATGCACGTGAGTTTTCAGTCCCTCTGTCTGATAATGCTCTTTCTTTCTTTAAAAGTTCAGTGTCACTGAGGTGATAATCGATCCATGTAGAATCAATCCACTTAATTAAGGCTCCTCTAATGCTTAATACAATGGTTCTTTTGATTCCTTATACATTCATCATGGAAATAACATGCCTTCAGAGACTTCCAAAATGTCCTGTCAGAGACTTCCAAATGAGACTTCCTGGCTATATCCTTAACAAGGGCCTAGAAAGAGCTTCTCATTCCTAGGTCCAGACATATAACTCAGTCACAGCCTATTCTTTCAGTGGGAAGCAAATCTGGGTGTGTTGGAAGGGGACAAACAATGTCCCTGCTCATCTGCCTGAAGGGAAAATCAGGGCTGTGAGGCACCTGCTCTTCCTGCCTAAAATCAGCTCTACAGGGAAATCAGGCACTTATTAAGGAGACCCAGATCCCATTAACAAGTACATCCATCTTTCCTGTCAATTTGATGCACACTCTGTTCCCAGATGAAGGGAGTTGAACACAGCTGTTACCTTGAAGGTCAAACTCTGAGCTCAGTCTTGCACCTGAACAGGCAAAGGACACTGCTCGATGTGATCCTGCAATTATACTCAGACATCTCATCTAAACACTTCAGTGCACTTTCTTGACATAAAACATTTTCATAAGCCTGTACATTTCTTTTATCATTGAAATGCTCTACATGGCTTTTTGGAGGTTTTTAAAATCAAATCCTCATCTAAGGTGTTCCCATTTTTAATCTATTTCTCATTAAAAATTGGGGTTTTTTCCTAGAAGTAGCTTTGCTTTCATTTTTCGAGAGTCTGTTGAGATTTCCTTTTTTAAATTTATAATGAAAATGGTACTTTTAACAAGCAGTAATTATAAAACACAATACCTGATAGCTTCATAGATGGATCACAAGAGAGTGTAACTGGAGGTAGGTAGGAAATTACACCCCTACCATTCACAGATGACTCTGTTCCTTAGACAGAGACACTTCTTCTGATCCTTGAGAGCTCTTTAATCTAACAAGCATACAGGGAAGAAAATATCCTCTTCTACACTGAATGTTGTTGACTACAGCTCTGTCAATCAGCACAACATCTCAATTAGGTTTTAGACAGAGGATTTTGACAAATCCCTGTCTGTTAGACCAAAGTTGTTGTTGGTACATGTTGCTAAATGGTGTGATGCATTTTTCATTATTTATCCAGTCCTGAATCAAAGTCTCTATCTTTCTAAAATATATGCTGCAGTTTCACCATAAATTGTTATGTTGGCAGAAGTTTTCATAGTACAAAATCTATGGCTTGTGCAATACTAGTCAAAACAGGAGTACATTCGACAGCAACTTGGGATCACAAAGAGCAACCATTTTTTTTTATTATTTGTTTTATGTTTTTAAGTACCCAGGAAGATACTAGGCTAAGTCACTTAAGCATTTCTGAACATGCCTAAGACTTGAGTAATCTCTAGTGTTTCTGTACCATTTCTACTTCCAGAAATAACCTGTTCAGTTCTATGATGAAAGGCTCACACCCACACAGAAGAGCACAGACACCAGTGGCGCCTCAGTCAGAGACATGAAACCCTGTCCCACCTCCTCCAAGGCTGTCCCAGGAGACCATCAGCCTCAAGGGCTAGGGAAGACCCAGGACCACGAGTCCACTGGGGCAAATCTCTGGGGTACTGCATAGGACAGGACTGACAAGAGGACAGGATTAGGTCATTGGTGCTGTGATTGTGCATTTCTGTCTGCTTTACTCAGTGTTGCTTTCAGGCTGTGCACACAGGTATGTGTGTGCACTCATGTGCCTACTGGGAGCATGTGCTCAGCGTCGCTGCTGGCTGGGCCTGGGGCTGTGGAGCTGCAACAGCTTCCCCTCTATAGGGCTGCTGGTTTTGGCAACTTGTAATATAAATCTTGTGGATATTTTCAGGCAAGGCTTGAAATTAAGCATCCATAACTCTTAAATGAATTGTTAAATGTCAGATTGAAATAAAGCATGAGTTGAAATGGTCATTAATAGAAGAACCATGGGGAAAGTAAATAACAATATCAGATCTTCTTAATAAAGCCACAGTATCTCTATTCCCAGCTCCATCCTAAGCTCTTCTAGCAGTAAAAAAGACAGATATGATATGGAAAATGATGGAGGGAAAGCTACAGAGCAGGGAAGGGCACATCCTGGGAGGTCTGCACACTGTCAGCTCTGTCAGGGCAGAGGACAATTAGATCAGTGTAAGGCACATTTGTAAAAGTGTCCTGACCAAGCAGAGCAGCCTGACAAGGACCTGATGCCCTCCCAAGCTTCTGAATCCACTGACCCAGAACAGAGGCAATCAGGGAGGCAGCAGCATGGCCAGCAAGCAAGAAACATGTGCAGAAAAACATAGCCAAGCCCAGAGCAAATCAGATGATGGTGTTTCTCCTGGTGTCTCCCCTACACCAACAGCAAACACATCCAAGAAGAACCTGTTATAAAAATATCATTCACAAAATTAGAAGACAAGGGGGAGGAAGAGGAGGAAAAGAGGGAGTTACTGACAACATCAGTCAGTCCAACAGACAGATGCCCACACCACTGCCATCCACCACCAGAAACTGGGCCAGGTCTTTATTTGCTAGGTTGGTTAGTTGGTTGGCTTGCTTGTTTGTCCTGATAATAATAACCTGTGGGTTTCTTCTTGTTCACCTTTTGGGTTTTCAGCCTTGAAGTTGAAACACTCTCAAGCTTTTCCTCAATAAACTTAGAGCATTACTTAGAAAATTGCCTCCTTCTCAGAAGAGTCCCAAGATTCTTCTCTGCTCACAGAAAATGATACTTAAAGAAAATATCAGCATCAAGAGCCACACAAGAAAATTGCTGCACCATCATTTTTTCAGTCAATTACAGGAAAGAACATATTCCTACAGGGCAGGTGAAGAGGGTTCCCCTCTCATCTGCTCCTTTGACCAAAAAAATCCCAATTGCTCATCTGTGAGGGATGATTTAGTTTTCCTTAGCTATAGGACAGGTAAGGTATGGGGAGAGTACAGAGGTCCAGTGCTGTTTCCAGCAACTCTGCTGAAAGTCATTCACTTGGCAGGGCAGAAAGGTCAGAAAGGTTTGCTCTTTGAGTAGATTTGCTGTTGCTATTATGAGGAATGGACTGCAAAGTGCCTGAGGCAAAACAGCAGGATGCCTCTATTTTAAGGAAAGTGTGTGTACACTAAGTATATAAACCAGATCTGACACCCAAAGCAGCAGCAAAATTAAAAGAAAATTAAAAGAATGATTGAATTTATGATTGAAAAGAAAAATCACTTTAAGATTAGGAACAAGCAAAAGAGAGCTAGCAAACTATATAATCCTGGTGCCTTGTCTCTTCCAGTGTTTGAAACAGCAACAAAAACAGCCATGATATCAATGTTTAGAATGCAGCACATGCCCCAAATGTTTTTACAGTGGCTGTTCACAAGCAGGGCTAAGCTCTACTGCAGCATAGCCAGATTTGTCACTCAGCCAGTTTGCCCATGGAACAGGATGTATGTACTGGAGAGATCAAGTACTACAGACCATCAGCCACTCCTGAAAACACTGGCCTGACCAAACAGACCAAAAACCCTGCTACTAAGTGGTAACCTGCTTACTGATTACCCTTTTACCACGCAGTGATTGATTTACCTTTTCTTTATTGTAATCATATCACTCACCTTTCCTAGGTGGGTATCCGCAGCTCTGTTGCCCTGGGAACTGTGCAGGTGGATGCAGGAAATCATTGAACTGTCACTGCTACAGGACCAGCAGGTCTCAGCCTCAAGCCACGAGCTGTGCACTGAATATTGGCACATGACATCTTTTTGAGTCAAAAAAAAAGCATTAGCATTTGCCCAAGACCTTGATTACAGGAATTAAGAGGGTAGTAATGTCAGTCAGTCCCTTCCCGTGCTGTACCCCAGCCCTGCACTCTCCTGTCAGACACCCAGTGCACCTGACAACTCCTCCTTAGGGCAGGTCGGGATTTTCAGTTTAAGTTGTGACCACCAAATAACTACTGACCCCAGAGTCCATGAGCTGTCATTGATTTGGCACAACAGAAAACAAACATCCCTAGAAAGACCCCACTGCTGGGGTACAGGGCAGCAGCAGGAGCAGCACACAGTCCTCTGCAGGGCAAAGTCATGCTGACCAGTCTCCTGACAGTTTCATCCATCCCTAGGAAGGAGCTTGGCTTCCCTGTGAAGCAGCAAGTTCAGCAAACCAAGACCACACTGAGCTGGCCTTGAAGTCCACCTCTCATGAAACTTTTTCTTCCACTGGGCTAGAAGAAAGCATCCAACTTTCAATTTCCTGCCTGCAGCCAGTTTGAAGCTGGGCCATATAAATGAAGTGTATTTTTTTTTAATGTTAAATTAAAAAATTCCTACATTAAATACAGAAAAATTATTACAGATGCTGAAAGGTTTCTAACGTTTCACCTGAAATGCACACATTGGATTAAATCCTTGCATGCAATGTCTGAATTAATGTAGATCATTGTTAAGAAACAATTACTAAATTTAAGTCTATATGAGAAAACCAGTGAAGGTGGATAATTGCAAAACAAGGCATGTAGGACTAGATAGGAACACAAATTCTACCTCAGCCACTTATCAATATCAAAGTGCTTCAGACAGAAGTGATTATTTCAGGGAATATATGTAACAGTACATAAATCCTTCATCCATAACGCCTCTGTTACAGCCAAGTTCTTAACAGTCATCCAACTCAGCATTGCTCTGTGGGGCCCATGGGCAATCCACAATCCATAAGGCACCAGAAGGTGGTCTGGGAACTGATTGCAGAAAAATAATTAAGAAACTAAACCAAAACACACACACAGCATCCCACGCAGTTGGCAGGCGCTTATGTCAGTGCCTGCCTACAGGCACCGCTCACTCCCTGGCTGCTGGTGCTCAGATCAAAAAACCCTGTAGGTCCTTTGATTTTAAAAGATTGAGAAATGCTCATTTAGCTTCTATGAAATAGAGGAGAGCTCTGACTTGGGCTACCAAAGCCTGAGTCTTCTCCCACTGAATCAGGAATGTGCCACTTCCTCCCCACTGTTCCTCCATCCCACAGAAACTACCAGCAGAATGTTCCCTGGCCAGTCACATACAAAATATGCCTCTCAGATTTACTCAAAAGTCTTACCCTGGTCCCAGCCCCATGGTCCCAACCCTCTGTTAGTAGCATTCCAGGGGCAGGACTCGGCCCACTGTGCCCAGGTGCCAGGTGGGCAGAGCTACCAATCCAGAAGTGATGTTGTTCCATCTGCCCTTGCAGAACCACCCCACCTATGATCCCCTGCCCAGAAGCATGATGAGAAATGCCTGACCCTGAAGAGTCTACAGGACAATGGAGTTAAACCATAGCTACAACAGAGAGATGCAGCTCATCCAGTAGCTAAATAAAAGGTGAAAGGATCCCATTATTCATAAATTTGGCATCCTGGCAGCACCAAATGAAAACAAAGGTTGAAAAATAAGAACTTCTAGAAATATTTTCAGGTATGACAGACTCTGTAGTTTTCCAGTGAGCAATTTTCATGACCCTGGAGGAATTATTGGGTATGCATGTTTAGCTGAGTGATAGATTTTATTAGTAAAGCAGATTTCTCTGTTGCAAAGTCTGTTCCAGCCTCCAACTAGGAGTAAAAGAACATTGTTTCTACCCAATAAAGAAACCATCATCTTATAACTGCCCAGATATAAGAAAAATGTAGTTCAGGGATTTTTTTTTTTAATTACCCTGTATTTAAAGACTTACCAACAAGAGCCCTGTTTCTCTTGTTGGGAGCTAACATCAAAAATATTGCCTGACAATTTTTCTAAGAGCCAAGAAAGTCAGCTAGTAATCATGTGGAGTTGTGTGGCCAAAGGTACATAAACTGGCTTCACATGGGACCAGCAGTAGATCGGATTGCATTGGGCAGAATGAAATAAAAAAATCCCAGAAGTCTAGTTTCTTTGGAAATGTACCAAAACTGTCTAACTGTACCAACCTGGCACATCATATGTAAAAAAGTGACTATTTCCTAGTGCAGTATATGGGGTGTTTTATAGAAGTCAAAAAATCAGAATGGCCTTAGTCTGACATCGTAAACACAATATACTGTAATGTCATTGAGAAACTACTTGTTGCCTACTTGCCCCAAGACTAATGCTGAAACTGAGCACACAGATCTACCTGCAATTTCCCTCCGAGCACAGACATGCCTGAAAAATCTCTTCAACATACAACTTGGAAATAGTTACAATAACTATGTAATAGTAGAACCCACTTCTGTTTAATTCACATATATTATTTACATTGGCCCAGGGAGTTTACAGCACTAGGAAGCAACACTAAGGGAATGACACCTTCTTGTGCAGCAAATCTTCTTCCTATCTGCAACACAGGTACCCTCCTGCTTGCTGTGACAGCAGGACTGTTTGCAGATACAGGTTATTCTTTCTCCCTGGGTCCCTCCCTGCCTGGGGCAGCATGGCAGGGACAGAGTCCACAGCCACCAGAGTAGGGAAAGCAGTTCTGCAGTGAGGCAGCTCTTTAGCTGGGGCTGGATTATCTGCTGCCATCCAAGAAGTAATTTTTCTCCCCCCTTTTCAAGACCAGGCCTGCAAAGGCAAGTCTGTGTGTAAAGGGGTTGCAGAAGATTAACAGGTGTCTCTACGCAGTTGATAAGGTTTAGGTTTTCGTGATAATAACAGATGCAATTCTGCTGTGCTTCAGGTGCAGATGGAGGTTTGACAACAGGGAGGGAGTTGTCATTGAAGCCCATGAGCCCAGTCACAAACTGCAATTCTCAAAGTTACTACATCCTTCATCTATTCATATTTAGCATTTAGATTAGATTATCTCTTTTAACAGGCTGCACTGTGTCTTGGAGTCAGTGCATCATTATTGCTGAATTAGATATATTATCTCCAATGTAACTTACAGATCACTAGCAGCCTGGAGGCACAAATCACTTAGTTTTCAATAATAAGAAAGAAGGGTAATTAAAAGATGTGGCAGGAAAAAAAATCTAACACAGTTTTATGCAAATCAAGGTTTCTTTAAACGCAAACCAGCATTTGTTAAGATATATTAACAAATATAGCTTGTGAACTCCTAAAGGAAAACACAATGACTTCATCTCTCATGTGAGATGCCAAGACTGCCAGAGCCAGAAAATGTAAAATGAAACAACATTTAGATTTGATGACATTTGCTCTAACTCCAGATACTAATCACCAGGTGTCCAAAGGCATGCAGAAAGGATAGCAAGAAACTGTGAGAAAGCACTGGGAAATCAATATGATCAACTGACTTGTAAACAGCACAGGACCTAAACCTGGAAGTTTCTGCCCACAGCTCCTGATGCCAGCTTTCAACACAACTTTATGTAGCAGCATCCTAGCAAGGGCAAATCAGTCCTGCTTGTAGCAAGAGTGTCTCCCACAGTTAATGGTCAGTAGATCTATGTGGTGACCCTTTTCAGTCCCTTCCAACCCAGAATATTCTGTGATTCTGAATCTGGTTCTAACAAAGACGGCCTTCCTTGCAAAAGTAATCGGGAGTCTAAATTCTATTTAAGACACTTGCTCCTAAAGTGCGAAGGTATTTCTGAAAATGGGAGTCAGGCACAAAGATTTACATGCTCTTCTTTTTGCCTTGTATGGTTATTAACTTGTAGCAATTAACTCGGACGCGTTCCTGCTGGTGCCTCTCTCCCCAGCCAGTGACAGTGGCTCTCACTGTTTGCTCTCCTCACTGCATTCCTCAGCTGCACCAGACGTCAGTCCCTTCCCTTCTGTTCCCTTCAGAAGAGCTAAAAGCTCAAGCTCAGAAGGTCCACAGCTCTTTCTAGCCTTTAGATATCTGTCTTGGGGCTTTTCCCCTTCTTTTGCCATGAAAGGACAGAGCACAGAGGAACTGAACCAAGCACAAGGTTTTTCAAGTTATCTGCTTGCTATTAGGTATCACTGTACAGTACTGAATTATTTATTCCAGCTTCTTAGGCAGGTGTGTGGCAAATTTCCATACAGCTTTAATGGGAATCAGATTGCCAACTTCAAACCCAAATTCTTCATCCTCACCACAGCATGACTGTGAAGTGTTGCTGAGCAAGGGCGGGGTGAACAACTATGTAGGAACAGACCGCAGTCACAGCTGGGAGAAGTATGTGGGTCTCACTTAATAAAACTTGATAGAAAATATTTGTAGCTATTAAAAATATCGACAAAGGCACGATACACTCCAGTAACCAACATGATTGTCTCACTAGGATAGGCACGTTCTGGATTTCAGATTTTGATCATCAGTGGGGACTCACTCCTCTTTCAGAGCACATGGGAGGACACGCACCTGCTGGCAGACTCAGGGGAGGGTGATACAGCACAGCAAGAGCACTCCTTGCATGCAGACTTGCTTTATTCCCATTTCCAGGTGTATATTCAGACTACCACATGGCCAGCATGAAGAGGCAGATCTCATCCATGCACAAAAGATACTGGAGGAGCTGGGATAGATGAGGGGACACCCTCAACTCCAGTGTGATCTCAGTAGAGGTACCAGGGGGGTGTGCATTTGACTGACAGTCTGTGTGCACCTGAGCAGGTAACCCTCTGCCTCCTCTGCAGTCAGTAGAGTTCAGGGCACAAACATCCCATCCAAAAGCAGGAGTCTTCATCTGGTCCCCTGACTGTCACACACTTCACAGAGAGGCACCAGAAGACCAGGTCCAACACAGGCAGCAAAAGACAGCTGAGATGAACCACTCTGGGGGCAAGCAATACACAAGAGCCCTTGGCAGGTGGTAGCCTCTAGATCAAAGGCAGCTTGTGTGGTCTCTTCAAAGGGCTTGCGCAGGCCAGCAACCAGCAATCCAGGCAGCCAGATCTCAGTGGTACCAGTATTGCTGGATCTGCTCTGGGACTAGGTAGTGGGATGCTGCCTGGGTGGTGGCTCCCAGCAGCGCTTCCCCTGCCAAGCTGATTGCTAAATACTCATCCTACCAACCCACAATCAGGACAGGTTTGTGCGGGAACCATGGGATGGCACTTTCTGCATAGCACGCTACAGACCTAGATGACCAAAAAAAACTTTAACCAAAGAGCAAGAAACATCCCTCCACCCCCCAAAAAAACAACAAAACCCCCCTCATTTCATAAGGAAACAACAGAATGCCTTTATTTGTTCCCTGCCAAAGTCAAACACAATTCACAGATGTTAAAATAAAATGGCCTCATTTTTACTGTCACTCCTATGTTGTGCTGATTGGTCAAAAATAAAGCCTCTTAAAAATTACAAAAAACTGGACAGCTTCTGGAACAAAAAATCAGATCTGAGTGGAAGAACAAAAAGTTGGTACAAACTGATAGTGTCTGAATTTGTTTCTTTTAATAGATAAATGTCTGTGATTATCACAAAAGGGGTAGAGCCAGCAGTTTCACTGAAGAGTCCTTGAGTGAAGGGTCCTTGTGGTCTCCCTAGGCTTGCACAGATTGAATGACTGCAGTGCTGGCATAGCTGCTCACCTTCCCAGCAGGGCACCAAGGGATGGGTGGGAAATTATGGTCTCAGTTATGGATGGGGAGAGGGAGAGCTGTGCCTGGATACTGGCCATGTTTGCAGTGCTGTAGCTTGAAAGTGTGCCAAGGGCAGACATGCCTTTATCACAGTGGAGCAGACAGAAGCATTCAGTACACCTGAAATCTAAGAGTTTTAATTTGAAACATCTCTAAGGGGGATTCAGTTGCCCAGGGTAGCATGCAGCCTTGGATGAAGCACATGCTTGGGAGCAACTTCTATCCTTATTATTCACTTAAATAAATTAAAAAGTAAAATTGAAATGGAAATGGAAATAAATGTGTAAAGGAGTTCCATTTTGGTCATTGTTTTGAGTCACAACATGGAGTTCAATACTGCTGCTGTCTCATCTGGATCCACCAAATTAGATGTTTCAAACCAGAATAACTACACTTGCAAATTGGCTCAATGAGCTGAGTATTGCAAAGAGTGCAGCAGTGAAGGGGACGTTCTGCAATTCTAGTAAAGCTTATTCTGAAAGAGACTCACAGACAAACAAAAATGGCAGTCACTTGACAACAGCAAAATGGTGCTGTGGGACATGATGGGTTTGGGAATACTGGTGAAGCAGTTGGCTCTGGTTTGCAGACATAAGTGGTGAGGACACATTCAAGTTCTTCAGAATAAAGTGTCATCTGTGAACTAATACTTGAGAAAAATGTTCCTGTTCCACCAAGTCCATTTCCACTTAGCATTGCCCTACACAGACACCTACTCTGTCTTCCCAGGTCACCAGCATAGTCTCACCACTTGCAGAAGATTGCTCATCACTGACTTCAGTCTGTTCATGTTCATATTTATACCTAGTCTGAGCTGCTTCCAGGCAGAAATCTTCCCACTTGGTAATATGAAAACCCACCTTTGCGTCTTCCCTGAATGTCTTGCTCACACATGGGCATTTCCTCAAGTCAATTGATTTGTTAGGGCAGGTAAATAGCTCTGTGCCTTCCTAATTCCTCCCGTTTCCTCTCCCCCACCAAGACATTCCAAAAGTATCCCCCCTTTGCTTACCCTCTTAAAGAACACCTTCCTAACCTGTATTTTTGAAACACACCCTGTTTTAAAGCTGGTCCCAGATCCTCTGCCCTCTGACATGCCAGGCTGGACAAAGAACAGGCACTCACTTCACCCAGTCCTCCCTGTAACCTCAGTGTCCTCCTGAGAAAACCACAACACTCATACAAATCCAAACCAAGAAACATGGACCTAAAGCAGGTTTTTCAACCCTTCTGTGTCAGAAATGACACATATTCTTAATCACCATTACCCTTGTTATATCCCCTTTGGAGAGTTCAAACTTCAATTCATGTCTTTGGCAAGCCAGACATGTCAGGGCAACCTGTGATGGGCACTCAGCTGGTGAACTACTAGAGAAAGTCTTGGCCTGGAGATGACAAAGCTTTTCATGACTAGTGTGAATGAAATCATTCTTGCAAAAAAAATTTAGAAGTTCAAACCAAAGGCTATTAGAATGTAACTTTTTGTTTTGTTTTTTTTCTTTTTTTTTTTTTGCTATCCACAATTTGTGATGAATCAGAAAAGGCCCTGTTATTCCCACATATACCACCCTTCAGTGATGAACAGGATTCAGGGTGAAAAGACCACAAGAAAGCAGAAGACCGAGGTACCTACTTGTCAGAAGTGTCTCCTCCTGTGGGACTAGAGCAAACATCTCTGCCCAGCAGACCACATAGGCTGTGTGCCAACAGCACACTCCATCTGTTCACAAACCACATTTTTGTAAATTGTCACACCTGAGCCTGCTTTTGTCACTTGGGAAAATCCATCTTCTTATCCCACTAGTTGTGGACACTTGTTCTTCTCTAAAGTTAGCCCTCTTCAGCTCTGCAAACCTCAGTTCTCTCCTGGCTTTCCCACCTTCTCTTTTTATTTTACCTCAGGCTCAGATGCCAGAGCATCTCCTTCCCTGCTGCACACACACCTCTTCTCCAGCACGAGCCCTGGCACTGCTGCCCCTACTTCCACTGTGCCCTGCTCTCACCACATGCAGGGAAGTACTGAGTAGAGCTTTATTACCAAAAGCAACAGGAGACTGCACTGAGAAATGGCATAGCCTAGCAGCACCTTCCAGCACTCATAATGAAAAACAATGCAGGAATTGATGGGGCCTAAAAGATTTTTTTAAATAAATAGTTTCTCTGTATCAGAGTCTCATAGGAGGTGGGTCTGGGCTTTTTTTGCCATGCTGAGCAATAGAGATGGAGAAAAGCGTGTGGTCATCTCAGGGCACAGCACAGAAGAGGCAGTTATGATCTGGAGATGAGAAGACTTCATTCAAAGGGACAAGTAAAGCAATTAATTAAGGTAACCTGGTGGCAAAAGGGCTATTATATGCGAAATAAACAACTTTAATGAGGTTGCAATGCTGGATTTATAGTCCTATCTTCATGTGCAGGACTTCAGGTACATAATTCCATTAGCACTAATGGGATGTGCACAATTAAAGCCCCGTACAACAAGATGAGACTGCTGCTATTAAAATAAGCCATGAACAAACTTCAAAGAGGTTCTCCCATTTAGCTCAGCAGAGTGATCCGAAAGAGAGAAGCTCATTTGTAGCTGAGCTGATCACTTTGCAAGGTGGTCAAGTATGAGCACATATTGTGAATTCTCTGTATGGTGGACATGAATGGGTTGGATGCCATTCCTGCCCCTGAAGGTGCATCCAGATCTCTGCCAGGAATAGGCTTCTGCTCTCCATGAATCGTCAGTAAAAGCATTGACTTCTGTCACCATCAATTCTTGCTTTCAAACTGGGGAGGTGCTGGCACAGAGGATATCCTGAAACTTCCCTCCCACTTGATTCCTTGGCACGTTGCAAGTAATGGCCACAGGCTGGGCAGAGTGGCTCAGGTCACAGACACAGTGTGTTCCCTGAGGCTCCCAGTCTGAGGGCTCTCTGTGCTCCAGCTAGCTGGGTACCACAATCCCCTGAGGTGACTTATCTCAGGCAATGATTCATCCCTCTCAACTACCTGCTCCCCAAGACAGCTCTGGGCTGGCCCATGCCCTGGCACAGCAGGTATTTAGCTCTGAAAAAAAAAGCATTTGGGGATTCACAATCAGCATGACACAGCACTGAAGACAGTTTAGATTTTCATGGGGACAAAACATTGCCTAGCACATACAAAATACAGGACCAAATAGCTTGGTATTTTAAACCTGCAAGTGTCTCACCTGTTCTCAGGAGCAGAGCACATATTAGACACTGAAGTGACAATAAGCCAGCTGAGACCCTACTTGTTTACCTGCTATTAAATTGTGCCACCAGGCAGCCATCTCCAGTTGAAAAGGGCAGCAGTTTATAATATAAGTTTCTTAAAAAAACAATGCAGATAATACACTCAGAATTGCTTTCTTGCCAGAGAGAGGTAAAAGCTATTTAAATCTGAATAATGCCATAGCATATCTGAGGGTAATGGAATAAGGTGCAGAGGCTGAAAGCAGAACTACAATGACAAAACATTAAATACCAGTATGACTTTAGGTATTATATTATGTTCTCCCAAGAGTTGTAAACATTCAGATATATGAAGCATTCAGAAAAACTGAATTGAACCCTTCATCACACCATTTTTTCCCTACAATATTAAAAATGTAATTTTACCAGAAGCCATGAGGAGTCCTATGTTCTTAATACACTTACAGATTTTTATAAGATAACATTAAAACTGACTGAACTGTCGTACACATTCTTGTTCACACTTAAGTCTGGTCTGAAAGCTGTTCTCTTCAGTTTTGCACTGTAATGCCTATATTCTTACATTCTTAATACTCTCAGATTTCAACTATACAAAGTTTTAACATCAACACTGAAAAGTCCACATTCACACAGAATCCAATAGTTTCATCATCAGCTTTAGTGGCAGCAGGCTTAAGCCTAGAAGTCTCAAATCTGATAGACATTAAAGAATGAGCAATTTTCCTGGTTAATCTAATTTAGCTAGCACAAGAACATTCTCTACAAGGCCAAGGATATTACTGGCAACTCAAGTAGCCACACTTACGAGGAAGCTACTTAACATTTTCCATTGTAATATTCTGCTTCAGGATAACTTTGAACAATTCAGGCTAAACATTCCTGATGTTAGCTGTCTGACTAATAGGATCTTTTTTGGGAAGTTTTAGCTCAAGGGATTCAGCTATTTCAAGGCTGAGGTTACAGAAAAGGGAAAAAAAAAAAAAAAAGGAGGGGGAAAAGGAAAACTAGAACTTCATATGAAAAGCTCTGGCACTTCCATAAGGTTAAGTAAGAGTTTCAATGTTAAAATTCAAAGAATGACCAAGGATGAAGGCTGACAAAAAGCACAGAGTATGACTGAAAATAAGTAACATGATGATTTAATTACAGAATTAAGAAACATAAGAAATTAAAATCAGGTACTAAGAGAGGGGAGGCAGAACAACCTTGTCTGGCTGGTAGCATTACAAGAGCAGAAGGGTTCATCCTATCTATGCATTTTGGCCTCAACACAGCTTCCCTGTTCCACAGGTAGCAAAGCAGCTCATTAACACCTCTCTGCTGTCAGGTACACATAGAGGTAATTGCATTGTGCTGCTGCTTTCCACTCTCTTGGCTCTCAGAGAGAGTAACTGTCTCCAATACAGCTTCAAATACAGCTGGCATGGCAGTCTACACAAATTCATACAGTAATTTCTGCTTTACTAGACTCTGGAAATCTGAGCCCTCAAGAGACAGGAAAAACCTGAATTGTCAGTGCAATCTTCATCCTGTTACTCAGTACACAATCTTTTAATAGCCTAATCATGTACTATTTTCTCCATAAGATGTAATAATCAGGCAATTATACTTCGATTCTCCAAATGACATCAAGGGCCTGCTGAGCATGGGCTGGATTGAGCACATGAAGTACTTTTAATGCATATGACAGACCACAGCATCTGTCTTAAGGAGCTTACACTCAGAAAATACAAAAGAGAGAATTACTACTTATTGTACTAAGGAATGAAGCACTGGGATTCAAGGACCTTCTAAGGGTGGTTATCTGTATCTACTGTATCTGGGTTTAGATAGGATTCCTGTTGGGCTCACATCTATATTGCCAGGCAGTTGTGAATGAAGCAGCAGTTCATATGTTTCCAATCAAGAAGAGCTGCCCTCTACATAAATTATTCACCCATGTCTATCAACAGCACTACTGACACTCCAGTACTTGGAGTGGCACATTCACAGCTAGGGCCTGGTGGCAGGCAGAGCTTGTGGCTGGTGAGCCACAAGACATGGACAAGCTTCTCTCCAGGAACTGGGGCTTGCTCTTTTGGGACTGCTAAGCCCATGGCCCAGGTCCTCTTTCACCTCCTTCAGTGAGGAATGCCCTTCTATATTTTGTAGGAGAAAAGCAAAGTTCGGTTGTCCCAAGAGAGGAAGCACCAGCAGTCTTCTATGAAGGGGATGAGAGATTTCAGATAGATGCCTGATTTCTACCACTTATTTAATATAGATGAAAAATACCATATATATACAAAAGGAGTCTCTTCTAGTAACACTATGATCTAATGAAAATTCTTATGATTTAAGAAATATTCACACCCACAAATGCTGACTTTTCTGCCAGCATGTGTAATTTGTAGACAAACACACAGCAGTCACTTTACAACCATGGAAGTGGTTTGGTACTTGATTCAGAAGCCTCTCATAAATTACCTGAATTTCCTTCAACAGCTACACAAAGTTAAAATGTCTGGCTATCCCCCCTAAACAGAAAATTTCCCTTGGAGAGTGGGGATTAATTAAATACTCACAGAAGTCTTAACAAAAAATCACTTTGCAAATGGGAGCTCTTCAGTTCCAAATAGCTTGTCTGACTGCACTCCACGTTAGCCAGCCCAGGATGGATGCTGGTGGTCCCTGTGAATGCAGATCTGCACAGCCTCCCCTTCACACACACTCTGTGCTATGCACAGCTGGTGGTGTCAGCATTAATGAAGGACGACGTTGAGCTTTTCTAACGAGGCAGAGCTAAGGCAGTCATGCAGTCTCTTAGTTCATGTGATAACTTCTAAACTCATTGGCCAAGGTCCTGAGCAGACCTGCAGGACATGCAGCCCGAGGGCTGGGAGCCACAGCGGGAGCGCTGGACCAGCACTCGCTCACAAGTGAGAACTCCTAGAGAGAGCATGAACATCTAATGTGGCAGTTGTGTGTAGGAGTCATTGTGAATAGCTGTTTGTGGTTGAACTAAGACCAAAAAGCCACAAGAAACCAAGCCCATGATTGCTTGTGCTCACCCAGATAACTGTAGAAAGTGCTTTTCTATGAACTTGAAGGGTTTTTCCCCCCCCCAACAGTACTAGAAACTTAGATGTCTAAGAGCATAACTTCAGGAGTCACATTAAAAATTATTAACTTTAATATGACCTTGAAGTGCATGTAAAAAAGTCCTTAACATCGCTGATATTTGCAATTGCTAATCATTTTGGAAACCCTTATCTTCATAGCCAGTAACAACGCATTTGCCAGACTTCTGTACAGCAATTATTATGATCATGCTTTTTTGCTTCTTTTTCCCTGTGAAAAAATAAGTAACTATCTGTGTGGAAATCACACATTTGGTCCAAAACAGAAACTGCTCATGTGTTAAAATTCTTGCTAGACAGACTAGCCTTGATCTACCTACTTCTAAAATACATAAATTGGTCATTATTAGTCAAGACTTCCCTTTCAAGCACATTTATTACCCCATCTTGAAAAAGGCAACTGTACTGCAACTGGTGAGTTCCAGTTATATAATACACTTTCCAGCCTTAATGCAATCTACAAGCTAATAATTAAATTTGCTAATGTTAAAGAAGCAAAGTGAAAGATTTGGGAACAAAAAAAACCCCAAAACTCAATCAGTTCTGTGACAGAGAATCTTTAAGTGCTGTTTTCAAACATCAGGATACACAAGACAAGCAAACACTGCATGTGTTATGAGACCCCTGAATCTTTCAACCAGATTTCAACTGTCTAACCTGAGGGATGTGGCTCTCCATCAGTTTTAGTGAGAGATAAGGGATGAAATCACACACTGAAGAGTGAAAACATGACACATTTTTTTCATATAAAACTCCATTTGTACTGGTCAAATTCAGAAGGGAAAAAAAAAAAAAAACCCAAAAGATTGATGTATGTATGTATGTATTGTAAGTAACACCACCCTCCGTAATGGAGAGAGACTGAATAAACTGATCATTCAAACCAGAATGGCAATCCTTGTTGCACATATTCATCTTATAAAGTTTGGAAGGCTTCAGCTGTGTTTCTGATGGATGAAAACATTGCTACTCTTCCTTATTTATTTTACTGACACTCTAATGCCTTTTAATATCATTGTGAAATAGATCTGGCCATTTTTCTTCACATATAAATGTTTGCTTTAATTGAATAAGACATCAACTTTTCTTTGATTAAGGAGCATTTTGCTTTTCTCTCAGTAAGGAGCCTTTTGCAAAGCTGTTGTTTTCAGAGAAATTCTCCACAGTTCTGAACAGTTCGCTACTGCTCAGTATACGATGAGTTGTGTCAACAGCAATCTGTTCTGTCAATAAAAGATCAAAAATAAAACATAAGCCCAACTTCATACAAACCTCCTTCCAGCAGTAAAGTTGACATTAAAAGCTTCTGAACTTGTCCCTCTGAACTAATCCAAAGAGCAGCACCACCATCTCTTGAGCAGTGCCATGGCTTTAAGGCCCCTGCAGCTGAAGGGCAGGGGCATGAGAAAGTTGAATTTGGGACCATATCTGACACCTTAGCAACTCAAACCTCCACCATAAATGGAATGTTCAGATCACAAAATGTAAAGCATCATTCCAACTGCAGGCAAAGCTTTCCAGAAGAATTCATGGAAAAGTAAATATAATGACAGAAGGCACAGGTTTCAGAGCAGAATGCTGGTTTCACTTAAAAATCAACAAGCTGTGGGCAAAATCTGAAGAAAATTAAAAGGCATCACAAAATTCAAGGGAAGAAATGCACGGGCATGGAAAATGAGGGATGTATCTCTCACCCCAGGGCTGTCAAACCGGATGAGACGCAGTTCTACAGAGAGCAATTCAATTCCTCTTGCTGCACACACTGCATATTTTGACTGGAATGTTATTTGCATCACCAGCTCCTAATGATGTCCTAACAGAGCACTCGGAGTCCTTTGGCTGCCAAGTGAGAACCATTACATAGTGCTTGCTTCTTAAAGATGCCTCAGACTGTCACCAGGCATTTGTCATATCAGAGATTTTTCAGAAGGCAAAAAATTGAGCAATATAGACCAACAAGATGAATTAATGGGCTCAGAAATTTGCAAAGTATAAAGAGCATAAACACAAAGATGTCAAATGTTCTTTACAAGCATTATTGGTTGCCAATGCAAATCCCATCAAGCATCCTTGCTAGCACCAAAAAAGGACACCTGCAACCTCACCCAGACCTTCTCTACTCTGCCCCTCTGTAAACATGTTTACATCTGCACAAACACTACCCATCCTTACATGGCAATTCCTTATACCCACACTGGCCAGCTCTGCACCCATGCCCAGACTTTGACAGGACACACAGGAGTAGAAATTATGCTTCCTAAATGTTTAAGTATTTGTGAGAACATCATGTGGAGCTGAAAAGAAAAAAGGACATGATAACCTGGGTAGAAGTGGGGGAGCACCCTGTGTTCCCTCCATATGGGCAGTCAGCAGCAGAATGCTTTACAGCTTAAATGGAGTCTGGTCCAACTTTGAGAACACCAAACTGAGAATGGAAACAGCACATCATATCGTGATGTCAAGGCAATGTCACACCAAGTATATTCAGATTATAGAAAAGATCTCCCATTTAGTTTCACTTTCTTTAAATATTAATGTTAAGGACTAGATTCCGATAACAGCTTGGCAGTTAACTGTACCTAAATTATTTAGTTAGTTAGTTAAACCAGCAGATGATCCAAAGTTTAGCACTTTTTCCTATGGCCTGTCCTGAGAATAACTGCGGTCCAGGACAACCAGACAAATTTAGACTGTTAGAAATGCTGAGATTAACCCGTTCTACTTTGCCTTGAGCTCAGTGGAAGCATGCACTATCCATTGCTGTGACTCAGGCAGCAAGAGGAGATGGGAATACAGCAAAATATGATGGGGACCAGACTCCACATCCCACTGGTTTTGTATGTTCTGAATGTTAAGTCTAAGAAATATTTGTGATACAGAAGGACCATTACACCAGAGCATCCAGATTAAAATAAAAATTAACAACTACCCCAAGTGTCTAGTATATTGCAGTTGTAACTTCTCAATCAAAATTGGGAAATCTTAAATTTCTTCTCTAAGACAGTTATATTGAACCTTTGTAATATTTGTTTTTGTTTCCGATTCCAAGTTAAATAAAATCTGTATTATTTGCTATGACTAAACAAGCATAACTGCCAAGCATTTATAAAACCTGAGTGACCACAGAAAATTCCAATTCAATAGGGCCAACAAGTAAGAAAGTACTAAAATATCATTATAATGTGCCTTTATTTTTCTTACAAGAGAATTCTACATAAACCAAGCAGACTCTGTTTTACAAGACTTTCCTCCCAATATAATAAATTTTCAAGATGATCATGAACAGTGTAAAGATGTAAATAACTCTTCATGCTGAGGGCTACAGCAAAGTTTCTTCAGTTGTTGTAATCCTGGAGAGCCTGAGCCATGAAAAGCTTGCCCAGGTTCTGCGCATTGAACTCCTTAATATTCTGGCAGTAGGTATTAATTTGACCTGTCAAAAGGAAAGAGTAAACCCTTGTCAGTTTTGAAATTCAGAAAGACACCCCAGAACATAATTTTTCAAAAGCCAAATGTGTGTGAACCACTGAGGATTTACAGAGAAGCCACTAACTCTGCTCAATTACTCCACACTTAGGAATTTTACATTTTCAGGATGGCCAAATATGTTTGGGAAGAAGAAACTAAATTAGGGGAACAGGTAAACTAAATTAGGAGTATGCTCAAAGAAACTCTTAATTTTCCAGCAATACTACGTAAAATTTCTGAAAATACATATGACAGTAAAAAGAATAATCAATTCTTGCTACTGAACTGAAAGCTCAATCAAATTAATTCTTCAACTTAGCTGCTCTAAAAATTCTACAAGACTGAATTTCAGTTCTGTTCTTATGCATATGCTTTCTCTATTAAAATATTTGTAAGAAATATTTTTCAACAGAACACTGAAAATTGTGCTGTTCCTCTCTGACATTCTGCTATCCTTTTTTTCTACCTAACATTTTGCTTTATTTGCTATTTCAAAAATAATCAGGGTATGAAGGTTTGTCAGTGTTTTACAAATCAAACATGCCCATCAAAACATTTTTATACTCTTAGAGCTACAAGTTATTTCCCTTGTTAGCTAGGAATAGCAAAACATGAAGCCAGTTTAATCAAAATTAAGGCTGTTTAGAAGGCAAATAAACTCTCGATTTAATGCGCTATTTGAAAAGTTTTTAAATGCCTCAGAGACAAAGAGCTAAGTTTTATTCTTTATCCACAAACTTTACTTCATCTAAGTTGAAGTGGATGCTTTCAATTCTTCCCCTGACTATGGTAAAAGAACAAAGAAAGAAAGAGCTTTGGCTGAAAACTGTCTTTTCCTTTAAGTATAATAATTTTCAATTCTTTCTCTTGTAACGGGTGATTCATCCTAAGCTTTCACTTTCATAAAACACACATCTACACACATACACTCTTCCATTGCATTTATAAGCTCTGCTAGAGCTGAGTATTTAAATACTTTAATGCTGCTAGGATTGAGTAACTACTAAAATCTATAAAAACAACAGGATTTTCTATAAGACTCTATAAGGAGTAATAAATCAAGAATATTATTCCTTCTAAACACTTATTATCATGTGAAACTATTAAATATGAAAATAATGATCTCTTGGTCACTTCAAAATTAAGTAATTCAAATACAATTTTTTTAACACCAAAGCACTCTGATGTATATTACCAAGATCTTGAATTTTCTCTCAAATTTTTGTACACTATTCATTGTTTGTTTTGTACAAAACAAGGTGATAGCTATCTGATCCAAAAAGCCTGATAAACAATTTGCTTTCTCATGACATTTTCCTAACTTATTTTACTTAGCAGGGCGCCTAGTTTGCTGCTCCCTGTTGACACTGTGAGGACCCAGGTATTTTTACCCTTCCAGGAAGCACAGGAGCACTGACAGTGGCTATGCCTGCAGCCACCAGTGAACTGAAGAAATTGAGGGGTGGCATCTCTACCTATGCTTTGTTCCCAGTTACATTTTCTCTTGTCTGGCAGTGCAAGACTATGGGGATAGTTTCCCTAAATCTCTGGCCATATAAAACAAAGAAATTATCTCTACTCTATTTGAAACTAAAGCAAGACCTTCTCAGCTGCTGCAACAACCAGTTCAAACCTAGAAATGTTATCAATGACTTGGGGCTGCTGTCAACTCCTCTGAATCAGAAGTTCAAGCCCAAACAGTTTATTCCTGAGTCTTGTCCGTTCAGCTCCCGAAATTCTGGAGCTGAGGGAGGGGATGGGGCATGAGCGAAAGGAGCAGTTACACCCATTCATGCAGAAAGCCTCCCCTGTGGAGCATTTCTCCATCTCTCCTTCAAAATCTCAAATTTAAAATATCAAGGATAGGATTTGGAATGCTACCAAGCCAAAAATATCACACCATAATGGCAAAGGTAATGAAAACTTAAAATGCTTTCAAAGGATACAACAGCACTTTTTCCCAAGCAGACATTCTTATGACAAAAGCTAAGTTGAAAACACTGCTAAACATTACCTGCAATCAGGAGTGACTCCATTCTTGGAGGTGGCTGTGGTGGTTTAAATAGCTTATTGATGTCCTCCTCAGGAAGAGGGGGCTCTCCTCGGCTTTGACGCTGTATATTTTCTTGCTGACGTCTCTGCTGATACTGAAAATAAAACAACAGAATCAAAATGCAGCAGGACTTACTGCAAAAAAAATTTCTTTTCAGATGATTCCTAAAAACCAGCAAGTATGTTTTAAAAATTACATTATTTAATGCAATTCAGGTTACTACAAACAATATAAGGAAAATCACAGTTTATTTCAATTCACTGGCAACAAGGCATTCCCCATCCCACACACACTGACACTTTAAATAAGCGAGATAATGGAGAAACATATAGTAGTGAGGTAGTGGGGTTAGCTTCTGAAATTTTTCAGAGATAAATACAGTATCTGATGGAAAGAATAGAGCATAGTTGATAAAGGCCTCCACCACCCCACACAACAGAGAAAAGCAAGGTTGGAATATGTAGGAATGAGAAGCCACCACCTCAGATAGTTGCACAAACCAGAAATTCTCCATTTTATGCAAGTTAAAGGCCAAAACAATATTAATGTAAGAGGGAAAGAGAACTTGATTAAATAAGGTATTTTAAGATGAAAAATATTAACTCTAAACTGAGAACAAAGTGGTGGCTGAAACCAAGCATAATGGTTCACTCCTCCATTAATATGCTAGAATAGCAGCTTGCAAAAGTTTTTCTGACACATATATAAAAAAATTTGTTTTCCGTACTTCTCTTTGCCATAGATTACTTAAACTTTATAAAAATTGAGACAAACATTTCTGCAGCTATCAGATAAACACTTCTTCTTGGAAGCTCATAAATGCAGAACTATGTGAGATTTCATACTGTATGTGGCAGCGAGGATTTAGTTATAAAGCTTGTCTTCGAAGTCCTCATATTCAACACAACAAAAAAGTCTTTAAAATACTGAGACAAAGAGTACAGAGTGTTTTCTCTCACTTACTTAAATGTATCTGTGATCCAATGAGTTTGAAAACAGTTCTTACTTGGTGGCACAATCAAATGAGGTAATTTTTTTTCCAGTAGTAGCGACAAATACATGTTTTTGGATGATGCTAAAAATAAAATCTGAAATGCCCATATTTGTATGTGAATTGCATGTAGTTTCTTCTTTCTTTGCATTACCCCATTCACTTCTCAGCAGTCTGTCTATTATTCTTTATTGAAATGGCTCACTCTTAATCACAATTGCTCCATTCTAGAAATGAAGTTACGACCACTAAGTATGCTGCAATAAGCCACTACTAAAGCAGCTATAGTTAGCAAAGAAATTAAGTGAGACACCATGGAACCTACTCTGCTCTGCTTTTCAAAATAAATAGATCCCCTTGTTGTTAACAAAAACCTTTGAAGTAAATGCCATCTTTCTATTCGAACTAGGCAATAGAGGGGAAAAAATTTCTGAAGATAACATGCATGAAGCTTCTATGTCCTTCAGAATTCCATGGTCAGGACAGACCATCGATCATTTGCTGCTTCCCTAAAATATTCCCTAGCTACACTTTACTTATGTGAAAAAAAGCAATTTTGATTTTAACATAGTCAGTGATGAGGCATTTTACATGAACAATAGGTGCTCTTTTTAATAATCACTTACTTTGTGTGGCAATACCCACAACATTTTATCTTAAAAATGATCTGGCCCATTTTCTGCTGGCCAATATTGAATCTTGCCATATCTCTGTCTGCTAGATAAGAGTTCAAATTTATTCTTCATGCAGGTATCTCCTGAGTAAGCAAGTAATTTGTTAACTTATCACATCATGTGAATTCTGTTCACCAAAATCTTCTCTCCAGGCTTTCAAATAATTCTCATAGTGCTTTTTTCCAATTTACCACCAACCTCCTACAGTCAGATAGAGCATTGCTTTATCTGTGCATCAAGAACAAAGAACATAATGCTGTCTCCAAAAACCAGAATAGCTAAGGTTGGAAGGGACCTCTGGAAATTACCTTGTCCAATCCTTCCGCTCAAGCAGGGTCACATAGTGATGTTCTTCATACTCAAGATTCCCTCATCAATTTAATTCTAATTCACTAATGCTATGGATTTTAAAGAGGCCCTTTGGCACCAGGAATTGAAAGTCAGCATCACCCAATCAGCATCACTGTTTTTTGATACTAAAATGCCCTTTTCGATCAGAGAACAGTCCAACTTCTTCACAGTCCACTGGAGAGTGTTTCTTTATTTCTAGATGCATGACTACATGTGATGGTACTAAGACGCAGTTTGATTTGGAGCAAAACTTGTAGTTCCACCTCTTCTTATTCCAGTGTCCATGGTGTATTTATAAGTTATTTTGTTTTATCACAAATCATTAATAAACATGCAAAATAGCAAAGAAAGCTAAATCCATGCCACATGTCACTAGAAGTGAATCAATTTGGTAACTGCCCAATGACTAACCCATTTTATAAATCTTCTCGTATTGGGTTTGTGTGGCAAGACTTTGGGAACAGGGAGGCTACAGGGGTGGATTCTGTGAAAAGCTGCCAGAAGCTGCCCCCACATCCAATATGGCCAACAGCAGCTGGCTCTGAGATGGACCCACCACTAACCAAGGCCAAGCCTCACAGTGACAGCAACAGCACTTTTGGGATAAAGCATTTCAGATGGGAGGAAAAAGGGGGGAAAAATGCCAGCCAAGAGAGAAGAATGAGAGTATATGAGAGAAACAGCCCTGCAGACACCAAGGTCAGTGAGGAAGGAGATTCCCCTGCAGCCTGTGGTGCAGAACATGGTGAGGCAGCTGTGCCCCTGCAACCCATGGAGCAGGGAAGGAATGTGAGAGGACCTACCCCTGAGGAAGAAGAAGGAGAGAACATTAGGACTGAAGTTGAGTCCAAAAAGTAGTGAGGTGAAAGGAAGGTGTTTTAAGATTTGGGCTCATTTCTCATCACACTACTCTGATTTGATTGGTAATAAACTAAACTAATTGCCCAAGTCAAGCCTCTTTTGCTTGAGATGGTAATTAGTGTGTGATCTCTCCCTGCCCTTAGATCAACCCATGAGACTTCCATATTTTTCCTCCCATGCCCAGCTGGCTTTCTACAGCATTTGGAACCCAGCCAGAGTCAACCCACCACACTGCTTAAACGGTGTATTTTTTAAAGATCTTGCTTAGATCCTAATTCATCTGTCTTGGATAACGCAACCCAAACTATTTTGTGGAAAAAAAATGCTCTCGTTTAGGTTTCTCCATGTTACCAACCTGATGTTTCTGCTGCTGCTGCTTGCTTACGTTCCTCAGGTAGGTGTTGTATTTAACAATGTCTTGGCTCATCTCATCCACTCTGTCCATCAGCAGCTGCAGACTCTTCCCAAGGTGATTACTGAAATACAAAAAACATTCATGAAAGATTAAATTTACTACTAAAAATAAAGATTTAAAATTTAAAATCCATTCTGTCTCTTGATCAGTATTTCTGCACTAATGGCACCATTTGCAAAATTTTAAGTTCCTGTTTATCTTTTTTCATATATTTATTTCATTATACTTTACAAGGCATCTCCTCCTCTAGCATCTTTGCCTCACTGCAAATACCAAGTTTAAGTGTTTTGTTCTTTCCAGTAACCTCACAGTAATAAAAAAAACAATGCCCTGCATAAATTTACAGTTATTAGAGATGCAGGTCATACATCTAAAACAAAAAGCCTGATGCTTTTGTGACATGCAACCTAAGCAACACTCCGGGAGATGTGCTCAAAGTATTTTGCTTCAAATTACTTTTTAGAATTCACTACCTGAATTTGGTTTTTCACAAATTTTTAATTATCTGTCTGTTAAATATTATTCTGAATAAGAATAGTTAAATACTCTTCAGAACTCCATCTCATTAACTAGTCTATCAAACCATGCCCGGAAGTTCAGCAGACATGGTTTGATCCTAGCTGTTGAGAGGGAGTGCTGCCTCCTGTCCAGCCAGCTCCACATTCCATACCACAGGCAACATGGAAGCAGCAGGCTGGGCGCGTCCAGTTCCAGTTATGCGATCTACTGCCTTGGCCAGACAAATGCAGTCTGTTAAACAACTTTTATTGTTACCATTTTTAGTAATAGATTCAGTATTTTGCAGGAATGTTCAACTTAAGGTATACCTTCCAAGTCAAAGTTTTGGAAGTTTTTAGGTTGGTGCCCATGGAGACATCCTCCTAAATTGTAGACAGTGTAGAGCAGTGAAAGAAGGACACTTTCTGCTCCCTATTGATCCCTTTGATCAGAAGCTGGTTTGCTGGCTCTGTTGTGCTACTTGGCTGAACACCAACAACTTAAAAGCTAAACTCCATCTTTCTCTTGCTCAATTGAAATCCACTAATATTCATGAAGTTTCTTTCCAATTATAAGTTTGGTGCACTTCGGTGTCAGAATCATATCCTTCAATCACTATTTCACCATGTTATCTGAGATTATTCTCTCTTCTTTCACAACACTTTCCTATCATGCTACAGCCTATGGATGGGAGAAACTGCACCTGGAAGACACAGGCATTAAGTCAAAACAGAACCACATACGCAATACTATGCACATCCCTCCCTAAGTGTAAATTATTCCACAAATCCATAGAACTCACAGCTGGAGATGGAAGCTGGTCATGCACTTAAGAATACCTGAAGAGAAAAGAGCTGGAGACACCCTCATCTCTGAGTGCAAGGACAGCCGTTTCACTAAGCTGCTCACTGGAACAAAGGTCTGCATCAGGAACTTCAGACCACAATTTATTTACAAGCCAGAGTGTTAAATCTCACTTGCGTACAGAGGCAGATGGTGAGGAGGATTTTAGCTCCACAGCAGCAAGAAAGGCGCCACTATAATAATTATTTTTAAACTTCTTGGAGTTTTTTTTTGGTTGAACATTTTAAGCACATGATATTTAGAACTGTGGAATACTGCCATGGCTAGAGGCGTGCACGTTTTCAGTTTTTTATACAGTTTATATTGTATGGAGTTAGTGTTAGAACTGGATATTATCAGATATGCCTGTGTAGGTACACACTAATAGTCTTGTAAGCTATGTACACAACAGAAATACATAATTATTT